>NW_006408549.1:2551259-2581140 GCF_000296735.1 Chrysochloris asiatica
AAAGGGAAACTTGAGAAGACAAACTCAAATATTATAATGAATGTGCAAAGACCTGGTGTTCGAAAACCAAAAGGAAAGAATATGTTCCAGCATTTCTCAAGCTGAAAGAACTGGAGAAAAAATTTAAACCTCTACTTACATTATTTTTTTTATGTGTATTTTTATTGTGAATTAGTGATAGTTTTACATGGGAGAACAGTGGTTTTATATTAATTATTTTATTGCAATGATTACAATACCCTCCATGCATCATCATTCAATAGTATTTGCTTCTAAAAAAAAAAAAAAAAAGAAATCACAGAATATATTGCATTGGGTATACCTCCTGCAAAAGACTTCTTTAAATGTTTAAGAGCAGAGGTGTCACTTGAGGGATAAGGTGCACCTGACCCAAGCCATGATATTTTCATTTGCCTCATATGCATGTGAAAGCTGAACAATGAATAAGGTAGACAGGAAAATTGAAGCATTTGAATTCTGGTGTTGGCAAAGAATATTGAATATATCGTGGACTGCCAGAGGAATGAACAAATCTGTGTTAGAAGAAGTACAGCCAGAGTGCTCCTTAGATTGAGATTGTAAATACTTCATTTAATGTACTTTGGACATGTTATCAGAAGGAAAAAGTCCCTTGAGAAAAATGTCATACTTGGTAAAGTGAAGTGTCAGTGAAAAAGGGAAGACCCGCAACAAGATAGATTGACACAATGGATTCAACAGTGGTCTCAAACAGAGAAAAGACTATGAGGATGGCAAAGGACCAAGCAGTATTTTGTTAAGTTGTACATATGGTTGCTTTGAGTCAGAACCAACTTGAGGGCACCTACCAAAAACAATATGTTGTTGTTAAGTGCCATCTAGTCAGTTCTGACTCATAGCAAGCAACCCTGTATAGGGTTTCCAAGGAGCGGTTGGTGAGTTTGAACTGCTGAGACAAATAAACCATGGAAATGAGGTAGGACATTTCAAAGGTGTGGAGTAGTTAATGCTTTGTGTTGGATGTTTTATGTGGCCAAGGAAAGGTTCTCGGAGAAGGTGACTGAAAGAAATGGGATATCTGGGTATAGATTATACCATGTAGGGACAATTATAGTATTAAAGACCCTGAAGTGGGAATATGGTTGGCAACTGCTGGTCCAGATCATAGAGTCTTTAAAGTTACAATAAGGACTTAAACTTTTATTCTTAATGAGATGAGCCATCACTGAGGACTTTTAAGTAGAGGAGTGATGTGAAAATAGCTTGATAGGCTGATCTGTTAAGGGTAGCGTCACAGAAGCAAATCACCAGGTCTGTTGCTTATGGGTCGGCTTGAACCACCCGTTTTTTGTTTATGAGCCACTCAGACCTTATGATTATATTTTTATGTTTTCTTTTTACTTTATTACCTCTAAATGTTGATCACTTCCCAATATCCTTAGAATGTTTTACAGTTTGCTTAAATGAAGAAATTCCATATGTATTTTGCTTTTATGATATAACACTTTAAAATTGAGACTTTTAAGACTAAGAACAATTTAGATGAAGAAGTCATTTTTAGACACTAATGCTGAAACGAAGCCATGTCCATGGCTTTATACCAGTAAATTATTATCCATTAATTATTATAAGTTAACCTTTTAAGAATATAAGTGTTTCAGACAAAAGAGGAAATAGATTTAAGAGGATGATTGATAATACAATTTATAGATACACTATATCAATTATCTATGAGTTTCTTTTTTCTGTTTTTTTTCCTACAAATATTATTTCTACATAGACTTTAAAGAACTCTTGTAGAGGAAATCGTTTTTAAGAAACTGATATTTATGTTGCAATTTATGCATTCTGTCGGTAACTTTTGTATCAGTAAAGCAGTCTTAACCAGCTGAATGATTGTATCAAGCCTAAATAATTAACCGTATAAAAAGTACAATTAATAACAGATTGTTAGATACTTCTTTCAAGCAGTCCAATCATTGTAAAAAGAAAACATTCTAAATGTTTTTTTCATTTAAAATATATTTCACCTGCCAAAAAATACAAATGTGGTTTTCTTAACCTTGAACATTGATGTATGCTTGTGCAATAGGGGAAGCATTTAACTTAACTGCCAGCTACTTAGTTATTGAGGGAAGTGGAATTGTTCTCCAACTACCTCATTCTTCTTAGTATCTCTTTTGCTGATGGTATTCTGCAGTTATAAAATGTTTTGTAAAGTTTCAACGAGAAAAGTTCTGAAAAGTTCCTAGGAGAGAGGGATAAAAAGAGCAAGACAGAACATTAGCAAGTACTCATATTTTGAGATTTGGGGCAACAGGATATAAAAGGAACCAGAGTAAGTGAAGAATTCGGTCCTTCAGTTAAGGGATAACATAGGTTTAAGAAGAAGGTGATTGGTGACCTTTTGCAAATACTTGTCTTCTCTTTTTCTTTAGTTTGGGTATTATCAAGAGGCTACAGTTTGGGAGGTCATGGCTAACTTTCAGGAGTCTAAATCAGTTGAGTGGTGGGGCAGAAGCCAGTTTTAGGAATTAAGGACTGAACTGGAGCTAGGGAAAGGAAGAAGCAGCAAGAATAGTCTCTTTTGTGAACTTTCTGCCACCTAAGGAGAGAAATTGGGGATTTTTTTTTTTTTTTTTTGAGGATTCCAGGGTCAAGGGAAAGATTTAATAGGATGAGGGAACCTGATCTGATACTAGAAGGAGATAAAGGATGCACAGTGTATAAGCATTGGGGTCAAGAGTAATACATAATGAGACAAGGCCCTACTCAAGATTGAAAGGAACGCCATTAAGGGTGTAGGTGCAGTCAATTTTGTTGTTATGTGCTGTGGAGTTGGTTCTAACTCATAGCGACCCTGTACAGGGTTTCCGAGTCTGTAAATCTTTATAGGAGCAGAAAGCCTCATCTTTCTCCTGCGGAACAGCTGGTAGTTTCGAACTGCTGACCTTGAGGTTCACAGCCCGATTTGTAACCACTACGCTACCAGAGCTCCTTAGGTGTAGTCAATAGCTACAGCAAAATGTAGTTAGAGTATAGTCTGTTTGTAGCATGGAAACATGGAAATAAGAGATAGTGGAATTTTTCTATGCTTTTTTATCTGTAGATTTATGAGACACATGAGATTGAAGAAATCATACTACATTTAAATCATTCAAGGAAGCTAGTTGATCTTAAAGCTCTTCAGAGTAAGAGATAGCTTGTTTTTGGATGATGTCCCCATAGTTGTAACAATCTTTCTCATAGTACGCACATGCAATGTAATGCTGTTAGCACTCTTGGCATGTATGATGTAGAATCTGTAGAATGCTTTATTTTCCACAAACCATGTTCACTCCAACTGTTGTTATTTACTGAGCACATTGTGTGTATTTTTCTTTAGTTGTTAAACATTTGGCTGCTTACAAAGCTTGACCTAAATTCTGTGCTTTTGAACCAGTAAAGGTTACTTGTGTTATGCCCCAGTTCTTTCACTACTGTCAACATTACAATATTTGAAAGTTTATTACAATAATTTAATTTTATAATAGAACTTTGAATGACAGTTTTTTTTTCCAGTTGTTTATAAACATGCATTTGAAATATAGTAATCATTCCCAACAGGAACCTTTTATAGCACATTTAATGGAAATTTGTAAGATAAACATTAAGCATGACAAAGAAAACAAAAAGACAGCCTTCTAATAGTAAAACAAATATGTGAGGCAAAGAAATGGAAAAGATGAACTGTTTCATGTTTGTGAAAATACTTCATAGTTTTTCTTTTGAGCTACTTATTAGAAGACAGTGCCTTATAGTTCTTCCAGTAGCCTTTTCTTTGAGGTAGAGTTTTCAGACTTGATCTCTTGGCTGCTGAACTGATAGTGATCATTTATTGATATATTCTCCTTAAACTATAGTAGAAATATGCCAAGTTGGATAATAAGGAATGCTTCCTTCTACGTCTACCTTTTTTTGCTTTAAAAAAAAGAAAATAAGTTGGTGGTCTCCAGAAACTACAATTCTGAATCTTCTAGTAGCCGTAAGATCTTATGGTCCTTTTAATTTTTGCTTTTCATAGCTGTTTAGTTCTTGATTCCCATTTTGTCTTCCAATATGAAGAATTTTTCTGATTCATCACAAATTGTATATTCCATTGAGCTTGTAAATAGATAAGTATATTTTGGTGGTATTTCGCATATTATATTACCAGCTGAGAGCTAGTTGCTGTCAAGTATAAGGCAACCCTGTGTACAACAGAGCAAAATGTTGCCCTCATGTTTGACTCTGTTGCTTTAACTTTCATGCCAGTCTATCACATTGAGGGTTTCCTTTGCCTTTGTTGACCCTTCACTTCAGCAAATGCAACGTCATTCTCTGGTGATTGATCCCTACTTTGGTGTGCCCAAAGCAAATGAGTTAGACAGTGTTCTGCTGTGATCCATAAGGCTTTTCTCACTAATTAATTTTCTTAAGTAGATGCCAGGCCTTTCTTCCTAGTTTGTATTAGTCTGGAAGCTCTGCCAAAACCTGCCTACCATGTATGACTTTGTTGGCATTTGAAACACTGGTGCATCGTTTCTAGCATCACAGAAATATGTAAGTAACCACCATATGACAGACTGACAGACGAGTGGTGGAGACCTGAGAATCAGCAATATGTTTATAATTATAAGAAGTAAATTTACAAAATAGTTCTTTAGTTGCCTTTTGGTGTATGAATTCTTCATGGTTGACTTCTTTTTTCATCCTGATAGTTTAATATGTAAGTACTGCATATCAAAATAACATTCATGACTTGGGTAGCTTGGAGCTAGTAAATATGATCCTAATCAAACAAAAAACCATTGTCATTGAGTTGATTATGACTCAGTGACGTTATATAGGGTTTCTGAGACTGTAAATCTTAATAGGAGCAGGCAGCCTCATCTTTCTCTTGTGGAGCAGCTGGTGGGTGTGAATTGCTAATTTTTAAAAATATGTATGTTCTGTGTGAGTATCTTTTTCAGGGGATGTGAGTTTTGGGAGATGTTGAGTTTAAAGGAAATAATTTATTAAAATGAACATTTAAAAGTAGATACAAAACCCCAAACCTACATGTTTAATTTTAATTTGGGTTTCTAACATAGTATCTTTTGTATCATGCATATCACAGATTGTTAATGAGTCTTTCTCCAATGTTGATGCTAAATTCTTCTTCGTCTAATCCAGTTTCTCAGATTATTGATTCAGTGTACAGATTGAATAAGTATATAGCCCTGATGCACACCTTTCCTGATTTAAAACCATTCAGTATTCCCTTGATCTGTTTGAATGACTGCCTGTTGGTATATGTACTGGTTCCTAAGAAGCCCTGTTAAGTGTTCTAGAATTCTTTCCATGATCCACACAGTTGAAAGCCTTTGCATAGTCAATAAAGCACAAGTAAACGTCTTTCTGGTATTTTCCTTCTTTGAGTAAAGATCCATCTGACATCAGCAGTGATATCCCTTATTCTCTTGGGAATCTGGGTTGGATTTCAGGCAGTTCCCTGTCAATGTACTGTTGAAGTCATTTTTGAATTATCGTCAGCAAAATTTTCCTTGTATGTCATAGTAATTGATTTCCATATTCTGTCATGTCACCACTTTTTGGAATGGGCACAAATATACATCTCTTCCCATCAGTTGGTTAGGTAGCTCTCTCTTCCAAATTACTTGGCTTATTGAGTGCCTACAGTGCTGCATCAGTTTATTGAAAGATTTCAGTTTGTGTTCTGTCAGTTTCTGGAGCCTTGTTTTCCACCAATGCCTTCAGTGCATCTTGAACTTCTTCCTTCAGTACCATATATCATTTCATTGCAGTGGTTACAATCCCCTCCATGCATCATCAACCAGCCGAAGGGTATACACTACAAGCCTGCCCCTTGATCGTCAGCACACAGCCCCTCTCGCTCTCTGTGTCTAAAGTCCCCAACTGATCCATCTCTCCACATCATCATTTCTGCCTCCATCTCAGGCATCACTGCTTCTCTGGGTAGGGTCCTACTCTCAGCTCTTCTCCCTTAATGGTTCTAGAGACCTCCGCTCCTAGACTGGAAAGTTAATCACTCCCCTCCTTGCTACAAAACATCTACCTTTACATATCCAACCCTCGCAAGCAGTCCTGATAACAATTATTCACTACTGTATCACAAAAGACCTATCCACATTTCATTTCATCAGCCCCACCTAGACAGATTGGATACTAACTACTCAGTGTAGATTCTACCTTCCTTCACGCCCTCTGAGTCTAGGTTCCCTATTGAAAGCTTGTAAGTCAGTCACTTATTGCCTTTGTAGCACCCGCCCCCCCCCCCATTTTGGGTAGCCAGTGTCCAAATTGCCCATCCCTGTCTACTCTGTGTATGGAGGGGGTGGGAATGATCCTTGCTGTAAGGACTTGTTCCCTCTTTTGAGCTACTCCATAGGTGTAGGTCAAGTTCATCACATTGTATCAGATTACTCTTTTTTTTCCTCTTCTTCTTCTGGTTGAGCTCTGATCATCCAGTCATTGAAGCCAGGACAAGTGGGTATTATCTGCAAGTGTGGGTGTTCTTGTGCAGATGCCCTCTCTTCTTACCCACTGGATGCTTCACTCTCCACTCCAGTTCTCTGTGGCTATGTCACTGACTCTGGGCCCAGGAGTCCCCAGGTCTTGCCATACTTCTGGCCAACCAGGTCTCCACCTGGGTTCACAGGAGTCTACTGAACATTGTAGGGCTTAGCTTGCAGCTTCATTGCTGTTTTTCCCTCACTTCCCCTTATCGGTGAAAAGCATGGTCACCAATAAGAATGTGTATTCCCATTGAGTCTTAGTCTTGGAAGGGGGTTTACACTGAGGGGACCTTCCATCTTCTTTTGATGCTTTTCTGTGTCATTCAATACTTTTCCTGTGGAATCCTTCAGTATTACAAGTTGATGTTTTAATTTTTTCTTTAGTTTTTTTCAGCTTGAGAAATGTGGAGCGTGTTCTTCTCTTTTGGCTTTCTAACTCAAGATCTTTGCATATTATAATACTTGACTTTGTCTTTGCAGGCTCCCCTTTGAATGTTTGTGTTTAGCTCTTTTACCTCCTCATTTCTTTCATTTGCATGTCTACACTAGAGAGCAAGTTTTAGTCTCTTCTGACATCCATCCTGGTCTTTTCTCTCTTTTTTGCCTTGTCAGTGACCTTTTGCTTTCTTCCTGTATGATATTCTCGATGCCATCCCACAGCTCTTCTGGTTTTTGGTATTTAGTGTCTACTGCAGCAAATCTGTTCTTGAGATGATCTCTAAATTCAGGTGGGATATACCCAAGGTCATATTTTTGCTCTCGTACTTCAACATAGATCTTGAAATGCTCTCATCTGATGATGAATGGTAGACCATTCCTCTTGAATTCGTTGTTCCCGGCATAGTAAATCATGTAATTGTTGGCTTCAGAATGGCCAATATGAGTCCATTTTAGCTCACTATTGCCTAGGATATCGATCTGTATACATTCCGTTTCATTTTTGAGAACTTCTAATTTTCTTAGAATCATACTTCGCACATTTCATGTTCTGATTATTAATGAAAGCTTTCAGTTGCTTCTTCTCATTTTTAGTTGTGCCACATCAGCAAATGAAGGTCTTAAAAGCTTTACTTCATTCTTGTCATCACAGTCAACTCTACTTTGAGGAGGTAGCTTTTCCCCAGTCATATTTTGAGTGCCTTCCAACCTGAGGGGTTCATCTTCTGGCACTCTATCTGACAGTGTACCATTGCTATTCTTAAAGTTTTCAGTGACTAACCATTCAGAGGTTTTGTTTCTTCAAAGTCTGTCTTAGAATGGAAGCTCTATTGAAACTTGTCCACCATGGGTGACCTTGTTGTTGTCGTTGTTAAGTGCCATTGAGTCGGTTCCAACCCATAGCAACCCTGTATAGGGTTTCTGAGGAGCAGCTGGTGAGCTTGAACTGCCGACCTTGCAGTTCAAGCGGCATTGCAGTCTGGCGCATTAACCCACAGTGCCACACCAGGACTCCATGAGTGACCCTACTGGTATTTAAAATATTGGTGGCATAATTTCCACAATAGCAGCAATATGCAAGCCACCACAGTACAACAAACTAATAGATTAATGCTGGAGCTGATACAACCTTGTTTGTTGGAAGCAATGGGGACTTAAAATATTTACTGATAAAGGTCCAAGACTCTAGGTTTCAGTATGAATTACATCTCAAAATCCTCACAAGTGAACCATGAAATAACATGAAAATGGAGAAAAGACTGAAGTTGTCATAGACTTCAATTTGTTTTGGAACTACAATTAACACTCATGTAAAGAAATCAAATGACATATTCCATTAGGCCTATCTGCTCCACAAGACCTCTTTGAAGTGTTCAAGAGCAGATGTAAGTTTGAGGACTAAGGTCTGCTGACCCAAGCCATGTTATTATCAATAGCCTCTTATCTGTGTCAAACTTGGACAATGAATAAGGAAGACCACAAAAGAATTTATGCAAATGCATCAGTTGTGGTGTTGGAGAAGAATATGGTTTGCTTGAAGAACAAATAAATATGTGTTGGAAGAAGTACAGCCAGAATGCTCCATAGGAGCCAGGATGGCCAGATTTTGTCACTCGCTGTTATTATTGTTGTTATGTCCCATAGAGTTGGTTCCTACTCTGGTGACCCTGAAAAGGGTTTCAGAGATTGACTGGTAGTTTTGAACCATTGACCTTGTGGGTAGCAGCCCAGTGCTTATCCTGCAGCACTACGCAAGTACTCCTGATCTCTAATACTTTGGATATGTTCTCAGGAGGGACCAGTCCTTGGAAAAGGACATTTTGCTTATTAAGGTGGAGGAGAGTCAGCAAAAAGGAGAAAGACCCCCAATGAGACGAATTTTTACAGTGGTAGCAGCCATGCCCTCCAGTGTAGCAGTAATTGTAACGGTGGGGCAGGACCAGTCAGTATTTCGTTCTGTTGTGCATATGGTCGCTATGAGTATCAGAAGCAACTTGACAATACCTATCAACAGTAACAGCAATATAGTATTATATATTCATCAGTTCACTGGACATGTATAATAATTATTAACCTAACCTTTATTGATGGAGCCCTGGTGACATAGTAGTTAAAAACACTTCATTGTTAACCAAAAGTTTGGTGTTTGGTATCCAAGAACTGCTCTGTTGGAGCACGATGTGGTGATCTGCTTTTGTAAAGATTTACAGCCTTGGAAACCCTATGGAGCAATTCTTTTCTGTCCTCTAGGATCACTTTGAGTAGGAATCAATTCAACAGCAGTGGGTTTAGAATTGACTTTTTTATTGAACTTTTCATTTATGCCTGCCACTGCCTTAAATATTTTATGTGTTAACTTATTTAATCCTCATCAATAATTTTACAAAGTAGATAATAAAAATAATGCATACCAAAAATCCCAAGTACCCAAGTTCAGTGCCACATCAGGAGTCCATAGTGAGGATAACAACTTAATTAAGTCCTGGTAAGGCGCTGTAGGATAAACACTGGACTGCTAACTGCAAGGTTGGAGGTTCAAAGCCACGAGCTCTTCTCGGAAACCCTGTAAAGGGTCACTGTGAGTCAGAATTGACTAGACAGCACTTGACAACAACAACAACAATTAGTAGAACTGGAATTAGAAAAGAGAAAGTGGATTTCAGATTCTCTTCCTGACACGGAAGATAATGTACTCATTTTGATGTATGTAGTAGACTCTAAGTATATAGTGAATCAGATTGTGATGAGAGGATTTTGTGATGCTGAGGCTATTGGAAAAACTTAGGTGATACAGCTGAATGTCTAGTATGTCAGAACAAACATAATTATATTCATTGTCTTCTTGATTGGCATTAAACTCTTAAAGTCAGTAATGTATTCATTTTTAGAAACACAGCAATGTGTACTAGCTTTTTCTTGGAGCCTTTGAAAACAGTTTCAAAACAATTATATGGCTTATCTTTATGCAAAATTTAACCCTATATATAAAGTTAATCCTTTTAGGGATTTAACTGGAATAACTTAATGTTGCTGTTGTTAAGTGACCCTGTATAGGGGTTCCAAGGAACAGTTGGTGGGTTTGAACCACCAATCTTGTAGTTACCACTTTGTTGCTTTTCATACAGCATCATACCAGGACTGTGAAATAACTTAATAGTTGTTAAGTGTTGTAGTCAGTTCCGACTCATAGTGATCTTGTATAGGGTTTTCAGGGAGCAACTGGTGGGTTTGAACTGCTGATCTTGTGATTAACAGTCCAGTGCTTATCCTACAGCATTCCACGGCAATTTCCAAGCACTCTTGTCATGGAACCTTAATACTGTGTAACTTTCTAAGAAGACTGTTTGTTTCTTTGAAAAAGGTTAAATCCTTTTAAATAAACTTTACTCTTAAATTATATGGTTTGGCTAGTAGCGAAAGCATCTTTTTGATATACTGAAGCAATTGATTTGAAATCTTTTGAGGGTTTATAATTTTTATACTTTAATCCTCATTAATAATTTTAAGAATTCTTTTATGAAAAAAAAAAAACAAGAAAAGCAAACTCAATCCACCTTCTTAAAATCTTCTAGAGGCAGTGTATGGCCCTGCGGGTTAATGCAATGAACTGTAAGGTTGGTTTGAACCACAGGGTTGGCGGTTCAAACTTAGCAGCCACTCTTCAGAAATTCTATACAGGGTCGCTATGAGTTGGAACCTACTCACCGGTACTTAACAATAACAACAATATCAGCGGCAGTAGAGGTGACATTGTCCATGTGATTAGCTGAATGACAAGTAGATGAGAGATTTTATGTAAAATTGATTTTAGTCATAATTTCATCTATTGATTATGTCTACCAAATCAGTAAACAGTTTATATCCCAAAATCCCAACACTTATCTCAAATTATCAAGCACTTCATTGTCACATAATTTAAAAGAATAGTTTGAGTCCTGCCATATTTGTATATATAAAAATAACATTGTGATTTCCTTTTTCATTTGTATTCTTTATTGAATTCATGATATTTTCATTTACATATAGATATAATTAACTGTGTCGTTGCTTTGCTCCTCTTAACAGGTAGTGCCTCTCCAGCCCCCATGGATTTAGGTAATAGTTCTAGGTGCAAGGTTTTCTTGTAAGGAGCTAACCCTTTACACATACATGTTACCCTCTAATCTCATCGGAAATGCTTCTGATGGGCAGTTTATTGAAATGCCACTAAAGATGGCTTTCATCTCAGAAATTTATTATACTTTTTCCAATTACTCTTTGCCAAAAATCTGTTTCTGTCATTTTATGCATGTTCTTTAGTGTTGACTTTTTCTCTCATATTTAAGCACGGTGTCAGCTGGCTTAAGAGTGTCAGAATTTCTAATTAAGAATAAAGATTTGTTAGTAAATCTAATGATTGTTGCTTATGTTATACAAAAAAAGAATATCACAGTTCAGAAAACACTAACTGTTGAGTATTTGTTCATATGAAACCTTTTCCTCAGCTGAAAAATTGTAATCCCAGTTATTTACTTGCTAGAGGAGTTTCTGGTTGTAGGGTACCTTCTTAAAACATCTCTCCAATGTCTCACATGAAAGGAATCCTGATTTTGTTCTGCCCTTAAATTGCCTTTGAAGGGCTAGGCAGTAAATAGAACAATATAGAAGAAAGGAGGGAAATAAAGTAAAAGGAGAGGGAGATTTGTACAAGAGGAATGTGGTAGGGAATGGTACTGTGTTACCCTCCGTTGTGTCCTATGTTGCATGATGCTGTTGTATACACTGAATTCCTTTCTTCATTGAAATATGGAGTAATCATTTGACTGTATATAGAATACCTTCAGAGGACATGGCAGAAATGTCTTTTGCACTAAAATGTTTACTTTCAAGTTTGAAAGCCTGCTGCAAATATTTTAGGTGAATCTGTTTATCCTTCCTCATTCTTTTGGCTATGTAGAATATTGCTGTGATCCAGAATTGACTTAAAGGCAACAGATTGATTCCAATGTCCTTTATACATGCTAACTAAACAAGCACACACCTCTGAGACTCAGGTTAAGATATTTTGTGTGCTTGGCAGCATGGGCACTTAGTATTAGAGGAGTCTGGCCTGGGTCACCAGACTTTAGGGTTAGGGTCCCTGGTGGCACAGTAGTAATCAACAGATCAGTGGTTAAAACCCACCATCACCTCCACAGGAGAAAGGTGTGACAGTCTGCTTCTGTAAAGATTTACAACCGTAGAAATTCTATGGGCAGTTCTATTCTGTTCTATAGGGTTGCTGTGGGTTGGGATCAACTCATCAAACAGCAGTGGGTTGTTTTGGTATGATTGTGTGATGTAGTGAAGTATCTAATTTCTCTTTCAGCCATAGTCTGTAACTTCCACCAAACAACATTTCTGCCCTGCTGGGTCTGGATAAGAGAAGGTGGGGGATACTGCTGGGATGATATAATTCAGCTGTGGATGCTAACAGAGTTAGTTGTAATTATAAAAACTTGAACTCTAGTATGAGTTTACAATGAGCCTTGTCAAGCAGGAGGGGATATCTCACTACCATTAAACAAGAGCCAGGAATGGAGCATGTCCTTTGGACCCCAAGATTCCTGTGTATCGAGCCTTCTCAGGGACAGAAAGTTATGCTATCGGAGGAGTGGCAAAGGAGTAGCAGCAGCAGAACCCAGAACCAGAGCACAAGACAGAGCCGTGGACTTCCCAGCCAAAGGAACAAGTAAAGTTGAGTGACTTTGGGCAAGAAGCTTGCTGGTGGAGTGGGGTACCTTCAGGCACTTCAGTGGGGGAACTAGGTTTGCTGAGCCATGGTGCTAGAGCCTTCAGGCTGAGACTTATGGTGAATATTGTGTCTTGTGGTCATTAATCAGAGGCTGTGTCCTGAGCATTTTCTGATCCTGTATTGTAACCTGTTAACTTCCCTGATAAACTGCGTAACTCTGATTATGGTGTCTGAACTCTGTGTGACAATTTCAACGAATTATCAAACCCAGTGTGAGTAGGCAGTGCTGTGGGAGGAATGGTTTGTTGTTACATATTTGTGCAGGTTGGATTGCTCTAATTTATTCTGCAATAGTTACTTCCTGGTGTGGTGCTGTGAGTTAGTGTGCTGGATTGCAAGGTTGGTTTGAACTGCAAGGTTGGTGGTACAAACTCACCAGCCACTTCTTGAAAACCCTATACCAGGTCACTATGAGTCAGAACTGACTCGATGGCACTTAACAACAATGACTTCTACATCCTCTGAGAATGCAATTTAGAGTTAGTAGTTTAGGCCAATACGTTTGTTATGCTTTTGTGGAATAGGTGGTGCATGTCAGACAAAAATAATTTTTTAAAAATTGTTTAATTTTGGGTAATGCATTGCTTAAGAAATAGTGAAACCATTAATTGAAGCTAATTTGTTTACGGTTAATTTTTTAGTTAATGCACTCTGCATTTAATCTAGAATAAGATGTAATATTCTGTATTGCTATTGTGGTTTTTCTTGCTAAATATACTTACTAGAAGTAAATATCCAAGTGTCTTGATTTGAAGTTTGTTTATATGAATCATAGGAAAAAATTAATTTATACGTGTAATCAAGTAGCAGAAGCAGTTTGAAAGCCGGACACAATTGAAATCGAGTTGGTGTTAAATATAAAACATTATTTCGTATTTCTAAATGAGGTTTTAATTAAAGAAAAATTGGCTCATCTTTTTTGACATGTCTGTGAGAAGGAAATTTGAAACACACTTCAGTTGATGGTTGGCTTTCTCTGACTATGATTAATCACTTTCAAAGTAAGTAGTAGATCAATATACTAATTTTATAATTATGCACAAGTAAGATTATTTGAAATTTTACTAGCATAACTGTAAGGAAGTTTTATATTGCTGTGTACTGTTCTTTAATAATTCAGATACTTGCAAGTGTTAATCTTTTTTTTTCCCCAAATGTAATTTAATTGGGGAAATATTAAAATACAACTCTTTGTCTTAAAGACATTTATCTATTAGTACTGAAAACTTTAATCTTTTTGGAAAGCTAACTGATGAAACCTTCATTGTGGTTAAGAACGGGAAAGAATCCAACTAACAGAGCAGACTGTAAATTGTGATTCCATACTAATGAACCAGCTTGTGTTTCTTAGAGCAGTACAGAAAAATAGAAGTTTGAACTGTCTGAAAGATCTGAAATGATAGTGAAATTTGATTATTTATGATCAAAATAGCAGAATTTTCATCTCAGTGCAAGATTAAATGCCTCTGCAAGTTTAGAAAATTTCTAAGTGTTAAAAGGGAAATGAAGATGAATTATTTTCTGTGTAAACAATGCTGATAAAGGTGCTTTGGATCTTACCTGTAACACCCAGAATCTTTACTGGAGATAAATTGTTTAACCCTTTCTGAAAGCTTATTGTGACTGTCTTTATCAAGAACATCTGTCTATATGTATATCAATTGTATAAAAATTTCATATGCTCATTTCTTAGATGAAAACTTTTTGGAAATTGATGTGTTTGGTCAGTAATGCTTTAATATATATTCCAAACATTGGGTAACGTTTATATTAAGAATACTTTAAATAATCAGAAAGTGTTAATTAATGGTATTAACCAAGGGCTTATATTCTTTGCAATACTAAGACAAGAAAACAAAAGACACTGGGATTTTTATAGAGGAAACTTTTAATTTTTAACAGTAAAACTGATAGCACAATTAGGTTTCTTACATTTTATGAATTTAAGTGTATTTTGTTTGTAATTTTTTTATGTTAAAACTGCATAGCAAAAAACAAGATAAAATACTTCAGGAAAAGCCTATTTCCTTATTTTGACTTGCTTTTTATTATATATTCATTCAATTTTTTAAATGATGCTGCATGTTTAATGAAAGCAAGTTTTTTTTAAAAGGAAGTGTGGCCAATCAGTCTAAATTTGTTACAGTTAAAATTTGATGGTCTACAGACAATTTATAATCCTTTTCTTGTTATAAAATATTGTCAAATTTATAGTAGTATCAGTTAGAAAGTTTATGGAAACATTGTTTAAGGTGGTTTAAAATAGAACTAAATCTTTAATTTGAATTTGATGGCACCTGTTTTCATTTTGTTCCCCCGGCAACACCACTGGTACCAAAATTGCCCATAGACCACCCTGGCTTTTGAGAAGAATGAAATCATTCTGTTTTTTTTTTTAAATTTCATCCTTTTACTGACTAAATATTTAAACAGAGCTATAAAACATCTGTCAGAGTTTGTGAACTCTCTTTGGAGTAAAAGAGTTTATGACACACAATTGGAAGTTTTGCGTAAAAATCCCTGAGTAATTTTAGTTTGTCTTCCTTAGTTATGGTAAATTTTTTTTTATTAGAATTAGAATTAGAAATTAGAATAGAAACACTGACAGTGGTTAGAAATTAGGAGGAAAAAAATAATCTGGACTTGGATGCTGTCTTGGAAAGCCATGGCTTATTTTCATTCATTTATTTACAAATTGAGCTGAAATAGGCAGCGAGATCTCTCTTTATTTTTCTGGAAAATTATGTGGAGTCATGCATAGCATGTGAATTGAGGTCTTCACAGTTGAGACTTCTGTGAGAAATAGGTAAAACTGACACAGATGTTATCTTTTCTAATAGAGCTTTAATTTTCTGTTGTTATTTTTCTTCTTTTTTCCCCTGTTTCATCATAGATTCATCTGTTTGGGGCATCTACAATGTCTTTATTCTATCTGTTTTGTTTGGGTAATTGAGATTTAGATGCACAAACAACTGTTTGGAAATTATTAGTTGTCCATGTCTAGAGACAGAATTAAGTGTTTTATAACAGGCAAACTGAACTAGTCATGTTAGATTAACATGCATTCTTTCGGCAGTTGTCTTGATCAGGTGGGATTTATTCCTGTGTTCTGCAAAGGAAAATTCATATGGGAAAGTTTTGGTTTACTTTGAAAGAATTGGGTCTACAGACAAGCAAGTATTTGTTTTATTTAAGTGTGCCATGTGTTTTGATATAGATGTCAGTTCTGCCATGCAGATATTTATAAGAGGCGGAATCACTAAACCTGACTTGATTAGGTGGAGCTTTATATATAACCAACAAAGACACTGAGTATTTGACATGTATTATAAGTGATATTCTGCTACTCTTTTTTACTACAAGAATCCCTTGTTTAATTAGATAAACCGTTTTTCTTCTTTATTTTTTGTTGAAGAGTGTGTGACTAATTGATCACCCGTCTTTTTTATATTTTCTTTTATACTGCTTTATTCTGTGTGTTGTACTAGACTACAGTAGAAAATGGTAGCCAGAAAAATGCACACATGTAAAAAAAGCCACACAAAAAGCCCATGTAGAAAAAACCCATTGCACGTTAGGGTTTGGGTTTGCAGTTGTCCCTGTGTGCAGTTTTCTTGTATGCATGTATCACCGTGGCTTTTATTCTCTGAGGGCTTTTTTCATGTGCGTTTTAGAAACCATAGAAAGCATCCTTGGTTTAATCCACATTTTCCAGTATGGTTTCGGGCATTTATCAAAGCTGTTTGTGTCAGGTTAAAGAGTAAATCTCAAGCTACATGATCATTCTATTTCAGTAGAATACTAATTGAATGATGGGTAGATATTTCTTCCTGGGTAAATAATTTTTTTTCCTTAAATGTTTTATTGTGACTTATGTGATAGTTTACATGGGAGAACATTAATTTTACATTCATTCTATCGTATATCATCTCATTGCCATGGTTACAATCCCTCCATGCATCATCAACCAATCAAAGGGTATACCCTGCAGTCCTGCCCCCCCCATACCCCCCCAAGTCTTCAGCACACAGTCGCTCTCCCTCTCTGGATCCAAAGTCTCCAGCTGTTCCATCGCTCCACGTCATCATCTGGCTCCATTTCAGGCATCTCTGCTTCTCTGGGTAGGGTCCCGCTCTCTGCTCTTCTCCCTTGATGGTCCTAGGGACCTCTGCTCCTAGTTAATCACTCTCCTCCTTTCTATAAAACGTCTACCTTTACATTTCCAAACCTCACAATAGCCCTGATAACAATTATTCACTATTGTATCACAAGAGACCCGCCTGCATTTCATTGCATCAACCCCGCCTAGACAGATTGAATACTATTCACTGGAGATTCTACCTTCCTCCAGGCCCTCTGGATCTAGGTTCCCTCTTGAAAGCTTGTAAGCCAGTCACTTCTTGCCTTTGTAGCCCCCCACTCCCCATTTTGGATAGCCAATGTCCAAGTTGCTCATCCCTGTCTACTCTGTGTGTGATCGGGGTGGGAATGATTCTTGCTGTAAAGATTTGTTCCCTCTTTTGAGCTACTGCTTCCATAGATATAGGTCAAGTTCATCAAATTGTATGAGAATACTTTTTTTTCCCCCTCTTCTTTCTTCTTGCTGGTTGAGCTCTTATCTAGTCATTGAAGCCAGGACAAGTGGGTATTATCTGCAAGTGTGGGTGTTCTTATGCATATGCCCTCACTTCTTATCAGCTGGACACTTCCCTCTCCACTCTAGTCCTCTGTGGCTGTGTCACTGACTCTGGGCCCAAGAGTCCCCAGGTCTTCACCTGGGTTCACAGAAGTCTGATAAATAATTTTTTAGGTGAAATTTACTTCGTTATGGTGTTCCCCTCATTTGGAAGGGACTGGAGGAATTTGTATTGAAGGTCTCATGTAAATCCTGGTGGTTTATGTAGCCACTTCGAAACTACCAGCTATTCTGCGGGAGAAAGATGAGGCTTTCTGCTCCCGTAAAGATTTACAGCCTTGGAAACCCTGTACAGGGTCGCTGTGGGTCGGAATCGACTCGACAGCACTTAACAACAACAAACTTCAGTAGGATGAAATAGGGCTTTTACTTCACTGAGTGCTAATATGGCTTTGAAGTCAGTCCTTTCCAGTTTTCTATGTTCCTTAATATCGTCTTTGTGATATAAGCTAGTAATTTAACTTGTTTGAGTCTGTTTTATCATCAGTAAAAAGCAAATGATAATACTTTCTAGTGTTCTTGTGAGAGTTAAGCTAGAGACTATGTATAGATGCCTTGCATAGTGATTGACACATAATTGAATGTTAATACATGTTAGTATACACTCATCCTTAAACCTAGTTGCTATTAAGGTGGAATCCATGCATGATGAGCTCTCCTGACCTTTGTTCTGTGATGCTCTGGGTGGACTCTAACCTCCAGCCTTTTGGTTAGCAGCATGCTAACCATGTGCACCACACAAGAACACTACCCTTCTTATTTTTTCCATGAGTTTGCCATTTGAGTGCCCTAGCAAGAAAATAGAATAAATGTAGTTGCAAGAATGTTGTGTTCTAATGAGATTCAGGGTAGGACTTGAAATTCTTATTTCCAGGACTGTTTTAAGTTAAACTACTTACTATACAAACAACTTTTAAGAGAAATTCTGGAAGCCAGAGATTACTTTCTCTCACCTCTTTTCTTAATCATATTTAGTTTAATTTGAAGTTGTTAGTCCTTTTCATCTATTTTTAATCAAGACAGAAAATATTTCTTATGCATAGTAGTATTCTTGAAGGGAATACTTTATGAGGTGCCTATCTGTGTGTGTATACAACTTATATAAAATTGAGCTAAAGGGACTCAAGATCTGGTTTTGGAAAAGGTAAGGACAATCTGTTCAAAACATGGATTTATATGACTTTTATAGCAATGATACTGTTGACTATTTATGTAATATTTCCAAGTTTAACAGATAAACTGTTTTTTTTCTTTAATCCTCACGTTTACCCTATAAAATTGGATAGGCAGTTGTATTGATGAAAATATGGAGCCCCAAACTGAGGTAGCATTGGAACCGTCCCATTGGAAAGCACATCATTGTTCATGCTGCTTCCTCTTCACATCCCCCTTCCTGTTCCTTCTTCCTCCCCTTCTATACTTGCTCTTTTTTTTTTTTTTTTTTTTTGAAATATTTTCAAATGAAATGGAATCTGCTGAAAAAAGTAGAGGTAAGTTTGGTGGATTAGTAAGTGCATATTGATTTGATTGTCACATGCTCTCATTTCCTTTGGAGACTTTGGGACTTACGCATGTCATAATGAATAGCCAAACATTTGTTCAGTTTTCACTATGTAACCAGTTGGCCAGTTGCTGTTGAGTTGCTGTGTCAGAGTAGAGTTATGTTGCCTAGAGTTTTCAGTGATGGATTTTTATCGACATAGATTGCTAGGCCTTTCTTTTGTGGTAGCCTTGAACCTCCAACCTTTCAGTTAGTAGCTAAATGTGTTAACTGTTTGCCCCAACCAGTGACTCTTTTTACTATGTTCTAGGCCCAGGATGGACTCCTCCTGGTGTGGCGCTGTAGATTAACGTGCTGGACTGCAAGGTCCTTTTGAACCGCAAAGTCGGCAGTTCAAGTTCACCAGCCACTCCTCAGGAACCCTATACAGAGTCACAATGGGTCGGAACCGACTCAGTGGCACTAGCAATACAAAGAGCAAAGGCACAGGATGGCACACATGGTTAGGTGCTAGACTGCTAATGAAAAGTTAGTGTTTGAGTCTACTCAGAGCTACCTCCTTACAAGAAAGACATGGTGATTTGCTTCTGAAAAATCTGCCATTGCCAACTTTATGAAACACAGTTCTATTCTGACACACATGGGATTACTATGAGTTGGAAAATCACTTGTCAACTGATTTGGTTTTTATTAGGCACTATTTTGAGTGCAATACATGAACTAATTCCCCTCTCAACAATTTTATATGAGGGTTACTATTACCCTTGGAAACCCTATACAGGGTTGCTGTGGGTTGGAATCGACATGATGGCACTTAACAACAACAACGTTATTAGTAAGGAGTCCTGGTGTGGTGCTATGGGTTAATGCACTGGACTGCAAAGTCTGTTTGAACTACAAGGTCAGTGGTTCAGGCTTACCAGATGCTCCTTGGAAACTCTACACAGGGTCGCTATGGATTAGAACCAACTCATTGTCACTTAACAACAGCAACATTATTAGTAAGGAACCCTGGTGTCGTGCTGTAGTAGAAACACTGGACTGCTCATCACAAGGTTGATACTTCAAACCTACCAGCTGCTCCGTGGAAACCCTGTAGAGGGTTGTTATGAGTCAGAATCAACTCTACAGCACTTATCGACAACAGTTATTAGTATGTGTCCTGGTGTGGTGCTGTAGGATAAGCACTAGACTGCTAACCACAAGGTCAGCTGTTGAAATCCACTCTTAGAAGCCTTATACAGGGTTGCTATGAGTCGGAGACAACTCCTAGGCACACAGCAACATCATTAGTGGTATTTTATATGTGAGAAAACATTTAAAAAAGAAAATACTATGGACTATGGGACATTTTTTTCTGCCTTAGAACCATATCCTGGGATATAGCACATTGTAGGTATCTTCTTTCTGAAAATGACTTTATGCCATTTAACTTTTAGAAAGACCTACATTATATCTGTTTTTGTCACTTTTATGAAAAAAGGTGAAACTAGTGCCCAGGTTTTTATAAAATATTTATATTAACTATTTTAGGAGTTTTAGATTTACAGAGTGGCTACAAAATAATACAGAGAGTTCCTATATATGAAATTCAGTCCAAAAGTATTGCTACTAGGGTTCTGGTTCACAGGTTTATTCCAAACAAAACATTTTAAGCATGTCTTAGGGATCAGAAGGTGACTGCAGACAAGTTCTCTCAGTAATACACTTGTCCTAATCTCATTACGATGCCTTCAAAATGTAGTGCCAATCAAAACAATGACTTCCAAGAGGATCTACTGGGCCAGTTCAATTCAAAGCAGAAAGGTCAACTCAGCAAGTCATGGTGACTGTGTTTTGGGATGCCAGAGGGATCGTCTTAGTAGATTTTCTCGAAGGACAGAGGACAGTCATGGAGGCTCATATTTGGAAGATGTTTTAAAAACATCTAAAGCTACATTAGTGAGAAAAGGTCTGGAAAGTTGAGCTGATGAATTTTCCTCGCTCAAGACAGTGCACCTACTCATTCTTTGAGAATAGCAAGGGACTGATCTCTAATAATTTCATTGGGAAATCTTACCCTATCCACCCCATAGCTCCAATTTTGCTCCTTCTAACTTCTTTTGTTTCCCAAACTCAAAGAACATTTAAAAGGAACATGATTTGAGTCGCTCATGGATGCCCAAACTGCTGTTTTGATATGGTGTGAAATAGAATTTCATAGGATTCTTCAAGGAAAGGTTGTTGTTAAGTGCCATCGAGTCGGTTCCAACCCACAGCAACTCTTAGAGGGTTTCCAAGGAGCGACTAGAGAGCTTGAACTCGCACCCTGGCAGTTCAAACTGACTTTGCAGTCTACTGTATTAACCCACAGCACCACACCAGGGAAGGTTAGAGAGAGGGAAATACTGCCTTAGACACAGGCAGTGTTTGTTAGGTTTCTTCATTATGAAGTAACTTTTTCATCCCTTCCCATTCTGTATGCTTTAGAAGCAAGTCACTAAGCATATATGAATATATATATATTTTAATTTAGTTTTCAATACTTTATAAATTTTGTACAATAAACATACATTATCTTAGAAAGAGGTTCTTACTGAGGAAGCTCACTTGAATGTGAAGAAATCAAAAATCCTCAAAACTGGATGGATAAACAGTATCATGACAAGTTGAAAAACATATTGAAGTTGTTAATAGTACATTCATTCTATTTAGACCAGTAGTCAATGTCCATGAAAGAGGCTACCAAGAAACCAAGTAATGTGTTATAACGGACAAATCTGCTGCAAAAGATCTTTTTAAAAGTTTTAAGAAACATAGATGTCACTTTGATGAATAAGGGTGTCTGACCCAAGCCATGCTTGCAAAAACTGAACAATGAAAAAGGAAGACAGAGAATAAATACATTTGAATTGTGGTGTTAGAGAACAAAGTTGACTATACCATGGACTGCCAAGAAAGCATTCATTTTAAAATTCGTAGACTTGAAGCTTCTAAGACTTTAGCTTGCTGCTTTGGGCATGTCATTGGGAAGACCAATGGAAGAAATCTTCAGTGGGATTAGTAGCCAAAACAATGGACTCAAACATACCAGTGAATATGAAGATGGCCTAGAACAGGGACTTTACATTCGGTTTTCCATAAGGTTGCCATGAGTCAGAATGGACTCAATAACAACTAATACACACCCACCTTAGAGAAAACCATAAAACTCAAAATTTAAATCCTGTTTATGCATCAAGTCCCATCTTATTGCCGATTCTTTTCTGAAGTTTTCTCCACCCCTTCACCAATTCGATGTTTCCTCCCATCCTGTGTAACAATGTTCCTTATAGTAGTTTCGTAATGTTTTTTTTGTCACTACACTAAAATGTTATGTTCTTCACTTGATTATACCTTCATCTTATTTCAGCAAGAATCAGTCCCACCCCCTCCACACACAGAGTGGATGGAGATGGGCAACTTAGACATTGGATACTCAAATTGGGGGGGGGGGTGACTACAAAGGCAAGAAGTGACTGGCTTACAAGCTTTCAAGAGGGATCCTAGTGCTAGGGAGCATGGAGGATGGCAGAATCTCCAGTGGGTACCATTCAATCAATCTGGGTGGAGCTGATGAAAGGAAATACAGATGGGTAACTCGTGATACTGTAGTGAATAATGCTTATCAGGACGGATTATGAGGGTTGGAAATGCAAAGGTAGACGTTTTGGAACAAGAAAGGGAGTGATTAATTCTACAGGCTAGGAGCGGAGGTCTCTGGGACCATCAACGGAGAAGAGCCGAGAGCGGGGCCCTACCCAGAGAAACAGAGATGCCTGAGATGGAGACAGAGATGACGATGTGGAGTGCTGAAGCGGCTGGGGACTTGGGATCCAGAGAGGGAAAGGGACTGTGGGCTGAAAACTGATTCTTGCTCTAGGGATTTGTTCCTTCTTTTGAGTTGCTGCTGCATAGGAATAGGTCAGATTCATCAGCTGACTCTTAATTTTTTCCCCTCTTCTTTCTTCTCCTGGTTGAGCTCCGATCATCCAGTCATCTGGTCCAGGTCACGTAGGTATCTGCAAATGTGGGCGCTCCTGTGCACATGCCCTCCCTTCCCATCAGCCAGTAGTTCCACTCTCCTCTGGAGTCCTCTGTGGCCACGCCACTGACTCTGGGCCCAAGAGTCCCCAAGTCTCCTCACACTGCTTGCCAACCAGGTCCCAAACTGGGTCCACAGAAGTCCACTGAACATTGTCGGGCTTAGCTTGCCGCTTCATTGCTGCTTTTACCCCATTTCCCCCCATCGGTGATGTGTGGTCACCAGTCAGAGCGTGCATTTCCATTGAGTCTTAGTCTTGGAAGGGGGTTTGCGTTGAGAGGACCTGGCCACTTGCCTTGATGTTTCCTAGGGAAGCGATTTGTTTGTTCTTGTAGTAATAGTCCATCTGCCTCCTTTTTTCCTGCAGGTCTTTCTTTCAAGAGGTATCCTTTATTCTTCTAGCCGCTCCAGGCTGGTCTGCTCATCCTTTCAAGTGGAGATTTCTCATCTCTGGAGATCTGGATGTGGTTCCGCTTTCTACCTATAGTTTTATGTATTGCAAAGGCTCTGCAGGAAGCCTCGTTCACTGGGTATGCTGTAGCCCCATTTTAGGTATTCCAATCAGTCATAGGCAGAAGACGGACTTACAAGTCTTCTAGTGTGATGTTTCTGACTATTCCTTTCTCTCCCTCTCCAGTGTCTACTTTGTGTCGTCTTGCCTCAGTGGGGTACCGGAAGTCAGTAAAGAGCTTTTTAAAAGATGAAATTTTATTTATTTAGATGCTATCCAAATGTGAGGCAGGATTCCCAGTAGTGTGGCAATTTCAGTGATAAACTTCATGATAAAACAAGATAAGATTAGAGATGTAAGTAATATGTCATTATCCTTACAAAGGCAAAGAAGGCCTGTTGTATTTATATCTTAATAGTTTTTGCCCCATTTTTTTTTTAATATATATAATCATGAATATGTTTGGGAATATTATCTGTAAATATTTTCTAGAAGACACCTAAAGTTCAATATTTAGTAGCCCGAGGAATGTAACCATCAGTATCTAAGAAAGCAACTTGTTACCTTCAGGTTGGTTCTGACTCATGGTTACCCCATGTGTGTCATAGTAGAACTGTGCTCTATCTAGTTTTTAATTACTGAGTTTTTGTAAGTAGATCACCAAACCTTGCTTTTATGGTGGCTCTGGGTAGACTCAAACCTCCAACTTTTCAGTAACAGTGAAGTGCATTTACCATTTGTACCACAGAGAGACACCTTCACTATCTGTTGTTGTTGTTAGGCACCACCAGGTCGGATCCTACTCATTGTGATCTTATACAAAACAGAAGGAACACTCTCTAGTCCTGGGTCATCCTCACAGTTGTTATGTTTGAGCCCATTATTGTAGCCACTGTACCAATCCAGCTCTCTGAAGATCTTCCTCTTTTTCCATGACTCTCCATTTTACCGAGCATGATGTCTTTTTCCAGGAACTGGTCACTCTTGATAACATGTCCAAAGTAAGTGAGAAGCCTAATCAGTTTCACTTCTAAGGAGCATTTTGGCAGTGCTTCTTCCAAGACAGACTTGTTTATTCTACTGGCAGTCCACGATGTATTCAATATTTACTAGCTAAGCCTTGCTAAATAATTATGTGAACCATCTTGGCTGATTTCTAATGACCAATGTATGAATGTGTCATTTTTTGGTTGATGAGAAGAGGTTTAGATTGACTTTGTCTTTATCTTCTCTCGCTGGCTAAAGGGCTATTGTTGCTGTTGTTGTTAAGTACCATGGAGTCGGTTCCAACTCATAGTGACCCAGTACAGGGTTTCCGAGGCTGTAAATATTTACGGGAGCAGAAAGCCTTATCTTTCTCCCGTGGAACAACTGGTAGTTTCAAACTGCTGACCTTGAGGTTAGCAGCCTGATTTGTAACCACTACACTACCAGAGCTCCTTAGAGGACTGTTAGTATCTGACTAAGGTGGTTATTTTTGAGCAGTGAGAAGTGGCATTGCCAGGTGCTTTTTTCCTGGGAACCGCATTCAGCATCTCAGCATCAAGTCCCCATGGCCTTGAACTGTGCCTGCGAACACTATATTTTAGTCTTATGTTAGTTTTGTTAGCTTATTTTTTGGGCCTGAGGATGCCCTTAATTTTGTTTTCCTTTATACATGAACGATAGTTGCTTTTTTTTTTTTTTTTTTTTTTAGCTTTATGCCATTTTGACTTATGAAAGGTTTTATTAGAATATTCTACTTTCAGCAAAATTCTATTAGGCGATCTCTAGCATCATTTTTGTTACTAAAGCTATGTTTACTAACTATGGATCCTTCCTCTTTGTTTCCTACTTTTATATTCCAATGACCAGTAATTATTAGTGCATCTTGATTATATGTTTGATCAGTTTCAGATTGAAGAAACTGGTAGAATTCTTCAATGTCATCATTCCTGGCGTTAGTAGTTGGTGTGTCAGTTTATCATTCTGGCCTAAACCATATACTTGTCTGATTGAATATGTCCAATGTGAGTCTATTTCAGTTCAGTAATGTCTAGTATAAGGAACTCTGGTAGTGTAGTGGTTACGAATCGGGCTGCTAATCTCATGGTCAGCAGTTTGAATCTACAGCTGTTCCACGGGAGAAAGATGAGGCTTTCCGCTTCTATAAAGATTCACATCCTCAGAAACCCTGTACAGGGTATCTGAGTCGAAACGACTCCATGGCACATAACAAAAACACCTAGGATATTGATCTTTATGTATTTAATTTCGTTTTTGACAGCCTCTAGTTTTCCTAGATTCGTACGTCATATATTCCATGTTCTGATTCTTAGTGTTTGTAGCGGTTTCTCCTCATTTTGAATTGTGCTGCACCAGCAAATGAAGGTCCTAAAAGCTTAACTCCATGCATGTCATTAAGGTCAGCTCTCCTTTGAGGGTGTAGCTCTTCCCAGTTGTATTTTGCATGCTTTCCAACCTGAGGGGCTCATTTTCCAGCACTTTATCTGACAGTGTTCTGTAGCTAGTTATAAGGTTTTCAGTGGCTAACCAGAAATCATCTTCCTTTTCTTCTTCCTAATCTGTCTTAGTCTGGAAGCTTTGCTGGAACCTGTCCATCACGAGTGACCCTGCTGGCATTTAAATTACTGGTGGCACAGCTTCCAGCTCACAGTAACACAAGCCACCACAGTGTGACAGACTGACAGATGATTGGTGTTTTGCTTCTGTGGAAATGTTGTCTTTTCATTTTTGAGAGGGAGGATTTGTCCCAGGCAGCTGTGGCTTCTAGAGTGATGAGAAGGGAGGGAAGAGAAAAAAAAGAGGAAAATATTAGTATTTTAGCTGACCGTTCCTGGAAGTCAAGTTGCATATTGGGACTAATTATATATTGATCAAGGGTTTCAGTACAGAACACTTTGGTTTAGACCCTTAGAACTTTGGTGGAGGGAGACTTTGATGGATATAGCTGAGGTAGTAGATCCAAGAAATACAATCAGTAGTGCTTTTTAAAGTTGATATGGAAGAGTTGCTATCTCGTTTTCTTTGAGTATACATGATAAAACCTTTTGGACTCTCCCAGAGTTTTAACACATAAAGTGGTATTATACCTGCAGATGTAACATTTCTTTCCCTATAGGAAAAATTGTACTAAAAACCTCTTATTCTCACTTTTCATTTATTTTTTAATGTTTAGCATAGATTATATTTCCTTCATCTCTAGGTTTTTGCATATTTAGGAGCATAAATCTTTTGCCTGGCTTGTTCTTTAGAAGTTATATCAATGATGATATTTTTCACCTGTTTTGTAGCTATACTGCTAATTTATATATTGCTATTAATATCCTTTCAGAGTTCTTGGAGATATTTCACTATTTTCCTTAGATATTTAATTGATTTCATGTTTTAAAAGAACCTAGAACTTTACCTGTTAAATAATTATAAACATTAAAGCTAATACATTCCTTTTGAATAGCTTATAAACTCTGTTCTGTACTGGTTTAAACCACAGTACCTCACATGCCCTCAAGGCCTGTGACATCAAATTTGAGCAATATTTAATTTGTTATGAAAGTGAAAGATAATTCCATCAAAATTATGCTGCCGACACCTATTTCTGATAAAAATTTTAGTAATATAAGAATTTTAAAATTCTGTGCTTACTCGTTTCTGAATCCATGATAGTAAACCCTAGGTGACTTGTCTTTCCTTTGTGAATCATTTATATACGAGATGTTAGTAAGTTTCCATGGAAAGGCAATAAAGTGCTAAGAGACACTCAAGCAGTAAGAGAGTTTACCACTGACACTATTCCCCTTAGATTACCTGTTAAATTTATTAATTAAGTTAAATCTTAGTACTTGAGTTTTACAGAAAAAATATGATAGAAATTTTAATATACTATTGTGTTTCGGGTAAAATGTTTTTAAAGCTATGTAATTATTTTAACATGCACAGGTCAGTATTTCAAATCTTGATTCACTTTGTGACATATGCTTAGATGTGTAAATTTTCCTTAAGTTACTAATACTGAAAATGGAAAAAATACAACTTTTGAGATCAAAATTTATTTGGTGATAATGATGATATACTGAATGCTCTTGAAACTAGCTCTGGTGGTGAGAGGGTAGTAGTTGAAAAGGAGTTGTTGATTAAGGTACTAGACTAAAGAGACAGGGACTTGGGTAAGAATCATAACGACAAAGAATCAAATAGTGAAGGAAGATAGAAGCCAAAACCCAAAGAGGGAAGTAATTACAGAGTTAATTTATAGAGGAAGACAGCACTTACTGAGAAAGAAAGAAGAGAATCCTGGGCCTAGATGAGGTCGGGTTCTTTGCTTCTTCACTAGTTTAGTATAGTTGTTTTTTGATCTTTCAGAACCACTTTAGGTTGCTGTTGTTGCTGAGCAACGTTGTCACCGTGCATCTGCTAGGCTTATCATTGTGAGTGGCCCTGCAGACACTAATCTTAGCAACACTCTGTTTTCAGTTAATTCCCGAAGCTGGTCTGTCTGACTTGAATCAAGTGTATTTGGGTCCAAAGTCAATTTTCCCCCCACTATACAGTCCAGTTTCAATAGGACACCACTGCTCAATTTGCCCTAGCTCCTAGGTGACTTAATTCGTTACCTGTTAATTTTGCATTAATGTTCTTGGATATAAAAGTCTATGATTATGCCTTCTGAATATACTCATATTTCTATTTCTTTGTTGTTTTTCCCCCCTTGTTATGTGACTTTAGTGTAAGATATTAAATCTTGAATTTCTCTTTCCTGTTCTATAAAATAGACATAATAATGCTTATACAACAGACTTACTGAAAGATTTGAGACAGTTGTGTGTGAAGGATCTAATATAATGTTGGCACACAGAACTAGTAAATAGATATCTTAGTATTTATTTTAAATTTTATTGAGAATGTTTCTGTTTCTTCATCTTGTATAATTCTAGTTCTTGGTTTTTGAAACAAATTCATTATTACATTGTGATATTCTTAATATCTATTTTTATGAAAACATTATAATTGTAAGTACTTTGATCAACTCTCAACTGATAGGATGGTATAATTGAAACATTTTTTTCCTATATATGTGATGAAATTTTGTCTCAATAGAATGTTATAATGTTGGATCTAAGGATATTATACAAATATTTTAATGTACTTATATCTTAAAAGTAATGATACATTTCATCAACTTATAAATATGAACATAAACAGCTTTTTTATTGGCTGTTCCTTTTGCTAGGAACTCTTTATTTCCATATAGACTTATGGATTCTCCCTCTTTCTCACTCGTTTTCTTTAGTTGTGTGCTGAAATGCCACCTTGTGAGAGGGGCAATCTTGCATAATGACGAAGAATTGGTCAGTTTGGCTTTGTTACTTCCTGATTCTTTTATCTTGTACAAGTCATACTTTCTGTGTCTCACTTTCCTCAGTTTTTAAAAGTTTTATTTTAATAGTAGCTTCCTTATAGGGTTGGTTAGGATTAAGCACGTTAATGTGTGTCCAGTACTTGGAAAGCATTTTGTAATGGATCATGTGAACATCAGTTGTCGTGACTTTGAGACCAGAAGAACTAGCTGGTGCCTGACAACTACTACCAACTTGTCTGAAAGGAATCACATTTGAAGGTCCTGGATAGAGTGGAAGAAAACATGGAACAACAATAAAATTCATAAGAAAGACCAGACTTTCTTTTACTGGTCAGCTAAAGATTGTGACCCTTGGTCAGCCTTATGGTCTGGAACTGAGCTCATCCCCAGGGCACAGTTTTCAGCCAAGCAATACATAGGCATATGAGTGGACACCAACACTAGTGAGGTGTGCACACTATAGAATGGTCAACCAAATGAGATAAAAAAAAAAGGCAGTATTTACCTAAGGACAGAGTTCAGAAGGGTTGTCAAAGAAGGAGGGATAGAAACACACACAGGGAGGAAGTGGGATAAGTGATTTTACACTGAAGAGGTCACAGTCATTGAGAAGAAACGAAGTGTGTGATTTGTTGAATGTAAAACTAATGATTTGCCCTATAAACCTTCACTCAATCACAATAAAAATTTAAAAAAAAAGAAAGGAAAAGAAAGCGCTTTGTAAGGGTTAACTACTATCATCATCATGATCTGATCATCTTTAGAGGGACTTTCTCTCTTAAACAGCATTCTTCTGGAAGAAAATTGAATCTGTGGTCTCTTACAATCCAACGAAGTCTAGATATATGAAAAAGTTAAACAGAAATGAAAAAAGAAACATTTTAGAAGACTATATGGATCAACTATCAACACTCACGGAAGTAGCAGTCAAGAGATCAGACGACGTATTGCACTGGGCAAATCTCCTGCACAGGAACTTTTTAAAGTGTTGAAGAGTAGAGATGTCAGCTTGAGGACTAGGGTGCGCCTGACCCAGGCCATTGTGTTTTCAGTAGCCTCATATG
>NW_006408549.1:2587871-2589541 GCF_000296735.1 Chrysochloris asiatica
GCTGGTCTGCTTCTAATTGTTGAAGATGCTGTGTTAATGTGTTGATTTTGGCTCTTTCCTCTTTTTGGATGTGTGCATTTATCACAATAAATTGTCCTCTCAGGACTGCTTTCGCTGTGTCCCAAAGATTTTGATATGTTGTGTTTTCATTCTCGTTTGTTTCCAGAAACTTTGTGAATTCACGTTTAATTTCTTGTTTTACCCAGTCGCTTTTCAGCAGGGTGTTGTTCAGTTTTCATGTCTTCGATTTTGTTGATTTGGCCTTTTTATTGTTGATTTCTAGTTTTATGGCATTGTGGTATGAGAAGATGCTTTGTAGAATTTTGATGATTGTGAATTTATGGAAGCTTGCTTTGTGACCTGACACGTGGTCAATTCTGGAAAATGTTCCTTGTGCACTGGAGAAGAATGTGTATTGTGCCGTTGTTGGATAGAATGCTCTGTATACATCTATGAGGTCAAGTTGGTTGAATGTGTTGTTAAGTTCCTCTGTAGCATTGTCGAGTTTCTTTCTGGTTGTTCTATTCGAGAGTGGTGTGTTGAAATCTCCCACTATAATTGTGTATTTATCGATTTCTTCCTTCAATTCCATTAATGATTGCTTCATGTATCTTGGTGCTCTTTCGTTGGGAGTGTATATGTTTATTATAGTTATGTCGTCTTGCTTGATTGACCCTTTGATCATGAGATAGTGTCCTTCATTGTCTCTTATGCTGGTTCTCATCTTAAAATTTACTTTGTCAGAGATTAGTATAGCAACTCCTGCTTGTCTGTTGTTACAGTTGGCTTGGTAAATTTTTTTCCATCCTTTAACTTTTAGTCTGCTTTTGTCTTTGTATGTAAGGTGTGTCACTTGCAGGCAGCATATTGATGGATCTTGTTTTCTTATCCATTCTGCCACTCTTTGTCTCTTCCCTGGTGCATTCAGTCCATTGACATTCAATGTAATTATCGATAAGTAGGAATTGATTGCTGTCATTATGTTACTTTTTTGGCGGTGATGATCATTCTTTGGTTCTGCTCTCTTTCTTGTGTTGGCTTTATGTCTTTTGAGTTGTTTCTGCTCGGTTTCCTCATAGTTTCTCTGTTCACTTGTTCTGCTTGGGACTTTGTTTTTATAATATGTTGTGGAGTGTTAACTTTCTTTGGGGTTACCTTGTAGTCTACTAACTTTTCTCTGCATTTAGAATACTCCATTGTAGCCTGTAATTTACCTGGCATTGTCACCACCTGGGCTTCCATTGCTGCGTTTGTCCCTTCTTTGACATTGATATGTTTTTGGCCATCAATTGATCTCCCCGTTCTTTTGATTTTGTCGTTGTAGTCTTGTTCTGTTGGCTGTGTTCCAGGTGGTGTTGCCATACTTGTCAATCTCTGTTTGTTGTCTCTTCTTGTTGGTTCTCTGTCCACAGAACTCCCTTTAGGATGTTTTGAAGTGCTGGGTTGGTTTTGATAAAATATCTCAAATTCTGTTTGTCTTGGAATATTTTGATTGAACCATCATATTTGATTGATAGTTTTGCTGGATAGACGATTCTTGGTTGACAGTTTTTTCTTGCAGAGCTTTGTATATGTCTCTCCATTGCCTTCTCGCATACATTGTTTGTTCTGAATAGTCAGAGCTTAATCTTATTTGCTTGCCTTTATAGGTTATATTTCTCTTCTCCCTG
>NW_006408549.1:2590186-2594637 GCF_000296735.1 Chrysochloris asiatica
CCCAGGATCGGACATTGTTTCGTTCTGCTGTGCATGGGGTCGCTATGAGTCGGTTCCGACTCGATGGCACCTGACAACAACAACAACAACATATGTGTAACTAGGTCTTGGGTGGTGCAGGCAGTTTGCATTCTTCCACTAGAGTCTAGCCGTTTTAACCTACCCAGTGGTGCTGTGGAAAAAAGCCTCACAATCTGCCTCCATCAAGAATGCTGCTGAGAGAACCCAACACAAATGTTCTGTGGAGCACATGGGGTTGCTTGGAGTTGAAATCCACTTGGCAGCAACAAGTTTTTTTTATTTATTTTTATGTACAACTTGAAAATTGGGAAGACCTTTCTAAGCAACACAGGAAGCTCAGAGACAAAAGAAAAGATAACTGTATTCACATAATATTGGAAATTTTTGTTTGGGATTCCATAAGCAAGTGCAGTAGATTGGGGAAAAGTAGTTATATCTCAAATGACAAGTCAGTGGTCAGTATGTAAGATAAAATATTTACAAAATGGCAGCAATCCTTTTTTTTTTTTGACAGTTCATTTTTTAAAAATCAGCTGAAGGATAGGCTGGTTCAGAGAAGAGCAAATCTAAGTAGTCAAATAACAGCTAAGAGGATGATCATTAGTAGTTTGGCAAATGCAAATTAAAGTAATAATGAATGAGAGATTATTTTACACTTGAGACCAGTTAGAGGCTGTTGAGATAATCTCATGGTGGTGATGTTATGTGGAGTTGGTTACGCCTCATAGTGACCTTGCATAGGTTTTCTGAGGTTATAAATCTTTTCTGGAGCAGAAAGCTCATCTTTCTCTCTCAGACCACTGGTAGTTTCAAACTGAGAACGTGAGATTAGCAGCCCAACTCAGAACCACTGTGCTACCAGATGTGGATATGTTTAAGACTTGCTCTGATTTGGGATATATTTTGAAACTGGAACTGAGAATTTTTGGACAGGTTGGATGTGGGATGTGAGAAGAAAGAGTTATATTAGCTGGATGATATTGTTGTTACGTGCTATGGATTTGGTTCTGACTCATAGTGACCCTGTACAGGGCTTCCAAGGCTGTAAATCTTTACGGGAGCAGAAAGTGTCATCTTTCTCCCACGAAACAGTGGTAGTTTTGAACTGCTGACCTTGTGGTTCACAGCCCAATTTGTAACCACTACACTACCAGAGCCCCTTACGTTAGTTGGATAGAGTCTTATAAAACAAGACAAGTGGAGAAACAGTGACAGGGAAGAGAGGTGAAAAGAGGACAAAAGAGAAGACAAACCATAAGCAGAAGAAAATGGAGCTTCACACAAAGAAATGAATATCTGTTTTTAGGTCTGGCTGATACTTGTATTTGTGTATATTAGCGTTGACATCTTTCTGTACCAATTAAATCGCATCTAGAAATCTGCTTTCTTTGCATATGAATTTCTCTTAATAGGTACATAATTGTACTGGGTTGTTATAGCAAAAATTAAAATATTATATTAAAAAGAGACAATGGGCATGTTAGAAAAATTAGGTCAAGTACAAATTGAAACCAGTGCAGAAAGTAGAGTCAGGGAGGGAATGAGGTGACAGCAGGAATTAGAGTCTACAAAAGCTTAAGATGGAGGAAAGAGTCAACATGAAGTGTGAAATAGACAAATATTCTTGTTCAACTTGGTAAAAGGACCTTGAAATGGGATTCTAGATTTTAGGAAGCAACTTGATTCATATATTCAATGAAAGTAGGGAATTAGGTTTTTTGTTTTTTTAAATTTGAAGTGCTAAATGGTGACTCCTAGACAGTAATACAGGTGTTGTTGTTAGGTGTGGTTGAGTTGGTTTTGAATCATAGTGATTCAATAGAACAATAGAACAAAACACTGCTTGGTCTTGTGTTTTGTTATATTTGAGCTCATTATTGCAGTTACTGTGCCATTTCATCTGATTAAGAATTTTCCTCTTTTTTGCTGACTCTGCTTTACCCAATACATTGTCCTCCAGGGACTGGCCCTTCCTGATAACATGTCTATTCTCACACCTAAGGAGCTTTCTTGCTTTACTTCTTGTAAGACATATATGTTCATTCTTCTCGCAGTCTGTAGTATACTCAGTATTCTTCACCAATATTTTAATTCAAATGCATTGATCCTTATTCATTATCCAGTTTTCACACCTATATGAAGTAATTGAAGACACTATGACTTGGGTCCGGTGCACCTTAGTCCTCAAGATGACATCTTTACTTTTTAACAATTCAAAGAAATATTTTGCAATAGATTTGCCTAGTGTAGTATGTTACTTGATTTCTTGGCAGCTGCTTCGTTGGGTGTTGATTGTGGATCAAAGTAAAATGAAATCATTGACAATGTCAGTATATTGTAAGTTTATTGTGAAGTTGCTTGTTTATGTTTTCTTTATGTTGAGGTGTAATCCATGCTGAAGATTGTAGTCTTTGATCTTCATCAGTAAATGCTTCAAGTCCTCTTTGATTTCAACAAACATGATTTTGTTATCTGCATATTACAGGTTGTTAATGATTCTACCTCCAATCCTGATGCCACAGTTATCTTCATGTAACACAGCTTCTTGGATTATTTGCTCAGTATACAGATTGAATAAATATGGCGAAAGGATTCAACTCTGATGAACGCCTTTTCTGATTTTAATCCTTGCAGCACACCCTTGTTCTGTTCAAATGATTGTTCTTGGCCTATGAGCAGGTTCTTCATGAGTGCAATCAAGTGTTCTGGAATTCCCATTCTTCACACTTCTAACCATAATTTGCTATGAGCCACACAACTGAATATTTTGCATAGTCAGGAAAAAATTTTTTTTCTGAGTTTTAGCAATATCTCTTGTTCATGCCCTCTTCTGAATCTGGCTTGAATTTCTGGCAGTTCCCTGACGATACACTGCTATAATTGTATTTGAATTATTTTCAGCATAATTTTACTTGCATGTGGTATTAGTGACATTGTTTGATAATTTCCACATTTTGTTGAATTGCTATTTATTTATTTATATTAAATAAATGTTTTATTGTGAATTGTGTGATAGTCTACATGGGAGAACATTAGTCCTACATCCATTCTATCATACATCGTTTCATTGGCATACTTACCATCCCGTCCATGCATCCTCACCTAACCAAAGGGTTGCAAGCCTGCCCCCTCCCAGTCCTCAGCCCCTCTCCCTCTCTGGATCCCAAGTCCCCAGCCACTCCATCTCTTCACGTTGTCTTCTCTGCCTCCATCTCAGGCCTCACTGCTTCTCTGGGTAGGATCCTGCTCTCTGCTCTTCTCCATTGATGGTCCCAGGGCTCTCCGCTCCTAGACTGAAAAGTTAATCACTCCCCTCCTTGCTACAAAATGTCCACCTTTAGATTTCCAACGCTCACAATCAGTCCCGATAACAATTATTTACTATTGCATCACAAGAGATCCATCTGTATTTCATTTCATCAGCCCTTCCTGGACAGGCTGGATACTATTCACTGGGAACTCTACCTTCCGCCATGGCTATTCCTTTCTCTCCCCTCCAGTGTCTGTTTTATAGTATAATGTAAGGAAAACCATGATTCAAAAGACAGCCAAGCATCTTAACATTATTCCCCCCGTTTCCCCATTCCATCCATGTCTCAGTTTCTGTATTCCAGAGCCCTGTTGTTCTAAAGCTGTGCCTACATCATTTTTTACCTCTGTCACATTTAAACCATTCATACCTGTCTAATTGTTCTCCCATCTGCTTTGTTCTTCGATTCCCTTCTCCCTACTTGTATATTGCCCCCCTCCCAATACCCAAATTATCCTGTGTCTATTCCTTGCCCTGTGATCCACCTTCCCCTACCGTCCCTAGCCCTACCCCTGCATCCTAGCAACCAGCTAAGAATCCACTTTAGTGGATTAGTATGGATTCTTTTTCTTAGTCTTTTACATTAGTGGCCCTATGCAGTAGTTTTCCTTTTGCGACTGACTAATTTCACTCAACATAATGCCCTTAAGGTTCATCCATGTTGGGAAGTAGCGTGCAGCTTCCTTGTTATTTTTCAAGGTAGCATAACTCCATTGTGCGTATGTACCATAGCTTGTTTATCCATTCTTCAGTTGATATGCACTTTGTCTGACTCCATCTTTTTGCTGTTGTAAATAGTGCAGCTATGGACATTGGTGTGCATATATCTTCCCATGTTGTGGCTCATTTGTCTTGTGGGTAAATACCAAGTAGAGGAATTGCTAGATTGAATGGTATTTCTATTTTCAACCTTCTGAGGAAGCACCATATTGCTTTCCAGAGAGGTTGGACAATTTCCAGTCCCACCAGCAATGCAGGAGTGTCCCAGTCTCTCCACATCCCCTCCAACACATATTGTCCTCAACTTTTTTGATCTTTGCTGTTATTGCTGGTGTGAGATGATATCTCATTGTTGTTTTGATTTGCATCTCTCTAATGGCTAGTGATCTTGAACATTTCT
>NW_006408549.1:2598797-2654604 GCF_000296735.1 Chrysochloris asiatica
TTGTTCCAGAATGCCAATAATTCTTACATTATTCTTCTTCATATTATCCAGCATGAATCTTAGATTCTCTTCAGATTATTTTATCCTTTTAGCTGCTTGCTCTTCTACCTTGGCAGTGTTGAGAGATTTGTCTTCCAGCTCGCTAGTTCTGGCTTCCATCTCTTCTAGTCTGCTCCTTTCCCCTTTCAGGCTATTGTCTATCTCTGATATCTTATTATTGATTACCTGGACATCTTTTTGCAGGTTTTGAATTGTTTCCAATGCCATGTCAATCCTATTTGATTGTTCCTGCAGTATTTTCCTTACTTCTTCCTTATTTTCCTTGACCCCTTTTAGGATTATTTGAATTTGTTTCCATATCATTCTTCTGAATTCCCTCTCAGGCATATACAAAACCCGCTCCTCCTCCTCTATAAAGCCTTTATCTGTCTCCAGCTCATTTGCGTCAGCACCTCTCTTCTGTTTTTGGATATGTTTCGATAAAGTTGATTGTTTCTTATTGGTCATGGTTATTGTTTTATTATTATTATTATTAATATGGTCAGGAGATGGGCTTCTCTTTTCGTCTATAATGCATAGCAGATGTTGTTCGGTCTTGTCTAAGTGGTGAAGCTTGTAGCTTGGCTATATGGTCACGATTGCTGCTTTTTCTTATAGGATGTAGGGAGGATAAGTTCCCACCTCCAGGAGGGATGTGTAATAAAAAGGACTAAAAGCAGAAGTAATATAAACTCATGGACAGAAATCACCATATTGGAACAGATATGTGGCTTTCTTTAACTTATTTTGAACCCTGTCCGGCCAGAACTGCTGCTGAAGGAGCCCTGCTGCTAGCTAGGAGTGGGTTCAGGGGACTTAGATGCAGAAACAGATGGGGGATGATGGATGACGTCAAAAAGCCGCCGCTGGCTTTCTCCCACTCTCTGTGCGTGGCTGATTTTTATTGGGATCTCAAGCCGGGGCAGGGAGATTTGGGGGGGTGGGGGAAGCTGTGTTGCTTCTTGCGACCTCTTTGTCCAGAGACCACCCCCACCCCCTTTTTTCTCCTCCTCCTGTTGGAGATGCCACTTTCTGAATGGGCTGGCCTTGGCCCCGCTCTCTAAACTCTGCAGTCGCAGGAGTGATCCGCGGTCCTGCAGGCAAGAGTCCCCAAAATGCGTGCCTTTCTGTATCCTTAGTAGTGCGATTTCTCAAAATGTGAGTTTAGGAAACTTTATGGGAGTTTAAAAGCCGTGGGACTGGTATGTGAACGTTTCTTTCATGAGATCCCACTCGTTTTTCACTGGAGCCTGTCCCTACCTGACTTTCCTGGCTATCCTGCAGTACCGGAAACTAAATTACTTTTTCTTGAAATGGGCACACATATGAAGCTCTTCCAGTTAATTAATTCAGGTAGCTGTCTCTTCAGATTTCTTGGCATAGATGAATAAGCACTTCCATTGTTGTACCTAGTATTATCCCATCAATTTCTAGAGCCTTGGTTTTTGCCAGTGCCTCTGTGCAGCTGAATAATAAAGGTAAAGGAGAGAAAAACTAATGTGCAGTTGACTGAGATTTTGCCAAGTTACGATATTGCTAGATTTAGGAATTTCTAACAAACTCCAGGTGCTTTTTGGGCAACATATGGGAATTTAAGAGAAATTGTTCCAAGTTATTTTTTGGGTAAACTCCAATAATTTATTCTTCTGAGTTACCTGCCAGTTAGATGTCATATGTTAACCAGTGCCCATTGTTATAAATTTCTAGAGATAGTAGCGGTTTGGGAAATGAGAAAATATATCTTTCCTTTTTAGTATTCTAGTGTGATACTTGCCTGGAACAAGTTGTTTGGTAGTAACTTGCCTGCTCCACAGAAGGAAATTGGAACTGAAAGCCACCACTTATCTGTCTGTTTGCCATATTGTGGTGACTTGTGTGTTAATGTGATGCTGGAAGCGATGCCCATGGTATTTGAAATATCAGCAGGGACACCCATGGTGGAGAGGTTTCAGTGGAGCTTCCAGAATAAAAACAGACTAGGAAGATGGAGAGTGAACTACTTCTTAATGATTAGCTGTTGAAAATTTTTTGAGAACACATGGTCAGAACTAGTTCTGGAAGATGAAAACATTTTGAATAGCAGCAGTTGACCATAATGAGTAAAGCTATCAGAAACCTCATTTGCTGGTGGGGCACAACTCAAAATGAGAAGAAATCACTACAAACATCCATTGGTAATTGGAACATGAAATGTTTGAAGTAAGATCTAGGATAATTGAAGGCTGTCAAAAAAATGAACTGCAAAACATAAAGATCAATATCCTAGGTTTTAGTGAGCTGAAATAGACTGGTATTGAATATATATTGAATGATGCAGAAAGCATCAAAAAAAGATGGACGGAATAAACAGAGCCATTGTACCAAAAAGAAGTGGTCGAAGTTCAACCATTTTATAAGGTACCAACATATAATTGAGAATTGATGACACTGAGGAAGAATCCAAGCTGCACTGAAGGCATTGTTTCAACAAACTGATGCAGCGTCGGAGGCTCTTATTCATCTATGCCAAGGAATTTGGAAGAGAGCTACTGACCAACTGATTGGAAGCGATCCATATTTGTGCCCATTCCAAAGAAAGTTGACTCAGTGGAATGAGAAAATCATTGATCAGTATCACTAATATCACATGTAAGTAATATTTTGCTGAAAATAATTTAAAAGTGTGTGCAAAAGTACATTGATAGTGAACTGTAAGAAATTCAAGCTCGATTCAGAACTAAGAATAGCACTGCTGATGTCAGAGGGATCTTGGCTAAAAGCAGAGAGTACCAGAAAACTGTTCACTTGTGTTTTATTGCAAAGACTTCTAACTGTGGAGATTATAACAAGCTATAGGTAACATTGAGAAGAATGAGTATTTCAGAATACTTCATTGAGTTTATGAGGAACCTGTACATAGACCACAGAACAAGGGGATATTGAATGGTTTAAAATAAGGAAAGGTGTATGCTAGGATTGTATGCTGTCAGTCTCTATGCTGAGCAGATAATCTGAGAAACTGGATTATATGAAAAATGTGGTATCCGGATTGGAGGAAGACTCATTAACAACCTGCAGTATGCAGATGATGCAACCTTGCTTGCAGAAAACAAAGAGGATTTACTGATGAAGATTAAAGACCACAACTTTCAGTATGGGTTGTACCTCATTGTAAAGAAAGCAAAAATCCTCACCACTGTACCAGTAGACAACATCATCATAAATGGAGAAAAGATTGAAATTGTCAAAGACTTCATTTTGCTTGAATTCACAGTCCGCACTTATGGAAGCAGCTGCTAAGACATCAGATGACAGTATTGCAAAAGACCTCTTTAAGTTTTCAAGAGCAAAGATAACAATTTGAAGACTAAAGTGTGCCTGACCTAAGCCATGGTATATTTAGTTGCTTCATATGTACGTGGAAGTTGGACAATGAATAAAGCAGATTCTAGAAGAATGGATGGATGCATTTGAATTATGGTGTTGGAGAAGAATATTAAGAGTTCCATGGACTGGACTCTCAGAAGAACAAACAAACTTGTCTTGGGAGAATTACAGCCAGAATACTCCTTAAAGGCGAGGATGGTGATACTTTGTCTTTGGACATGTTGTTAGGGGGGACTAGTTCTTGGAAAGGGACATCATCTTGCTAAAGTGGAAGGTCATTGAAAAAGAGGAAGACCCCCAATGGGATAGGTTAATGCAGTGGCAGCAGCAGTGGGCTTAAATGTAACAACAGTTTTGAGGATGACACAGGACGGAGCAGTGCTTCATTTTGGTGTCCATAGAGTCATTATAAGTCGGAACTGACTTAGCAGCATCTATCAACAACAACATGATAAAGTATATTTTCCTTGTTTCAAGTTTCTGTTAGAATTGCTTGCATTCAAATTAAAAAACAAACAAACAAACAACAAAATTTATTGTCAGAACTGTTTGCCCTGTCACGCTCTCATTAAGGGATAAATACATATTTTCAGGAATAAACTTGATTTGACCTTTGTTGTTGTTATGTGCAGTGGAGTCAGTTTCGACTCATAGTGACCCTGTACGGGGTTTCCGAGACTATAAATCTTTATGGGAGCAGAAAGCCTCATCTTTGTCCGGCCGAACAGCTGGTAGTTTCAAACTGCTGACCTGAAGGTTCGCAGCCCATAACCACTATGCTACCAGAGCTCCTTTATTAACCATTAATCAAGGAGTTCTGATAGCGTAGTGGTTACAAGTCAGGCTGTTAACCTCAGGGTCAGCAGTTTGAAACTACCAGCTGTTCTGCAGGAGAAAGATGAGGCTTTCTGCTTCAGTAAAGATTTACAGCCTTGGAAACCCTGTACAGGGTCGCTATGAGTTGTAACTGACTCTATGGCACACTACCATCACCACCAAAAACCATTTATCATTTAGTGTGCATCTAGACTTGAGTGGGTAGCTGTGTATGTTTTAGGAACTGGTGGCCTCGTTATCTTATTATAAAACTGTATATGCATATATTTGCCACAGTTATTTCTGGATTCCAGATTGAGTTCAAGGGTGAGAGAAGACTCTGGAAAGTATGGCTTGTAAGAGTGGGAGATGGAGTGGGAGGAAGAGAATGAACAGGATTAAATCTAGCTAATTTTTAAGACTGTTTTCAATTGACCTTTCATATTACTATGAACTGTCAAACCATGGTGTGATGTAAAGGAGTGGAAGTTTCACAGACAGATGCCTGTGAAAGAAGAGGCCAATGATTTTGCACAACAGTAAAGTGTGCTGATCTTTGACTTTATTGTTAGGGCTTTTAGCATTCAGAGAGGAGAGCAGGTGATAACAGGGCTTGCTGCTCTTACTGCTGCTAGACTAGTCCTGGAGTTGACATGTTATTAATTACAGGAGGTGTATTGCAATTCTAACTAGAAGGTTTGAAGCAGAGCAGGGACTAAAGATTGATAGAGCAGACGGCAGGAGCTAGGATAGTCAGCAACTGTAGAAAGAAAGAATCCTGAGGAAAGTAAGTTCATTCATTATAAGGGACAACTGAAATCATGAGTGCATATTTTGTTCAAAGACCTTACCTCTGAAGTTGGCAGTCCTGATGGCACAGTAGGTTAAACATTGGGCTGCTAACTGAAAGACTAGCCGTTCAAACCCACTAGCTACTTTGGGGGAGAAAGACAAGGCAGTCTGCTGCCAGAAAGATTTGCATTCTTGGAAAAGCTGGGGGAAATCTCTGCTCCGTCTTAATAGGATTTCTATGAGTCAAAATTGACTAAGCAGCATTGTGCTTTGGGTTTTACCTCTAAGTGGGGCAGTATAACTGTACTTTTTACCCAAAGTAGTTTCTTGATTTTTGCTTTGTTTATTAATTGTCATGACTTGAAGGAATAAAGAAAGGCAGATAGTTAACAGAGAGTCCATCAATTTTGTTTTAAATTTAGTGACAGCCTTTGAAGAGAAATCACATTGAGGAGTTTAGTAATAACACTGAGAGTACAGTAATGGCCAGCTGATTGTCTTTTGATTTCATATCTTTTGCCACTCCCTTCTTTGCAGTGATTCTTAGAAGTTTAGAGTAGATTTAGACTTTGAAGTAATGGCACCATTTTCTTTTCCTTCAAGTTGACATTGAAAACTAGTGAGATTAGTTTTTTGATCCAGAATCTCATTACATAATTATCACTTTTCATGTTCTGTTCATTCATTTATTAATTTAACTAGCATATGTTGTTGTTGTTAGTTGCCGTTTGAATCGGTTCAGATTCTGTACAACAGAACTAAAAACTGATCAGTCCCCACACCATCCTCACAATTGTTACGCTTGATCCCCCTGCTGCTGCCACTGTATCAGTCCTTCTCGTTGGGGGTCTTCCTCTTTTTCTTTGACCCTCCACTTTACCAAACATAATGTCTTTTTCCTGGGACTGGCTCTCCTGATACTGTCTGAAGTGTGAGAGACAAAGTCTCACCATCCTAGCTGCTAAGGAGCATTCTGACTATATACATCTTCCAACACATATTTGTTTGTTGTTCTGGCAGTCTGCAGTACTTTAATACACTTTTTCAAAACCATAACTCAAATGTATAATTTCTTCTACAGTCTTCCTTAGTCATTGTCCAACTCGCACATGCTTATGAGGCTTGAAACAGGCGTACCTTAGTCCTCAAACTGACATCTCTTCTCTTGAACAATTTAGAAAGATCTTGTGCAGCATATCCATGGTGTATCTAGACATTGGGAGTTAAAAGGTAAATGAACCAGGTACATTCCATGTTTAAAAATAGCCCTAGTTGATAGATATGGCCTTAAAGAGTACTTGCAAATAATGCATTTAGATGTTTTTTGATGGATTCCTTCACCTTTGCTACAATTTAATGTATAACTTAGTATTTAGCAAAAAGTTGCTTCTAATGTGCTATAGATGTATAATGTAGCCTATACCAACCTTATATACTTAAAATACATTTGTTTTAGTCCATAATATTTGAGGTAAGCAATTAATTTCTCAGGCTTTACCTATTGTTTAAATAGTTTAAACTGAAAGTACAGCTTTGACTTATTTTTGCTAGTCATTTATTACAAAAATGTTTTAAAATATTAACTGCTTCTAGAAATGCTGCACCTTTGAGATCTCTTTAATGAACAGGAGGATGATGACCACCCTGCTAAAATATTAGTGGTGACTTTTGATTAGAAGTTGTTATATAAATCTCTGCATCTGGTTCTGTTGTTTAAATGAGACTGGTTCAACAAAGCAAAACAAAAATTGAGATGTTTTAAATCATTTCAGTACCTGTAATTGTCCATAAACAATCAATTCAGATTTTATGAACTCCCAAATCTTTGGTACACCAAGAGTTGTACTAATAACTGCTGTAATTGGTCTTTGTGGCTGTGTGTTTAAATGTTGGAAATGGGACTTTAATGTGAACATGCAGTAAATCTTAGCCACAGAGGCAAACACAGGTTCTAGTGTAATACAGAGCAGGAAGGAGATACATGTAAACAGACGTATTCCTCATCTTAATATGTGGAGCCATACTTCCATAGAATTGCATTCAGTGTTTATTTAGAGAAAACTGGCAATGAAAAACTGCTGTTCCTATGGCTTTACTATGTATTTTGATCTCTAGGTTATTTACTACTAAATGTATAGGGATGGTATTAAAAGATGTTCTATCAGTTCATTATTTAATTGAAATAATGGAAACTTTATAATTGGAGGGAGAGTTTGTATGCCTTCATTTACCATAGGAGGAAAACAGCAGAAGTTACTCCTGAGGGAAACATAAGATTTAAAGTTAATACAGTAAATACTTTTTGGATAAAATATTTTTTGTTATACATAAAAGGCATGGATAGTTAAAGCTTAAGTATAATGAATGTAGCATTACATTTTCTATTGCATTTGGGACTTTATTCATGTGAATGTCTTATATTTGGTCACAGATGGTCCGTATACACTAGAAGGAAGTCAGTTTTCTCAGAAGTTTTTCTGAAGATTGGTGATTATGTGCTATGGAGTCGGTTCCCACTCACAGCGACCCTGTACAGTGTTTCCAAGGTGTAAATCTTTACGGGAGCAGAAAGCCTCACCTTTCTCCTGTGGAACAGCTGGTAGTTTCCAACTGCTGACCTTAAGGATATCCCTTTGAATAAGTTATGGATAGGAGGAATTATTAATGTCCACAGTTAATCTAGAACAGAAAGAATCTGTTCACTGTTAACAAGTGACAAAATATAGTTATTTGCATTTTCCCATTTCTACTAGATTCATTTTCCCTGCTAGATTATAGAAGTACAATTACTACTTAAGATGTAATAGATAGCATTATTATTGTTGTTAAATGCCATCAAGTCAGTTCTGACTCATAGCAACCCTGGAGAGGGTTTCCAAGAAGTAGCTGGTGGGTTTAAACCACTTGTCCTTTGATTAGCAGTCCAGTACTTATCCTACAGCATCACACCAGGAGTCCCAAGAGAATTGTAGTCTTTTGATGGAGTTCCCAGTACATTTGCACTGTGGCTCCTTCCTATACTCCCGTGGCACTGCTTCTTTTGCCATTTATGTATGTGTATTTTAGCTTTTTATGGCAGCTGTGCAATGGATCTTCTTTCTAGCTATGATCTTGTAACTCCTGCCAAAAGATTGGGTGGGACTATGCAAATAAGGTGTTTATGGCCCACCAACGGGATTAGACAGTTTGCTAATAATACAAATGATATGCATGGCACCTTGTGGGGGTTGTTGTTGTTAAGTGCTATTGAGTCATTTCCAACTCATAGTGACTCTGTATAGGGTTTCCGAGGAGTAGCTGGTGGGTTTGAACAGCTGACCTTGTGATTTGCAGTCCAGTGCTGATCCTACAGTGCTACACCATAAGTCAAATTATATTTATGGCACTCATAAGGGGGTGGGACCATGCAGATAAGGGCATATGGAACCCTAATGAGGGGATTGATGTGTTTTGCGATCCTAGCAGGCTTAAAATGAGCCATCCTAGGGTCGGAAAGATGGTCCTCACTGTGCCAAGGAAGAAGAGCCAGGAGTGGAGCATATCTTTTGGACCTGCGGTTTCTGCATTGAGAACCTCGTAGCCCAGGAGACAGTGATAACACCAGAGACTGTGTTAGATGGCGAGAAGCGGTGGCAGGGAGACAACGCAGCAACAAGGAGACTGGCCTGTGGAGTAAGGCAGTTACAGTGGATGTGCTGATTTACAGACGAGAGAGCTGAGTACCTTTGCGCCAAGACTTATTGGCAGAGTGGGTACCTTGGGCACTTACTGATGGAGCTCAAGAGCTTAGTAACTTGGCTGATCAGGGCAGAGACCAGAGAGAGAGGCCTGCCTGTGGGTGCTGCTGAGAAGTGGCTGTCCTGATTGAAGAAGTGTATCCTGAGTTGTTCCTGATCCTGAATTATAACTTGTTACTTCTCTAATAAATGACACAATTGGGAATCCTGTCTGTGTGTTTTATGTGGCCATTGTAACAACTTATTTAATCCAACAGGAAGTTAGAGAGTGTGGTGGGAGGGATGACTGGCAGAAATACTATAGAGAGAGGAGGTATGCCGGACCTCTGCTTCAAAGGATCTACCTTGGGCTGTTAATCAATAAGCGACCAAAGATTGTTTGTTGTGAAGTACTGTCGAGTTGGTTCTGACCCATAGCAACCCTGTGTAGGGTTTCCTAGGAGCAGTTGGTGAGCTTGAACCACTGACTTTGTGGTTCAAACCACTGACTTTTGTGGTTCAAACCGACTTTACAGTCCAGCACATTAACCCTTTTAAGCCTTTTTCTGTGTATCATTCTGTATGTTGAATTTAAGGTTGATAGCATCTCAAGTTAGAACACTTTACAGCGGAGAAAATACTCTGTTCATCTACAGTTGACAGTTGCTTTTTAATAAGATATGGTGATGGTCTGCTGTTTCTTTGTGTCTGAAGAAGTCACCTTTATTCACTAAGTGCCTTCTATCCCCATTCTGTCTCAGTAATGACTTGATTGGTTGTGTCACCTGTGCAGTAGTTGGAAATGGATATCAGTACACAATTTCAGGACCTCCCTGCTTCCTTGAAGAGCACTTGGCCGTATGTAAGTGATTTAACAGTCATGCAGACAGGATTTTCAGAGTAAATAATTTCCATCTCCATTACTATATTTTTGTACTCATGAGTACTTGCAGCAACATAATATTTTTCAGTTAAATTTATGCAAGTTAAAAAAAATCAGGCTAAAAATAGGTAAAAATTTCAAAATCAGGCTAAAGAAAATATGTGGAGACTCTAGTTTTATAATAATGGTAAGTGAATCATTTTTTATTTAAAATACCAGCAATTGATAATTGAAGTATAAATCAAATGAGTTTTTAAATTTTTTTAATAAGAGTGCTATGTCCTGGTGTGGCACTGTGGGATAAAGCACTGGACCACAGGGTCAGTTTGAACCATGAATTCCATGGTTCAAACTCACCAGTCGCTCTTTGGAAACCCTAAACAGGGTCACTGTGAGTTGGAACCAACTCCACAGCACTTAACAACAACAACAGCAACATGTGATTCCCAATTAGGGTCTTCTGTACATTTTAATTGACAACTTTTTATAGCTTCTTATTTTTAACTGAAACGTATATTACTGAGAACAGTTTAAAATGAATATTAAACCAAATTCTTTACATGGTAGGCATTAAAAAGCTTTTGGGGCCAATTTCTAATAAGATATTGAAAATATTATGCATTTTTAATTATGACTGTTCTTCCTATTGCCCACATTATCATTTGTCTAATTACGTGATGGTTGAGGTTGATTTAAGATGATTAATACTGATGTTGAAACTCTGTAATCGTAGAGCATCTTATGTTAATCTAAATCATCAGTTTTATTTACTCATTTATAATTATGTATTTAAAAAAAAAAAAACTGGTTTCAAGAGAATCAGTGCATTTTTAGACAATATGCAAATTCCATGGGAAAAACACTTAAAAAAAACCCCAACCAAGCTCATTTCTGTTGACTCCAACTCATAACAACCCCGCAGTGTAGCTGCAAAATAAGCACTTGAGTTGAAGGAGGAGAAAACCACAATTGTGCAGAAGTGCTCTCCTCACTTCCGCCAGAGAAATGTATTTAACTTAGAATTTCCAAATGTGAGAAATATGAAAAGGATGAAAAAATAGTAGTCCTTAATGTTAGCCGTATGGTTGGTGTTAGCCCAAATGAAGTTCAGGCCATGATGCTCTGTAGCCACTGTGTGACCTACCCAAAGGCAATCAGAAAGCACTTCTTTCTTTTTTAACTAATTGGCCCATGTTTAGTTTACTGAATGTCATCTGGACTCAGTAAAAAGCAAGTGACCTGCATTGAATTAGTGTAATTGTAATACAAACAGAATATCGCATAGTTTTGGTCTTATACAGGAAAGGAGAAAGTTGGAAAGATTTTTCTGTTTGATAAATAGAAACTGAAGATACAGGGATCCAGACCTGGTTCATACTTGATTTTACCTTTCATTTCTTTTCATAAAATCAGTATTTGGACTTTGGGGTACTTTTACCTTGTTAAAAAAGACATTGGTTTTTTTTCCCTTTGAAACTTACTATGAAAGAAGTTCCTTTTACTTTTCCTTTAATCTTACAAATGAAGTATAGTAAATTACAGATACGATCCCTCTTTAATCATAAGAAAGTTAGAATTACCAAAATGGAAGTACTTTTCCACACTACTAGAATAGTCGGGAATTTGGGATATTATTTTAGAATTATCATGTCTGAATTTTCAAGGAATCTTTCAAGTGCTATTTTATTAGTTTTGGATAGTTTATTACTTCTGTTTAAGGGAACAGAAAGTTGGAGATTTTCAATGTCATTTTTAATAGTATGTTTAAATTTTAAGCTGGTTTGATCTATAATAAGATCACTTAATTTGATTTTGAAAGTGTCATTTTTAAATGGAGTTATTTGACAGTCTAATAGTCATGTTCTGCATATTTATATGTATGCTCCTGGTGTTGGATTAGCACTGGACTTCAGGCCACAAAGTCAGCAGTTCAAACCTATCAGCTGTTCCTCAGAAACCCCACACAGGGCTGCTATGAATCGGAACCAACTCAATGGCTTCCTACTAAGCGTCAGAGAAGCTTTTATTTTTTGTAATGAGTACTTAAGCTGAAATCTTTCTTGGGTGATTGTTAAATGTTTGTCTTCACCCTCTAGATTACAGGTAGCCCCTGATTTATGATGTATGTGAGTTATCACAAACTGCACTTCAGACCAGTTTTCTTTCCCTGTACATCTCATTATTGATAATATATCCTGCATATATTGTTACAGTTTGTAATTTGCTGATGTTATCATTCTAGGATGTAATGTTTCCAATTTCCAAAGACAAAGATTGGATTTTTAAAGATAATGATAATAAAAGACAATGACAATGAAAACTTTCAAAAAAATAATTATTTCACTTAATTCAGTACCGACTTGATGGAGTAGTTTGTGTATATATAAGTAGCGGACTACCTGTATATCTTGACTCCTGTTTGGCACTGTGATCAACACTGGACCTTATATCACAAGGTTGCTAATTCTAACCTACCAGCTGCTCCTTGGAAGCCTTATACAGGGTTGCTATGAGTCGAAACTGACTTGGTGGCACTTAACAATAGCAACAACTTGTATATCTTAAGAAAGCAGACACTGTGTCTTTCTCCTTTTGCCTAAATTTTTTAATGTATAACACTTAGGCCCTCAGTGAATTGGCTAAGTAAATGAAAAAATGAATAAGGAAATTATTTAAATTGTTAAGTGCTATAGTTGTTGTTGTTGTTGTTAAGTACCGTGGCGTCAATTCTGACTCATAGTGACCCTGTACAGGGTTTCCAAGGTTGTAAATCTTTATGGGAGCAGAAAGCTTCATCTTTCTCCCGTGGAGCCGCTGGTAGTTTTGAACTGCTGACCTTGAGGTTAGCAGCCCGATTCGTAACCACTACGCTACCAGAGCTCCTTAGCTCCAACTCATTATGACCTCGCATAGGAAGCACTTTCCGTGGAGCACTAGTGGGTTTAGAATACTAACTTTGTAGTTAGCAGTCCAGTGCATATCCTACCATACCACAAAATGGCCACCAGTATATTTATTATTATTAATTGCATACACTTAGTGACTGCTTGTCATATGCTGAGCATTTTAAATCTCACTTAATCTTTATAGAGTTATTATAAGATAGTAGTTTTTCAAAGTGTGGTCCTTGCACCAACAGCGCCAGCATCTTCTGGGAACTTGTTAGATATGCAAACTCTTGGGTGACATCCCAGCCTTCTTGAATCTGAAATTCTTAGCTGTCTCTTAAGCTGTAGACTCATTTGTAATTATGTGCTGAATACCTTTTCTATACTGCCACGAGACACTCTAGATCCAATATTTCCAAATCAGTTTTTACTGGTTTTCATCAGACTTGTTCTTACCTCTGTGTTTTCTTTCATCAGTCACAACCCCTGTTGATGCTGCAGTCTCTCTCTGTTTCTTTCCTTTTTGTCCATTAACCGATTTTCATCTTTGGCCCGGTAAATTTACTTCATAAGGCTCTTCTAGCCATCGTCTTACTAATGGCTAAAAGTGGAAGTAGGCAAATAGTGTGTATAGAACTCTAACATGGGAATTGGTTGGTTTTGTCATTCTGCTGGCTTTAAAATGAGTTATGTCAGAAGCCAGAATGAGTTCTCAAGACCATCAAGAAAGAAGAGCCATAACCAGAGTGCAGCGTGGGGAGAAAGGGTGGCAAAAGAGGCAGCAGCCAGAGAGTCAGAACAGCGGACTTCTCGACCCACAGAATGAGTAAAAGCTGAGTGCTGTAGGGCAGGAGACGGACTTGCAGAATTGGATCCCCTTTGAAAGGCATTTATCAGCAGAGCTAAAGCAGCTTGTAACACTTGCCAGACCTGGGCCAAGAACAAGGGGTCACGTGGCTGAGAAACAGAGGAGAAGAGGCAGTGCCTGTTACGTAGTCTGACGAGAGGCACTCCTGCCCAGAGAACTGCTCTATCCTGCATTGCTTCTGATCCTGAACTGTATGGTGTTTACTCTCCTCTTAGCCTTGTAATTGTGAGTATCGTCTCTTGAGTTCTGTGTGGTCATTGCAACATATTTATCATACCCAGCAAAGAAAAGTAGAGTGCCATGGAAGGGATGGTTGGTTGGAGGGTAGACTTGTCTCACTTCTGCCTCATAGGCATTGCCCTGGGGCTGATGAGTCTCCTCCTTCCTCTTTGTGAAGCTAGAGGAGGTAAAAGATGACTTCTACAACCGTTTTTGCACCATCCATGTTACTTCTTTAATATCATGTATGTTGTTGTTAATGTGCCGTGGAGTTGGTTCCAACTCATAGCGACCCTGTACAGGGTTTCTGAGGCTGTATATCTTTATGGGAGCAGAGAGCCTCATCTTTCTCTCTCAGAACAGCTGGTACTTTTGAACTGCTGACCTTAAGGTTCGCAGCCCGATTTGTAACCACTATGCTGCCAGAGCTCCTTAATATCATGTATATCCCCTGTCTTTTTTCATCTATATTTCTGTTTTGTTTCAGACCTCAGAATTTTTATTCTGAATTTCTACATCAGTCTCCTAAATGATCTAAATAGTCTTTAGTCTCATCCCCCTTTCCAAAGACTCTTTTATCATATTGCTAGAATGATCGTTCTGAAATGAAACACAAACTATAATATTGTTATTAAGTGCTCTTGAGTCAGTTCTGAGGAGCAGCTGGTGGGTTTGAACCACTGACATAGCATTTAGCCGTTCAGTTCTTATCCTACAGTGGTACATCAGGATTCTAACTGTAGTATATGTTGTTGTTGTGCCATCGAGTTGGTTCCAACTCATAGTGAACCTGTATAGGGTTTCCGAGGAATGGCTGATGAATTTGAATTACCGAGCTTGGCGTTCAAATGAACATTGCAGTTCAGTGCTTATCCTACAGCTCCACACCAGGACTTCAACTATAGGATACATCTACTTAAAAAGCAAGTAATTCCTTTTGTCTGCACCATTAAGAGCCAGATTCTTAGGGGATCATACAAGCCCGAGGGCCCTGCCTACCTCCTTATTTGGGTGAAGTCCCTTTCCTCTTGCTATACTACCATTGTTGTAAGTGCCTATAGATTCTTATCACGGCTCTTTGTTTAGTGCTGCTTCTCTGAGCCTTGATTTTCTCCACACATTCTCATCTGGGAACCTTCCCTCTTCTTAATGAGCTGTTCATCTCAGTAGGTAGAATTGATCACATTCTTTTGTCAGAACTGACTCGATGGCACTTAACAACAATTGTCTTCTTCACCAGATGGTAAATTTATTGGCAGCAGCAAGTGTAGATTTTATCTTGTGTATAGTGTCCATTCCAGTGCTTTGTGATATTGTAGGTATCAAATGCATGATAAGTACATTTATATAGAAATTTGGAATATATCATTTTAATTTGCATTTTTAGTAACAAGACAGACTGAGGTAGCCAAGTCTATTGTGTGTCACTGAATTTGGATACATCTTGAAAGGAAAGAAGAACATTATTTCTCTCTTAGTAGTTAATAGCTTGAGTGCTACCAGGTGTTTCGCCCTGGGTGAGGCGCTGCGTTGAATGAAATACAAAGAAATAAGATGGAAATCTTGGTGTTACGATTTTCTTTTTCTTTAACAAACTATTTCTCCCAATAATTATATTCATAATCCATCATGTTTTACTTTTAGTCTTGGTTAGTTTTAGGGAAAGAAAAGGATAGAAATCCTTGAAGTTGCTATCAAAAATGGTAATTTTTAACTCAGCTGAGTGTATAGCATGGCATTTGTCCAACAAAATCTGTTAGAAATTTTCCTGTGGGTCAGATCTAAGATGAGAAGAATGAGGTAACTTTAATGTGAACCCAGATTGTACTTCAGTCTTTCTCTCCAGTGAGTTGCCAAGCTCACAACTCCATTTGTATCTGGAGTTGGGGGAATCTGAGTTTACTATGGATGTGTGCCAGAGACACACATCTTGGCAAGACGGTCCTGTTCTCTATGCTTAATGATCTAGTTTTACTATAAATTTTAATATATTTGTTTGTACATATTTGTTTGTCTTTCAAGGTGTGTTCATTTGGTTGTTGTCTTTCATATCTACTGTATTCTTTTTGTAGTTACTCATTTGCTGTCAAACCTTCCTTTTTTTTTTCTGAGAAGACAAGCTTATGTTTTTAAACGTCACCACTAGCTATCCAGGCCTGTCTCTGCTAGGTTTATAGATTTTAATGCTTCATAGGAGTCTTAAGGGCCAGTAAGCCTAAATTCCTCATTTGGAAACGGAACATTATAGCACACCTCAGAAAGCCTGAATTCAGGATCAGTGAACTCACCCTGTATTTACTGAGTGTCTGCGCTGATGCAATTCTCAGGCACTAAGATACAGCTCTGGTAGCGTAGTGGTTACGAATCGGGCTGTGAACCGCAAGGTCAGCAGTTTGAAACTACCAGCTCTTCAGTGGGAGACCCATCAGGCTTTCTGCTCCCGTAAAGATTTACAGCCTCAGAAACCCTGTGCAGGGTTGCTATGAGTCAGAACCGACTCCACGGCACATAACAACAACAACAACAGGATACAGCAGTGAATTAAGCAAAGTTCCAACTTTTTAGGTGCTTATATTCTATGAGTTCCCAGTATGGCACTGTAGAATAAGCACTGGACTGCTAACCACAAAGTCAGCAGTTCATACCCATCATGAAGTGAAAAGGCTGAATAGAAGATTTTAAAAGGCAGCTTGAGAAGATAAAATATTGAAATGTGCAAAGAGCTGGAGTTAGAAAACTAAAAGATGAAGACATCTTCAGCATTTCTCAAGTTGAAAGAAATGAAGGAAAATTCAAACCTCAAGTTATAATATTGAAGGACTTCTATAGGTAAGATACTGAATGATGCAAGAAGCATCAAGGGAGGATGGAAGGAATAAGGAAAAAAGAATTGGTTGATGTTCAGCCATTTCTGGAGATAACATAGGATCAAGAATCAATAGTATTGAAGGAAGAAGTCCAAGCTTCACTGAAGGCATTTAACCAAAAACAGTATTCTTAGGGATTGACCAAATAGCAAATGGATGTAACACTGGAAGCACTCATTCGCCTACGCCAAGAAATTTGGGCAACAGCTACCTGCCAACTGAATGGAAGAGAAACATATGTGTGCCCATTGTAAACAAAAGGTGGTGCCACAGAATGCAGAAATGATTGAACAATATCATTGATATCATATACAAATAAAGTTTTGCTGGAGATAATTTAAAAGTGGTTGCAGCGGTATATCAACAAGGAACTGCCAAAATGTAAGCCAGATTCAGAAGAAAATGTATAGCACGAGATATTGTCGCTGATGTCAGATGGCTGAGAGCACAGAATACCAGAAAGATACTTAGCCGTGTTTTATTCAGTATGCAAAGGCTTTCAACTGTGGATCTGAACAAGTTATGATAACACTGAGAGAATGGGAATTACAGAACACTTAATTGTGGTCATGTGGAACCTATACACAGACCACAGTCAGTTGTTCAAACAGAATAAGGGGTTACTGAGTGGTTTAAAATCAGGAAACAGTGTGTCAGGGTTGTATCCTCTCACCAACCTGCAATACCCAGGGGAAACAGCCTTACTTGCTCTAAGTGAAGAGAATTTGAAGCTCTTACTGATTAGAAACTAAAGCCTTCAGTAAGGTGCACCTGTTTCAACCCATGATATTTTTGCTGTCTTAAAAGCATGTGAAAACTGGGCAGTGAATGAAGAGAACTGAACAGAAATTCCTGTGTCTGAATTATGGTGTTGTCCAATATTGAAATGCACTGTGAAAGCTGGACGGTGAATAAGGAGGACCAGAGAAGATAAATTGTGTCTTGATTCTTTTTGCATTAGTCATGGTGGTTTGTCCATCACTGCAGGTGTACCTGGGGAATTGACATCTTTGCCCAGAACACATGCTTCAGAAGACTCCCACTCTGGTGTTACTTTGCCCATTCTTTGTGGCAGAGCCTGTGTGTGTCTTCCCCTCTGAGATCATGTGTATAGAGGATTGCAGGATTCCCTGTCCAAATTGCTCAGAACCTTTGCAGGTCTTTTTCCTGGGATTGTTCTCATAAAGGCAGATGGTACCAGGCCAGGGCTAGAGAAGGGACCGTTGTTAGAGGGCTGGCATGTGATTTGAGAGGCATGGGATGAACTCTGGTATGTGTGCCGGGGTGTTCAGGAGTGTGGGATAGAAGATAGGTAAGACATAGATCACCTATCTCCCTTTGATTTTCTTTCCCCAGGTTCCATAAATGGTAACAGTGGGTTTGATAATAAGTATGGATACTAATAAGTATGGATACTGTTGCTTTAAGGCGCTCTGATAGCATAGTGGTTACGAATCGGGCTGCGAACCTTAAGGTTTGCAGTTAGAAACTACCAGCTGCTCCGCGGGAGAAAAGATGAGGCTTTCTGCTCCCGTAAAGATTTACAGCCTCGGAAACCCTGTGCAGGGTCGCTATGGGTCAGAACCGACTCGACGGCACTTAACAACAACTATTGCTTTACATTGACTTGTCTTATTGTTGCATTTGGCAGAGTGAAACCAGGCATTACTGCTGTTTACATACAGTATTCTGATCTTTTAATAGTGTTTCAGTCTTGTGAACTTGTCTTTGAAGCTATTTTACCAGTTGATAGAAAGCTACTAATGACTGTTGTTGTTGTCCAGTGTCATTGAGTCGATTCCGACCCATAGCAACCCTGTATAGGGTTTCTGAGGAGCAGCTGGTAAGCCTGAACCTCCAACCTTGCAGTTCACATGGCTTTGTAGTCTGGCGTATTAACCCACAAATTTATTTTACTAATTTTCTGATCAAATGATAGTAAGTGGTATCGCCTGAATCTTATATATAGGTTTTTCTTTCAATTTGTAATCATATTGTTTCTGTGTTGTAAGATTTTTATACATTCCAGATAGTTCTTTGATTGGGAGTATTGATTCTGCCTTCTACCTTTTAAAAGTATGCTTCTTTATAATTTTTTTTATTCCTACAATCATTTATTTTTAAAGTTTTTTTTTTTCTGGAGTCTAGATTTCATTGTGCTTTTGAAATTGTTTTGATAATAACTTGTGTTTAGTTTGGCTAACATCAATTCTTTTATCTTCCCCTAAGTTTTTGGATGCATGCAAATCCATCAGTTCGTCAACTTTATTTTTCAATCTCTTTTCCCAATGTTTTTGTATTGTGTAACTTTTCCTGCTTTTTCTTAACTTTTAGGTAGTTTCCTGTGCTCTTTCTGCATGGTCTTATGTTGCATTTTGCTCTTTTATAATGTGTAAAAGTTTATGTTCTGAATTATTATTATAGCTCATGCAGAGTAAAGTACCTACAGTACCCTAGTCCAAGTGTGAAATTTTTTATTTAAGTATCTACTTTTTGAAAATATGCTAATACTGTTTTAAATGCCCATCATTACTCTTACGTTAAACATTAATCTTATCTTCATACTTTAATGTTTGTTACTACTCCAGATTTTATGCACAACCCTTTTTTCCTAATTATGGTGTTTTGAGGGTTGTAACTTAAACTTACTATTAGCAGGGATCTCTGTTTCTCTCTCGCTCTCCTTCTCCCATGTAGAAGTTTAGGCCATCAGCGATACAGAGTAAACATAATGTTTGCAGCAAAGTTGTTTGCAACTGATCCTTAATGAGGGTCAGTTGGATCTTCAGACAAACTCATAGGGAGTAGCATTTCTCATTCAGTGCACAGTGAATTTTAATAATTACATTAAGGTTGCAAAATGGTGATGTTCTAATTATTTCATTTATTTTGTATCTATTTGGCATTTTTCTATAAGGAATAGTTGTTGTTTTTTCTAAAACTCCCTTTAAAATATCACTGTAGACTAATTGGTTTTTATTTTATTCAATATATTATGAACAATTATAGTTATTATTGGTTTGATCCTCATATTACCCTAACTCTGACCAGTCATGTGTCCTTTAGATATGATCATTAATGTTTTACGTGCTTCCTTCTAGCACAAGTTACTCCAGACTTGCCTGTCCCAGTCCCTAAAATAAGCTATTTTTTTCAAGAGCACGGCGTTCTTTTAGCGCTTCCAGTTTCTTAGCCTTTTTTTTTTTTTTCCTGTTGTGGTGGAAATTGACATTGGTGTATCTCCTTGTAGACTTATATTCTAGCTTTTTCAGATCTTTTAAGTTACGTACTACATATTTATATAGGTTCCATGTCCAAATTTTCTCTCTCTCTCTTTCATCTTATTTTATATTGTCCTCTCTTTGGAGATGAAGAATTTTTTAAACTCTTACTGTCCTATAGTAGGATTTGGGGAGAAGGAGCTGAGGTCAACCACTGTGTTGAAATCACTATAAAGCAAAGTCTTGACATCAACACCCAATATCAATTTAGGTTTTACTGTACAGAAGTAACTATGTGTAATGTTGTGGGTGATTCAAGATTTGATAAAATGCCTTTTATGCCTTTAAAAAGTGTTCGTGTTATCCAGGTAATTTAGAATGAACTTATGTCTAACGAGAATATAAGGTAAAATAAGGAAAGTGCTGATACAGAGTGACAATCTTTTTATTTTATGCTTTTGCACAGTGGTTCTCAGTGCTGGCTGCACATTAGAATCCCTTAGGAAGCATACACAAATAGTGTTCCTGGTCCCTATATCAGATCAATTACATTCAGAATTTTTTATGAGTAGATCTGAACTGTAAGTTTCAACAAGTTGTTTTACCATGGCCATCTTTGTCTTGGAGTAATTCCTTCATTTATGGCCCAATAAGTTAACCTCAGATGCACCTTTTAATTTCCCTGTCCCATACCTGAAATAAGTCACTTCCTCTCAGAAACACCATAATTTTTCAAACTTTACATTTTTGAGCATACTAGCCTCTTGTTTGTGCCATACTATTTTCAATAATCTCATATGGATGCGAAAGCTGGACAGTGAATAAGGAAGATCATAGAAGAATTGATGCCTTTGAGTTGTGGTGTTGGAAGACGATACTAAAAGTGCCATGGGCTGCCAAAAGAACCAATAGATCTGTTTTGGAAGAAGTGCAGCCAGAGTGCTCCTTGGAGGCCAGGATGGCTAAGCTTCGCCTCTCATACTTTGGACATGTTGTCAGGAGGGAATAGTCGCCGGAGAAGGATGCCATGCTGGGTAAGATGGAGGGCCGGAGAAAAAGAGGAAGAGCCCCAACGAGATGGATCGGCCAGGTGGCATCATTGATGGCGTCAAGTGTGGCAGCGGTAGTGAGGTTGGCCCAGGATCGGACATTGTTTCGTTCTGTGCATGGGGTCGCTATGAGTCGGTTCCGACTCGATGGCACCTGACAACAACAACTTACTTTAGAATTTATCTTAAGTCTCATTTTCTCCTTAGTCACCCATTTAGGCTGAATCTCCTATAATATCCATTGTTCACATCTATTTTAGCACCTACACAATTTTACTGAAATGATAAGCTATCATTGCCCTACCTGACTAAAGTACAAACTTCTTAGAGAATTCTTACATTACATTGATGATATTTTATGTGTTCAAAGAAGTTAGTTGAACTGGTTAGAGTTACTAATTTGGGGCATCTAGGAGACTGCTGGTGTGGCGCTGTAGGGAAAGCACTGGACTGCAAACCACAAGGTCAGTGGTTCAAACCCACCAGATGCTCCTCGGAAACCCTTTACAGCATTGCTATGGGGCAGAACCAACTCAGCAGCACTTAACAACAACAAGAGACAGTAGAGTCCTAGTGTGACAGTCTAGGATAAGCACTGAACTTTGAACCACAAGGTCAGTGGTTCAAACTACTCCTCGGAAACCCTATACAGGGTTGCTGTGAGTTGGAAACTACTTGGTGGCACTTATCAATAGCAGCAGCAAGAGTAGAATGACTAAGATCCTTAAGTGATAGATTCTGGTCATGTTCACCTTTGATCTCCTCTGTCGCTATGTTTTATGAATATCATTGAATGGCATTAATAGACATTGTATTTCATTCTTGAAAAATAGTTAAGATTTAACTGGAAGAAGTCAGAGGTATTAGGAATTAAACTGTGTATGTGTGAGACGTGGTTGCTGAGCCAGATGTGACTGGGGGGTAACCTGAACCAGTGCTCTTAAATGAAGTCTTTATTCAATTGCTAATATAATTTTTGTGGCACTGTGGGTTAATGCACTGGACTGCAAAGTTGGTTTGAACCGCATGGTCAGCGGTTCAACAAGCTCATGAGCTCCTCCTTGCAAACCCTATACAGGATTGCTATGGGTCAGAATTGCCTCGACAATACTTAACAACAACAAATGCAATTTTTAAATTCTATGAATATTGTCCTTTACAGTAGAAAATAAAAAGAGAATCTCAAGCTGTCTTTTAAATATTTGTTGGGAATTGGTTTTTAAAAAATGTTTGAGATCCTGTATTATCTATCAGTCTTTATTACTGCATACTTGTCATTTTTATGTGAAGGAAAGTTATTCTGTACAGTTGTTGCATGTTCTTGTTTTCACTTTTTAAAAAGATATTGCTTGGTGGTTTTACAGTTTACACATTTGCTACTTTTTATGGCAATATATTAGTCCATTTTATTGATATATAGTAGTTAACTATTTCTCAGTGTTTTGGTGGTTTTTTTGGTATGTGTGTGTGGGGCACTATAATCATCTTTGTGAATATAAGTTTTCATTTTCTTTCTGGAAACTGAAAATTTCAGTTTGAATATGTGTAACAGAGCCTGTGTCTTAGAATTATCTGTGACAGAAAGTTAATGGAAATATGGAGGCAGTATGATGTAGCCTAGATTAAAGAGTCGGACCTGAATTCTAGTTTTGACAACAACTTTATGAGCTGTGTGATCCTGGGAAGGCTAGTTTACTGTGGTGAGCCTCAGTGTTAAAATTGATTTAATGACAGCAAACATGTATTAAATACTTACAATATTGCCTGCACTGTTGTAACTATTTTCCATGGTTTAGCCCACCTATACTTCAGAACGAGCCATGAAGTCCACACTCGTATTATTTCCGTAGTGCAGATGTGGAAACAAAGGCATGGTGAGGTTATAGAGATCAGAGAGCTAGAATGATGGTGCTGTTGCAGCCGGTGCCATGTAGAACTGGCTTGACCTCTAGAGCTAGTTCTATTAATCAGTCTGCACTGTCAGTGTGCCAGCTGCAATCCCTCCTTTAATTTGGCTCCCAGATAGGCAAACTGGCCTTTATTGACTAGATTAATGATTGTTAGAAGTGGAGTGAATTGTGAGGTCATGCTCCCAACACTTTGACCCTGCGCTTACTCTAGAAACTGTACCATAGGGGCAAGATTCACTCTAGAATTTTGTATTCTTTTCAAAATCTCCTCTATGTTAAACATGATTTTGAGGGAGTAGTGATAGAAATTTAGATTTATATTTTTGTGTTAACATCTGTTGTCATTGTTTTATAGTGCCTTCGAGTTGGTTGAGACTCATAGCGACCCTGTATAGGATTTCCCAGGCTTTTAAAATCTTCACAGGAGCAGAAATCTTCATCTGTCTTCTGCAGAATGGCTAATGGGCTTGAACCGCAGACCTTCTGGTTCCCAGACCAATGTTTATCGTATGGACCCACATCTAGAAGGCCTTTTCTTATTCTTTCCCCTCCGCCCTACCTCTGTTTCCTTTCTAACTATCAACTTAATACTTGTTTCATACTTGTCTAGCAACAGGATAAACACTGAACTCTGCTGTTCCAAGTACTAGAGCTTTGGCTTGTAATCATTCCACTTCATTGAAATTATAAAAGGCTTGTCTGTTCTAATTTCACTGTCAACCCGGACTAAACTGGTTCAGAGCCCTGGACTGAAGTCTGTTTTTTGACTCAAGGTCCAATGTGTTTCATTCATTATAACATTTGCTATCTTATTTGTTTGTTGTTAAGTTCTGGCAAGTGGTTCTGACTCATAGTAACCCTGCATAGGATTTCCAAGGAGTGGCTGGTGGACTTGAACCACCAACCTTGTGGTTAGCAGTCCAGTGCTTATCTTACAGCACCATGCCAGAACTCTTATTTGTAGGGATCTTTAAAAAATTATCCTCATTATTACTATATTTCCTTTAACAATAGTATTTTAAAATGGATTTAGTCACTTGCTGCCCATGTGTTACGTTTGTTGTCAGGAGACAGCTATGTTGGTTTAGTACTTTGCAGTTTTATAAAGTGCCTTCTCATCCTTTATCTTTGTCTTTTATTTGTGAGGAAGATAACCTTTTGCTCATATACCTGAAGTTATTGAATAGTGGCACGGATTGTTTGTTACTCTGCATGCCCACTGCTTCTGTACATTAGCTCACCTAGCTACCAGGGCTGCAGTCATACTACATGTTGACTCCCTGCGCTGAGATGATCAGGGCCATGCATTTGTGTCTCCTCAGCACCGCCGCTTTCTCTAGTTGTTGATGTTCCTGGAGTCCAAGGCATGAAATTCCAAGCATGAAGATAATTAGCTATTTTGAGATGCTTACATTCCTTGGCTTCTTAAGACTGTTGTAATCAGGGAAGTTCTTTTAAAAACTTAATCAAAGGTTCAATATGTAGTTAAGCAACACACTGTGTAGAAACAAACATAAGGATAATCATATCCTTTATTGTACTAACATTCTTCAATCAGAATGGTGTTTGAGATAAGATAAGTTATATGGCTGTAATGTGTGTCCATGTGATTTGGTTGGTGGCAAGGAAAGGAGTGAATTGTTAGTCTAAGGCTAGCCACTGACTGCCAAAACTTTCTACATCAGGGACTATTACCTAATCAACTCATATAAAAACCTGGGGATTCTTAAGAGGTTCCTAGTGTGTGATTCATCACTAGGCTGTTTGTTGAATTGTGAACAAAGTAAAGTCTTTGAGAAAACCTACTCATATTAGTTTGTAATTGATTATCTGATCTGACAAATGAAAAGAAAAGGTATGGTGGTTTTCTTGGAGACTTTAGCTTTCCTATATTTTGGTATATTATTGTTTGAACTGTATCCTACAGTTCAATGCTTGTTTGAGAATAGGATGTGAGCATTTTAGATTTACTTTATGACAGTACTGGGTAAATAAGAGTTAGAGGTAAGCTTTTTATCCTAGGGTTTCTAAAAGCTACTGCTGAGGTGAGCCTTATATGTTAAGATTATCTGAAGATAAGACTGAACCTCATTGGCTCAAAGTTCAAAGGAGAGCATTAGCTTACAGACATAAATCACTGAGTTGTTATCCATCAATTTGTAACAGCAGTGCAGATGGACAGCATTTATCTAGACAATCTAGTCTCATTTACCTGCAGTCTGAGGTCAGTATGTATAAGGGTTTTGTAGGTACTTTGAACTCTTTTGTGCAAAGATGAGAGTTCAGTTTATTTTTATTCTTTAATCAGAAGGAGCAGGTGGTTTTGTGCACCTTTTCCAGCACCGGTTGTTAGCTCCACTGTACCCATCCTATACCATGTCAGCTCCTTCCTCTTACATGACACTGCCAGAGGAGACTCATCAGGTTATTTGCAGACAAAATTTCACTGTATGACACTCCATTATTTGCTATTTGTTTCATGTATTAATTTTATTTAATCTCTCCACAAAATGACTGTGAGCTCTGTTGGTCAGAGTTATGTATATTATTTTAAAATCTATAATAGTAAGGTTTACCCTGTCAGATACCTAAAAAGCCAATTAGGTAAAATAGAATCAGGCTAGACTTGGTGTGGCATTGTAGGATAAGCACTGCATTGCTAGCCAGAAGGTCAGTGGTTCAAACCTACCAACCTGCATTTTGGAAACTCTATACAGGATCCTTATGAGTCAGAACCAACTCAATAGCACTTAACAACAGTGACCACAGATGAGGCCCATGTAAAAGGGAGAACACACAGGTAAAATCAACCCAATTCCAGCAGATTCTTAACTTTGTGGGAATTTGAGTGTTATGTCACCTTAACAGAATACATCCACTAGTGCAGTTTGGCTTGTAGTTTATCTGTTTGTTTGCTACTTCTTTCAGAGCTTAGTTCTGAACACACAGAAAGTGCTTGATAAATATTTGTTTGATTGTGAGATGCTTCTTGTGTCATAATACTATCTAGGGTGCTTTTAAATGACTATCTTAGATTTAATATGTGTAATATTATGTAAGAATGTTCTCACCCATTAAAGGACTTGCCCTGCTTGACAGAAGATGCTCATACTGATAGAGAGATTAAGTCTTACCTTAGAATCAACAGACTTGGAGATTGAGTTATCACTACTTTGTTAAGACAAAGCTTTTTGGATCAAGGCTTCTAAGTTAAAACCCATTGTATATTTTAGTAGATCACTTTCCAAGTTAAAACCTAGTGATAACATATTGGACCCATCTATTACCATAATATTCTTTAAATCTTGCATTGCTATTCTTAGACTAGGTTAGAAGTTTCTTAAGTATAGTGACTTTGTTTCCTGCTCCATCGTTGAGGTCCATATAATGCCTGTACATATAGGAGTCCTAGTGTGGTGCTGTAGGATAAGCACTGGACCACAAGGTAAGTTTGACCCACAAGGTTGCCAGTTCAAACCCACCAGCAGCTCTTCAGAAACCCTGTACAGGATCACTATGCGTCAGAATCAACTCAGTGGCATTTAACAACAACAACAACGACAATGCTCTGTGCATAGTAGGCTCTGAACAGTATTTATGACTTCTCTTATTACAGTTTTTAGTTTCACCTTCCTTCATTATTTGATTGAATGATCTCCAATTTTATGAATTATCACAGTTGGGATTGAAGTAAGTTTTAAGTTTTTCCTCTCTCTTCCTTATTAAAACTTACTTATGTATACTTTGTTCCCTACTTAAAAAATAAGAACAGAAACTGGGCAGATGTATATGTTGAAAAGGACTCCTGGTGTGATGCTGTAAGATCACCTCTGGACTGCGAACCAAAAGGTTGGCAGTTCAAACCCACTAGTTGCTCTTTGGAAACCCTATAAAGGGTTGCTATGCGACAGAACCAACTCAACAGCACTTAACAACAATATATGTTGAAAACAAATCATCATTTATCATCTCTTCTATCCTTTGTTCAGTAGGTATATTTGTTTAGAGTTAGTAGCTCTCTTTGCTGTATACATCTCCTTTTTGTTTCTTTAAACATACCAGAAATATTAGAATACTTTGCTGATCTTTTAAATGAAGGCCTTTTAGCAGGACTCAAATTTTGTTTTAAAATTTCTTAACCTGTCTAGTCTTTGGATCCCTTTTCTGTTAAGTGAGAGAATTCAGCTATGTGGTCTAACATGTATCTTTTAATATGGAAATTGTCTAATTGCAAGATACTTGTGCATTACTTTTGAATAGTTAATAAAAATCCAGTGGAGAGTGGAACAATTCATATCAAAGGAATATATTATAATCGGTATCCCCAGAATGCACTATCTTCGTTACTTTGTATACAGTTTTGGCATTTTCTTCATATATAAGCAGACATTAAAAAAATACTTTTGATTAGTCTCTTTCAATGATAATAAACTTAGTTTCAAGTATTACTGTTGTAGTTCGTAGTATTGCCATCTTTAAATAGTTAGAATAATGAGTATACATTTATGTTCATTCCATTTGTTTGTAAATGAAGCGAGAGAGTCATCAGAAACCAGGTGACAGAGTGAGGAGAGAAGAGAAACACCACCTCTCCTCTGAACAGTTAGAGACTATTATATCCTTGAATACATCCTTGGAAAGCCTATGTTTGTACGCTGCAAAGGGATGTATTGATTATCAAAAGACCTTTTTCCCCCCTTATCTTGCCTACTGTGCTGATTGTGTTATATAAATTTACAAGATAAGCACTGGACTATGAACCACAAGGTCAGCGGTTTGAGCCCACCAGCTGCTCTGCGGGAGAAAGATTTAGCGCCTTGGAAACCCTATACAGACAGGGTCTTCATGAGTTGGAACTGACTTGACGGCACTTAAAAACAACAATTCATTTTACTTTTACATTTTTTATTGTTGTGTTTGCCTTTGGTCTTTAAAATAATATTTTTTAAAAACTCCATTTTTTGAAAATGAAAATGGTAATTGTTAAGTGCCATCATGTTAATTCCAAATCATCGTGACCCTGTATAGCATTTCTAAGGACAGCTGGTGGTGCAGTGACTCTGAGGTTGCAGTTCAGTACTTTTATCCTACTGCGCCACACCAGTAGCTGGCACATATGGAGTACTTTATATGTTTGTATAAATTCACTATTGTTTTCATATATTTTAAAAGAAAATTGATATTTTAATATTTTATCAAGAACTCTTCTAGATGCCCAGGAGACAAGTTGGTTTATTACAGTCAGTGAATTCTCTTGGTTGGAAATAGATGACTGGGTGCCTTCGGGGAGAGGAATAGGAGGAAGACTTTATAGGTTTTGAATTCTGAACTACGTGAATGTACTGTCTTCTAACAACAACAAAAATGTAGTGCCTTTAAAGCTTTCATGTGGAATCCCAACGTGGGTATTTAGAAAGAGAAATAAAAGTCCTGGCTTTATCAAGTCCTATTGTAAAGGAGCTCTCTGGTAGCGTAGTGGTTACAAATCGGGCTGCGAATCTCAAGGGCAGCAGTTTGAAACTACCAGCTGCTCCGCGGGAGAAAGATGAGGCGTTCTGCTCCCGTAAAGATTAACAGCCTTGGAAACCCTGTTCAGGGTCGCGGTGAGTTGGAACCGACTCCACGTCACATAACAACAACAACATTGTAAATCTCAGTAGTAATTTGACTGTTATCACTGAGTGTAGTTGAGTCTGTTCTGCCTCATAGCCTTACTGTGTAGGGTTTCCAAGGAGTGTCTGGTGGGTATGAACAAACGACCTTGAGGTTAGCAGTCCAGTGCTTATCTTATATCGCTATACCAGGACTGTATAATCATTTTATTTATCTTAAAATATTCTGGATTATAGGAGCAAATTAGACTGTTACTAGTCATTTGGAGCATTAATGCTTATATAAAATTAAAATGGGAAGTGAATCTGGCTTGCAATAGCAAAATGTGGGGATATAGCTGTGTAACTAGAAAATTAACTAGGGAATGTCCTGAGTTTGGTAAAAGGGTCAGAAATGCCAAGTCTTCTCTAGAGACTGGTAAAAATAATAGATAAAATAAAGAATGATGTGCTCAATGAGCTACAATTCAAATAGAGGAAATTTAATGGGAAATGATTACATTAGTAGCAGATGGATTTGCTTCCTGAATTGTAATCTTACTGGAAATCCTAGAAAAGCTTAAATTTGTTTTTCAGATTTAGAGTTTGATAAAAAGATGGATAAAGAGATTTGTTTATCAGGTTGTGCTGTGGTGATTCTTACTGTGCCTTTTGGATATTTCACTTTTACTAGGCTATTTTTATGATTCCCACAAATCCACCACCAACATTCAGGAAGCCAGAACTTTGGTCTGATGATTTCACCGATTTTGTTAAAAAGTGCCTAGTGAAGAGTCCTGAGCAGAGAGCTACTGCCACACAGCTTTTACAGGTCAGTGCTTGTGCCTCTACAGGAAGGGGCATTTCTTCCTGCCTTTCAGCTTTCGGACATTGGCCAGATTTCTGTTTTTTTCACTATTTTCCAGGCTTACTCTACCTTTTTAAAAATTTTGTTTTAGTTTTGATGTAGTTAACTCTTTCCATCCACAGTTATTTTGAAAGTGAAACTTAAAATGGCTTCTCAAATTTTCAAAATGTGTCCAAACAAATGCTTGTCCCCATTATTATTTTTTGTTCTTGATTTATTTATTGTTCCTTGACCAGTCTTTGCCTTTTTTGGCTCCAGTATTTTAAAAATCAAGAAAACACTGCTATGGAGTTGATTCTGAGACATAGCTACTCTGTAGGACAGACTAGAACTGCCCCCATCTGGTTTCCAAGGCTGTGCGCTGTGAGGTAATGTGCTGGACTGCAAGGTTGGTTTAAACTGCAGGGTGGCAGTTCAAGCTCACCATCCGCTCCTCGGAACCTTTACACAGGGTTATTGTGAGTCGTTACTGACTCAACAACTTCCCTTTATAGAAACAGACTATCCCAATTTTTTCTGTGGAGTCGTTGGTGGTTTCCATCTGCTGATCTTTTGGTTAGCAGCTGAGTGCTTTAATCACAGCACCTCCAGAGCTCCTTTATTCGGGTATGCTGTTACTGTTGTTAGTGCCATTGAATCGGTTCTGACTAACAGTGACCCTGCATATAGTGTTTCTGAGAAGAACCTGGTTGGTTTCAACTGTTGACCTTGTGATTAGCAGCCCTGTGCTTCTCTTACAGTGTCACACCAGGACTCCATCTATAAGATGTATAAATACACAAGATCCTTAAATTCCTTGAAAAGAATAATATAACATGTTGTAAATACTAGTTCCAAGATTACCTAAAAATGAAGAATTTCAATATCTCCTGCTATAAGTAGACTTTGTATCCAGAGGAACAAGATGATTTTTATCTTCTCTGAAATTGATGCAAATAGAAATAATTTGATAGGTATAATAAATATTTGTGAGTCTTGATTCCTTAGACCTTTTTTTGCCTCAGACCTCTAAACTAATAAGTATCTCTCACTGACAAAACATGATACATGGAAAATGATTTTTTCATGTGACAAAAGTATTTAAAAAAAAAAAATTTTTTTTTAAAAGTGATTTTCCAGGGTACAATTTAAAAAAAGACTTTATTGAGAGGTACATGGAAACTGGCTCTTAAATGTGCTGTTTATTTTTATGAAAGTGTAACTTGGTACTCAACCTTCTTGGAAGGCTTAACTACCTTTAAAAATTACATATTCTTTAACTCAGTAATTTGAGATCTATGATTTTACTCTACAGAAATAAGTAAGCATTTGTGAAATGACCTATGTGTAAAAATATTTATAGAATATTATAATAGCAAAATATTAGAAACAGTGTAAATAGCTAGCAACAGATTGTATCTAGAAATTAGTCTATCAAGAAATTAATCTTAAATCTATCAGGAGAGGGATTGATATATATATATATATATATATATATATATATATATATATATATATATATATAATATGGAGCTCTGGTAACGTAGTGGTTACGAATCGGGCTGCGATCCTTAAGGTTAGCGGTTCGAAACTACCAGCTGCTCCGTGGGAGAAAGATGAGGCTTTCTACTCCCGTAAAGATTTACACCCTCGGAAACCCTGTACAGGGTCGTTATGGGTCGGAACTGACTCGCCGGCACTTAACAACAACAACAAATATATATATATATATATATATATATATATACACATATACACACACACACATACATACACACACACACACATATATATATATATGTATATATACAACAAATGTGTATATATATATACATATATATACATACACACACATGTATATATATACACAAGTCCCCAATTGATAATGTGATGTTGATCTGGTGACTCCATAAGGTGGTTCTGACATAACTGAATCTACCCACTGCCCTTTTTTGGTCGATTCATTAGTATTGTCTTTTATTATCAGTATCTTTTTAAAGCTGATAGTTATTTGTCTATGGGGGTTAGAAGCATTTTTTATAAAATTACACATAAGCGTATACACACACACACACACACACACACACACACACACACACACATGTTGTTGTTAAGTGCCGTTGAGTCAATTCCAACCCATAGCAACCCTATATAGGGTTTCTGAGGAGCGGCTGGTGAGCTTGAACCGCCAACTTTGCGTTTCAAACCGACTTTGCAGTCCAGCACATTAACCCACAATACCACACCAGGATGCCATATACACACATATATAAATAAAAATACACATCATAAAAATGGACTCTGATGATATGAAGTTTGGTGTTGGAATTTTGTATTTGCAATAGTAACTGTGAAAGGTTCAGTATCATCTGCATGAAGGGGCTTCAAAAAGTTTGTGAAAAAATTCCACTATCTTTTAATTCCATTTACCATGAACTTTTCGAAGCCCTCTCCTATTATCCCTGGGAATGAGGAGGTGCTTCTAGTCAGAAAATTAGTGAGATTTGTCTATATGGACCTTTTTTCCCCTTCATATATTTTGCAGTAATATCTCACTGCTTCACAAATTTATCTATCAACATTAGCAAAGTGATCAGCTTTGGGTCCTTGCTTTCAACTAGCAAAACAAAACTAAATCTGTATGACTGTTTTGATTTTTTTTTTTTTTTTAAACTTACTGTGCATTGAGTGAAGGTTAGCAGGCAAGATAATTTATTGTCAGCCAATCATATTATTTGCTTTATTTCGATAATTACAGTCCATTCCCTGCAACAGTAGTTATCCTGTATTGTCCCTGTGGCTTCCCTTTTACATCTTATTTTTCACAAATCAGCAAAGCAAAAATACTTAATGTATACATGCAGAACAAAAAAATATATATTCATTTAAATGTTCAAAGGACACATTTTGAAAGCCTGCCTCTCCTGTCCACAGGCACATGGCCTTTCTCAGTCCATGGGCCAGAGTCTACAGCTGTTCTGTCTCTCCATGCTGTCACCTCTCCCACCATCTCTGCTGTTACCGCTTCCCTAGGTAGAATCTCACCTTCCTCTCATTCTCTTCCTTCTTGCTGGTCTTGGAATTCTCTGTTGCTGAAATGAAAGATGAACTACTCCTCCCTTTTAGATATACATCTTCTGCAGTTGCAGTTGTGACACTCAATCCTCCTAACAGTTACTTACAATTGAATCACAAAATCCTATCACATATATGGCAGAGTTTTGAATAGTAAATATTAAAATTGAGCATCTGCAAGTGAACATCTGAGAATGATAGCATCAGCAAATTATATGCTGCAACATTGTATACAGTATGTATTACTAATGATAAGATATACTCAAAACAAACAAAAAAGCCAGACCTTTGTTAAGTATGATATGTTGTAACTCTAATATGTCGTAACTTTGTCATAATATGTCATAACCTGTATGTGCATATGTGAATGCTTGTAATGGTATTTTTCCAGAAAATAAAACATACATCTGGTCTCCAAAGAAAGTATAAATGTAGGGCTGAGAGGCAAAAGTGGATCAGAGACCGATTTTTAACTGAATTTTTTTTTTTTCAATAAAAAAAAGGTAATTTTTGTTATGGTAAAAATACAACTAATAAAACATCTGCCAATTCAGCCTTTTTTACATGTACAATTCAGTGATATTGATTATATGCATTCTATTGTGCAACCATCACCACAATATGTTTACAGATATTCCGTTACTGCTCCCCTCCCAGAAGCTATGAATAAACTTCTGTCTCTGTATTTGCCTATTCTAGATACTTCAGTTGAGTGGAATCATACAGCACTTGTCCTTTTTTTTTTTTTTCTTCAAGTCTTTTGAATTTTGTGTCATGTGCAAGTACTACTTTTCAAAAATTAATTAAAATATTTATTTTGAAATAAAACGGGGCTTAGAAAAGTTTGTGGAAAAATGGAATTAAAAATAATGGAGTTTTTACCCCATAAACCTTTTGATGCCCGCTTGTATTGTCGGAATTTCTAAGGAAATTTGACTGTATAAAATCAAGGGCCTACTGGTAATATTAGCTGTATAAATATCATTGTTATCCAACTTTAAATGAGGCAAGAAAGGAGAGGGAGACAAAACAAAACAAAAAAATGGGGCAAAGAGCACAAAGTAAGCTGGTGAAGTAAGTCTGAATATCTTTATTTGTAGTCTTCTACTGTTTTTTCTAACTATTCTTTAAGAAAAAATGTGTTCCTTTCAACTGAGTTTTTTTGGATGAAAGGAATTTTAGAAACACTTAGTTAATTCCTGACTTGTGGATGAGCGTGTTACTGAAATCTAGTAAGATTAAATGACTCCCTGAAGATCACACAGTGATGAAGGGATTGTGCTCATTGTATTCCATTTGAATTTTTCTGCCTCATGATGCTGACTTGTATGGACCACATCACAAGCATCGTTATCATCTCGTTTCTAATTGGGTTTGCCCAAGCATCCGTCTCCATAGTATGTCCAAGAAGACAACTATGTTTGTATAGTGCTTATTATGGAGTACTGGTTGGTATAGTAGGATAAGTGCTAGATTGCTAATCACAAGCTTAGCAGTTCAAACCCACCAGTCACTCCTTGGAAACCCTATACAGGGTCACTATGGGCCCAAAAAGACTTAACGGCATTTAACAACAACTAACAACTGCATAGTGCTTGTTAGTATTTACTATACCTAGTAAATACTAATTAGTAAATACTGAAAATCATGTACAGGGTTATTATGAGTTGAAACTGACTCTGTGGCACTTAACAACATTATTGATGACCATTTAAGACCCCAGTCACTACACAGGAGGAAGATGAAAATATCTGCTCTTGTAAAATTTCCAGCCTGGAAAACACTACTTCAAGAAGCCAAAAGACATTTATAAAAATAGAAGAATGTATCATATTCATGGAGAGGAATATTTAACATTGTAAAATGTCCACACTACCCAAAGCAATCTGTAGATATAATGCAGTCCCAATCGAGATTCCAACTTCATTCTTTTAAGAGATGGAAACACTGAACACTAACTTTATATGGAAAAGAAAGACACCTCGGATAAGCAAAGCATTACTCAGGAAGAGGAACAAAGTTGGAGGCCTCTCACTTTGTTATCTCAGTAGTCAAAACAGCCTGGAACTGGTATAGTGAACGATACATAGATCAATAGAACAAAATTGAGGTCCCAAAAGTAAATCCACCCACATACAGTTAGTTGATCTTTAACATAGGGCCAAAACACATTAAATGGGGAAATGGTCTTTTCAACAAATGGTACTGGAAAAACTGGATATCTATTCACAAAAAAGTGAAACAAGAGCCATGTCCCACAGCATACATTAAAAACAAACTCACAGTGTTTTTTAATAATCAGACCTAAATGTAAAACCTAGAACAATGCAGATCATCAATGAAAAAATAGGGGTAAACTTAGGCTCAGATACATGGAATAAATACACTGTCAAACATAACCAAAACCACACAGGCAGTAGAAGACAAAATAGATGATTGGGATCTCCTAAAAGTTAGACATGTGTATCAAAAAGAATTTGCCAGAAGTGTAAAAAGACCTGGAAATTTTTTTTGCAGTGACAATTAGACAAAGGACTCATCTCTCAAATTTATAGAAAACAACAATACCTCTACAAGACAAAAACAAATAACCCAATTAAAAACTGCTCAGAGGACATGAATAGACACTTCCCCCAAAGAAGACATTCAGGAGGCCAACAAGCATATGAAGAATGTTAATGATCATTAGCTATTTGTATATTGTTGTTGTTGTTAAGTGCCGTTGAGTCGGTTCTGACCCATAGCGACCCTGTACATTAGCAATATGTAATTATTGTACAGTGCCACACCCACCAGCTATTGGTTGTTGGTGGTTGTATGCTGACATGTTGTTGCCAACTCATACAGCACCCCCTGTATAGGATTTCTGATGCTGTAAACCTTAACAGGAGCAAGAAGCATCATCTTTCTCCCTTGGAACGGCTGGTGGATTTGAAATGATGACCTTGAAGTTAACAGCCCAACTTGTAACCCACTATATCACCAGTTGTTGTTAACTGCTGTCGAGTCAGTTCTGACTCATAGCGACCCCTTTGTAGGGTTTCCGAGGAGCAGTTGGTAGGTTTGAACTGCTGACCTTATGGTTTGCAGTCCAGTGCTGATCCTACAGCTCCATACCAGGAGCCCCCAGGGCTCCTTAAGGGGAGAAAAAACAACCCAAACAGTGAGGTATCATCTCATTTCAGCATTAATAGCAAATTAAAAACAAAGAGAAAACAGAAAGCAACAAATGCTGGCAAGGATGTGGCAAGACAAGACTGGGACCTTCCTACTTGCTGGTGGGACTGTAAAGTGGTAAAATCGCTGTGGAAAATGGTATGGTGCATCCTCAGAAAGTTAGAAATGGAAATACCATGTTGTTGTTGGTTTTGACTCATAGTGACCCTGTATAGAGTTTCTAAGGAACAGCCGGTGGGTTTGAACTGCCTACCCTGTGGTTTGCAGTCCATTGCTGATTGTACAGTGCCACACCCAGCAGTCCCTCTACTTGGGAGTATACCATAACAAGGAAGAGCCATGACACAAGGAGATATATGCACGCTGATGTTCATCACAGCACTAGTCACAATAGTAAGAAGAAGGAAACAGCCTAAATGTCCATGAATGGAAGATGGATAAACTTTGGTGTATTCACACGATGGAATACTATGTAATGGTAAAGAATAGTGATAAATCTGCAATACACCTCATAACATGGATGAACCTGGCGGACAATATCCTGAGTAAAATTAGTCAATCAGAAAATGACAAATATTATATGAAACTACTATTGTAAAAACTCAAGAAAAAGGTTTTCATGCTGAAATAAACATTCTTTGATGATTACCAGGGAAACCAGAGAGGGAAGGTAGAGTAATTCACTGGCTAGAAGGTGGACACATGTTAACTTGGATGATGGGGTGGGCAAAATACAAGAAGAGAGAGTTTGACAGAAGAATGATGAAGACAGGTGAAGACACAGGGAAGGATACAAGTGCTAAAGGGGGTAGAGGTCAATAGTGTTAAATACACAACTCTGGAACAAGTGTTTTGTGGGTAGATGCATGAACAAATACACAGGCTGAAGGGGTATGCGTGGGAGAGTAGGAGTATACCCACAGATATATAAGTGTTTGAAGAGGTTATTTGTACAGCACTGTAGGATAAGCACTGGACTGCTACCCACTAGCTAAACTTGCCGTTAGCAGTCCATTATTGCTATGAGTCAGAACTGACTCAAGAGCACTTAATAACATTTCCCTTTGCTGCAAACACACCTGTGAATGTGGTGAAGCATGTTGTTGTGACGCCATCGAGTCAGTACCAACCCATAGCAACCTTATGCACAACAGAACCAAACACTGCCAGATCCTGGGTCAACCTCACTACTGTTGCCACACTTGAGTTCATCAATGCTGCCATTTGGCCAATCCATCTCATTGGAGGTCTCCCTCTTTTTCTCTGACCCTCCACCTTACCAAACATAATATCCTTCTCCAGAGACTGGTCCCTCCTGACAATATGTCCAAAGTATGAGAAACAAAGTTTGGCCATCTTAGCCTCCAAGGAGCACTCTGGCTGCACTTCTTCCAAAACTGCTCTGTTGGTTCTTTTGGCAGCCCATGGCACTTTCAATATTCTCCTCCAACACCATAACTCAAATACATCAATTCTTCTACAGTCTTCCTTATTCACATCCAGCTTTCACATGCATATGAGGTTATTGAAAATACCTTGGCTTGGGTCAGGCACACTTTAGTCCTCAAGCTGACATCTCTGCTCTTCAACACTTAAAAAAAAATGTCTTGTGCAGCAAATTTTCTTAACCCAGTACTCCATTTGATTGCTTAACTGCTGCTTCGTGAGTGTTGATAGTTGATTGAAGAAGAATGAAATCCTTGACAACTTCAATCTTTTCTCTATTGAGAAGAATGTTGTTTATTGGCCCAGTGATGAAGATTTTTCTTTATATTGACATGTAATCCATTCCAAAGGCTGTGTGTGCTCTTTGATCTTCATCAGTAAATGTTTTAAGTCCTCTTCACTTTCAGCAAGCAAGGTTGTATCATCTGCATATCGCAGGTTGTTAATGAGTCTTCCTCCAATCCTGATACCACATTTTTCTTCATATAATCCAGCTTCTCAGATTATTTGCTCAGCATACAAGTTGAATATGTATGGTGAAAGAATACAACCTTGTCACATACTTTTCTTAATCTTAAGCCATTCAGTGTTCCCATATTCTGTTCGAACGCCAGGAGTGGTCCAGGTACAGATTCCTCATGAGCACAATTAAGTGTTCAGGAATACTCATACTTCACAATGTTGTCCATAGCTTGTCATGATCTACACAATTGAAAACCTTTGCGTAGTCAATAAAGCACTGGTAAGCATCTTTTTGATATTCTCTGCTTTCAGCCAAGACATCAGCATGATATCCTGTGATATCTCTTGTTCCACGGCCTCTTCTGAATCTGTCTTGAACTTCTGGAAGTTCTCTGTCAATGTATGCTTGCAGCCGTTTCTGTATTACCTTTAGTAAAACTTTACTTGCATGGGATATCAAAGAGATTGTCCAATGATTTCTGCATTCCATTGGGTCACCTCTCTTTGGAATGGGCACAAATACGGATCTCTTCGAATCAGTCGACCAGATAGTTGTCTTCCACATTTCTTGGCAGAGATGAGTGAGTGCCTCCTGTGCCACCTCACTTTCTTGAAAGATTTCAATTTTTATTCCATCAATTCCTGGTGCCTTGTTCTTTTGCCAATTCCTTCAATGCACCTTGGACTTTCTCCTTCAGTATCATTGGCTCCTGATCATATGCTACCTCTTGAAATGGCTGAACATTAACCATTTCCTTTTGGTACAGTGACTCTGTGTATTCCTTCCATCTTCTCTTGATGCTTCCTGCGTCATTCAATAATTTGTTCAAAGAATCCTTCAATAACGAAAGTCGAGGCTTGAATTTTTTCTTCAGTTCCCCCAGCTTGAGAAATGTTGAGCATATTCTTCCTTTTTGGTTTTCTGATTCCAGATCTTTGCACATTTTTAAAATAATATTTGGCTTTATCTTCTCGAGCTGATCTTTAAAATTTTCTGTTCATCTCTTGTACCTCCTCATTTCTTCCATTTGCTTTAGTATCTCTACGCTGGAGAGCAAGTTTCAGAGTCTGTTCTGACATCCATTTTGACCTTTTCCTTCTGTCTTGTTTTCTTAATGACTTTTTGCTGTATGATGTTCTTGATGTCATCCCACAACTCTTCTGGTCTTCGGTCTTTAGTGTATAATGCATCAAATCTGTTCTTCACATGACCTCTAAATGCAGTTGGGATATATTCAAGGTCATATTTTGGCTCTTGTGGACTTGTTTTCATTGTCTTCAGCTTCAGTGTGAATTTGCATATGAGTAATTGATGATCTGTCCCACCGTCTGCCCTTGGCCTTGTTTTGACTGATGATATGGAGCTTTTTCCATTGTCTCTTTCCACAGATGTAGTCAATTTGATTTCTGTGTATTCCATCTGGTGATGTCCATGTGTATAATCGTCTCTTATGCTGTCTAAAGAAGGTATTTGAAATGAACACATCATTCGTCTGTCAGTTTGTCTTACTGTGGTGGCTTGTGAGTTGCTGTGATTCTGAAAGCTATGCCACCGGTATTTTAGGTCACCCATGGTGGACAGGTTTCAGATGAGTTTCCAGCTGAAGGTAGACTTAGGAAGAAGGAGTGACGAATAACTTCCGAATATTTAGTCACTGAAAACCTTATGCATAGCAGAGAAACACCGTCAGAAATAGTGCCGGAAAATGAGCCACTCAGGTTGGAAGGCACTCAAAATGTGACCCGGGAAGAGCTGCTTCCTAAGAGTAGAGTTAACTGTGATGATGTAAATGGAGTAAAGCCTATGGGAAAAAAAGTCCACGGGGCCTTCATTTGCTGATAGGACACAACTCAAAATGAAAAGAAACAGCTGTAAACATCCACTGAAAATCGGAACATGGAATGTATGAAGTATGAATCTGGGGAAATTGGAAGTTGTCAGAAATGAAATGGAGCACATAAGCATCGATACCTTAGGCATTAATGAGCTGAAATGGACTGGTATTGGCCATTTTGAATCTGATGACCATGGTTTACTATGCCGGAAATGACAAATTGAAGAAGAATGGTGTTGCATTCATTGTCAGAAAGAACATATCCAGATCAGTCATGAGGTACAATGCTGTCTGTGATAGGATAATATCCATGCGCCTACAGGGAAGCCCAGTTAATACCACTGTTATTCAAATTTATGCACCAACCACTAAAGCCAGTGTGGAAGAAATGGAAGAATTCTACCAACTTCTTCAATCTGAAATTGATCAAGCATGCAGTTAAGATGTATTGATTATTACTGGTGATTGGAATGCAAAAGTTGGGAGCAAAGAGGAATGATCAGTAGTTGGAAAATATGGCCTTGGTGATAGAAATGATGCTGGAGATCACATGATAGAATTCAGCAGAATCAATGATTTTTGGTGAAGCATACAGAGGACAAAATGATGAGAACTTCTTAGATATTATCAAACATCTTAAGGCAATGAGTTGCTGGTCCTGGGAGCTTAGTACCATAGTCTCGGGATACCACAGTCTATTAGTCTAGCATTGTCCACAAAGACAGTGTTCTGCATCCTCCTTTGGTGTGTAGCAAGTAGAACGATAAAAGTTCATGAGCAGCCATATAAGTTGCAATTGTTGGTTTCTCTATGTGTGGAAAAATTAAGAGGGATGAAAATTGAGGATGCTTGGAATGTCTAGTCCAGTGGACTAATGGAGCAGGTGAACATCAGTCATCATGACTAAGACCAGAAGAACTTATGAAAGGGATCACATTAGAAGGTAGGTCTTGGATAGACTGGGAGAAAGTGTGGAACAAAACTCAAAATTTAAAAAAAAAAAAAAAGCCAGGCTTACTACTGGTCAGAAGACCCCAGACCATGACCCCGACCACCCTTGAGGTCTGGAATGGAACTCAACCTAATGGTTAAAATTTTATCCAAGCAGTGGGTAGCTGTGTGGGACAATACTAGTAAGGTCTATTCGCCCTGGAATAGTCAATCATTCAAGGTCAAAACGACAACATTTCCTAAGGACAACATTGAGAATGAATGGGAAGGAGGTTGGAATAGAAATAGGCACAGCAAGCAGGTATTGGGATAACTGGTGTTCCATGGAAGGAACTGCAATCCTTGAGATGAAACAAAGTGTATGATTTATGGAATACAAAACTGATGATCTTCTCTGTAAACCTTCACTCAATTCACTATAAATTAAAAAAGAAAAATCGTACATGGTCACTATGAGTTGGAATCAACTGGGTGGCATTTGTATATTTTTTAGTATTATAATTGTTGTTTTTAAGTGCTGTTGAGTAGGTTCCGACCCACACCGACCCTGGATACGGTTTCTGAGGAGCAGCTGATGAGCTTGAACCGCTAATCTTGCAGTTCAAATGGATTTGCAGTCTGGCTCATTAACTCACTGCGTCACACCAGAACTCCGATAGTATTTTCTTATTTGGCCTTTTGTCTGCCCTCACTCCCTTGCATTTTTTACGTCATAATATTCAAAAAATAGAGTTTTAGTTTGATATACAAATTTTCTTTTTCTCCAGCCCTCTATACCTATTCTCATGCTATCCTCTCCTTCTCTCCTACCAAGTTTAGAGATATTTTCTCCAACTGGCTCCCTCCTCTTGTTGTTAAGTTCTGTTGAGTTGGTTCCAACTCATAGTGACCTTGTTTAGGGTTTCCACGGAGTGGCTGGTAGGTTTGAACTGCTGGCCGTGCAATTCAAACCACCTTTCTGGTTAATGCTTATCCTTTAGTGCCACACCAGGACTCCTTAGCATTGTTAATTAGATATTTAATCTAGCAGCTTTCTCTTTATTCTTGTTTAGGTTATTTGTTCTTCTTTGTTTCCATAAGCACCTGGTATATACCATTTACTGTATTAGAATGAAATCATTGTGGCCCTCCACCTTACCAAACATGGTATCATTCTCCAGGGGCTAGTTCCTCCCGATAGCATCTCCGAAGTATGAGAGACAAAGTCTGGGCATCCTGGCTTCCAAGGAGCACTCTGGCTGTACTTCTTCCAAACACAGATCTGTTTGTTCTTTTGGCAGTCCCTGGTAATTTCGGTATTCTTCTCCAACAGCATAACTCAGTCCATGGTACTTTCAATATTCTCCTCCAAAACCATAACTCAAATGCATCAGTTCTTCTATAGTCTTCCTTATTCATTATCAAACTTTTGCATGGATATGAGGTTATTGAAAATACCATAGCTTGGGTCAGGTATGCCTTAGTCCTCAAGTGGACATGTTTGTCATCTCTTCAACTCTTTAAAGAGATCTGGCTAACTGACTGATCTATATTTCTGATCCATATTTCTGTCCATTCAAAAATTAAAAAAAAAAAAAAAAGTTTTACTTTTGCCAATTTGTTTTTCTGCAGTTTTCAGTGTTGCTATGTGTTTTTAATGTTATCACATGCTATTTTTTAAAGTTTTAAAAATATGTTATATTTTTAAATCTGGCCGAATTACTGATGAAACCTCTTCTTACTAGCAAGAATGCTAAAATAATATGATCTTCAGTTCTTTATCTACCCTTTTAACTTCACTAACCAATTCATCTTTGTTGATCAGAATCACGTCTGTAGCAGTTACATAGAGAAAATGCAAGTATAAATGAAATTAGACATACTGAGATTTTGAGATTAAGAAAATTAAATTGTGTAGATTAATGGTAGTCTGTATGGCATTGTAGTCAATTCACAACAAACTGCATGAAAGCAAGCTTTCATTAGAATGCGTAAACCTAATCTGAACATTGACATTTCTTGAAAATAAACCAGTGTCTTGGAGGGGTGACTCATAATTGTCCCTGAGAAGATAACTAAATAAAATGCAGCTTAAAATGTAGTGTGGTGGATTACAAACTGGCCTGCTATGTGCAAGGTCAGTAGTTCAAATGTTCCAGGTGTTCCGTGGGAGAAAGATGAGGCTATCTGCTCCTGTAAAGATTTACAACCTCAGAAGTCCTGTACAGGGTCTCTGTATGTCAGAAATGACTCCATATCACACAACCACAACCACCATACCCTTAAAAAGAGATGCAGTTCTTTTGGTTCCCCAGTTTTGCATTGTTGCTCTTCTCCCTGTTGTATTGTATAAAATCAGTCCTTAAGTTGTTCCATCACATTCACTGCTGCCTCTCTATTTTGGTTTGGGTTTTAAGCCCCTGTTTTAAATAATTACACCTGGATTTTACCATTTTGCCCCACTTTATTACATTTCTAAACTCTTGTAAATTCATGCTATCAAAGACATTATTTTCCTTACGTTATTGTCTTGCTTCTGTAACTGTAGTCGCTTTTTTCAGATGGCATCACATCTGAAGAATTTATCTTGCTTGTCCACTGTTGCCTGTATCTAACTTCATAGAACTTCATTCCTCTAAATGGTGTTTCTGCTTTGGCTAGGCAGGTTTTCCTGCTGTCTTCTAACAGTAATGCTTATTGTTCTATATGTTCACATGGTTTGTCCTTCTTAAAATGATCTCTTTTGCATAAGACAGCTGTGATTACCTCACTCATTCTTCTCCTATATTTACATATGCTGGCTTCTGATCATTTAGATTGGAGTCCTGGTGTTGGCACTGTATGATAAAACACTGGGTCACAAGGTTGGTTTGAACTGCAGGGTCAGTGGTTCAAACCTACCAGCCACTCCTCAGAAACCCTATACAGGGTTGCTATGAGTCAGAACCTACTTGACAGCACTTACCACCAGCAACAAAATATATCCTGGTGTGGCCCTGTAGGATAAGCACTGGGCTGCTAACTACTAGGTCAGAGGCTCAAATTCATCAGCCGTTCCTTAGAAACCCTATATGGGGTCACTATGATTAGGAACCATCTTGATGGCATTTAGCAACAAGAACCAAGCATATCATTAGGAGACTTGGTGGTGCTGTAGGATAAGCACTGGACTGCTAATCACAAAGTTGACAGTTCAAACCCACCAGCTGCTCTGAGAGACAACGATGAGATTGCTCATGTAAAGACTTACAGCTTCAGGAATCTGAATTGAGTCAGAATCGACTCAGCTATATGGACATTGATTAAAATACCTGATGATGAATGTAACTTATTTGTTATATCATAACTTTCTGCATATGTTTCTCTTATTCCTTATTCTAGATGTTAAATTCTTTAAGGGAAAAAGTTATCTTCAGTGATTTCTTTTTGTGACTTTTCTATTCGTTTTTTTCAAGTTGTTTTCAGAGTAGGACTTGGCTTCCCTTTTTATTGTTGATCATCATCCTCTAGGGCACTATTCTTGTATTTATAGTTCAAGTTGTATCACAGGTACTTCTGGTTTTCAGCTTAGAAGGGGAGAGATTATGGCAGAATGTACACTCAACGTTTCAAGTTTAAGACAGTAGAGTGGAGCACATCATTTGCTCTTAGATCCCACTGGTAAGAAGTTACTCACATAGTCACATTCAGCTGAAAATATGGTGAGAAATAAATGTGGGCTCTAACTGGGCAACCATGTGCCCAGCCCCAACTCTGTCACTTAGTGGATGAGAGGGAATCAATGCCACAGATATGTATAGTAGGACTAAATTTAGCTAAAAATAAATCTATAATATAAACAATTTATCGAATCTTTGTAGTCATTGTTGTTGTTAAGCGCCATCGAGTTGGTTCCGACCCATAGCGACCCTGAACAGGGTTTCCAAGGCTGTAAATCTTTACGGGAGCAGAAAGCCTCATCTTTCTCCCGCGAAGCAGCTGGCAGTTTCGAACTGCTGACCTTGAGGTTCACAGCCCGATTCATTACCACTACTCCACCAGAGTCATTGTTAGTATTTCTGTAATCTGGTTTGATGCTTACTTAACGTTTTCCAAAATGATATGTTCACCATTTTAAAGCCTCTTGCAAATGTCTGTAATTTTGTCTTTAGCACTAAAACCTTTTTGTCTTTCAGAATATCTTTGCACTTTTTTAAAAATAACTTTCACGTGATATCATTGACATGTAAATGTTGTTGTTGTTAAGTGCCATTGAGTCGGTTCTGACCCATAGCAACCCTGTACAGGGTTTCCGAGGCTGTAAATCTTTACGGGAGCCGAACGCCTCATCTTTCTCTTGCAGAACAGCTAGTAGTTTCGAACTGTTGGCCTTAAGGTTCGCAGTCCGGTTCATAACCACTACGCTACCAGAGCTCTTTGACATGTAAATATGGAAACACTATTTTTAAAGCTGAATTGCTTGTTTCAGAATAAGATTATCTATCCCAAATTATACCTATAATCTCTCTCTCTCTCTCCCACCTCAATTCCCTCCAAAAATTTTGTCAAAACCCCGGTCTATTCTGGTGATTATCCTCAGCTGTACTTGTGGGATAGTAGAGAGAACTCAGGGCCTGTAGCTTGAATCAAGGTAACAGTGAAAAGAGATGGAGAGTTGCTTTGTATATAGTTTAGTAATGAGGCAATAGTTATATTCAGAAATATACTTTAGCTTGTCTTTTGCTGATTTAAACTTCTCCATTGTATAAGATAAAATTATTCAAGACATAATCAAATAGAACATATCTAAAAGAAGTAACAAAATAGTCTTACTAACCACTGATTTTAGCTGGCAACTTGTTAAAAAAAAAAAAAAATCTTCCTAACCTGTACTTCTTTTGGTGAATTATATTTTTAAGGCTTTTGTAGCTGTGTTAGTTATAAGGTTGCATTTCTGTGAGTGTACATTAATTTTGTTGTTGTTCTTGTCAAATAACTAGTAAACCCAAAGCAAAATCCTTAATTCAGAAACATTTGAAATGTTCTGTTTTTTGAACATGTACTTTCATTTCTAGATGAAAGAAACTGTTATTGGTGCTTTTGATCTTCTTTAGCACTTACATATTGTTTTACTATTTATGTGATTCAGAGAAATACCTTGAATTTATGAAATATTAACTTTACTCTTCTAGCATCATTTTATCAAGAATGCAAAACCTGTATCGATTTTAAGAGATCTGATCACAGAAGCTATGGAGCTCAAAGCTAAAAGACATGAAGAACAGCAGCGAGAGCTGGGAGAGGAGGAAGAAAATTCGGTTCGTAATGTCTTCCAAGAAATTGGAATTTTGCTTCTAAATCATTTTACTGTGATTTTGTTTGAAATATATTAATAGCACTTATTTTTTTATTGCATAAGGAGCTCTGGTAGCGTAGTGGTAATGAATTGGGCTGCTAACCTCAAGGTCAGCAATTAGAAATTACCACTCGTTACACAGGAGAAAGATGAGGCTTTCTGCTCCAGTAAAGATTTACAGCCTCGGAAACCCTATGCAGGTTCGTTATGAGTCGTAACCAACTTCAAAGCATACCACCACCACCACCATTTTTCATTGCATAGTAAGGAGTGTTCATTAATTAAATCTTAGAATCTAATTCACTTGTATTACATGTGTGCTATTTTTTCCTCCTTTTCTGATGTCTTGAGAATTATTAATACATGAAATGTAAGCCTGATATAATAAGCTTGCACAGTGCCTGGTATTGAGTTGTTACTCATTATGTGATTGTTGAATAAATGTTGCCTTGAATGTGGTCAATTTTGTGCCATATTTTCTGGAACTTTCTTTTACATTGTCAACAACTGTGGTGTAGATAAAGGGTTACTAGAGAAAGCAAAAAGGACAGACAAGGATTTAGCATATTAAATCAGTTACATTTACTCTTTTCATAAGTTGGTGACTACATTAGTTCTACAAAAATTAGTGATTTGCTGTTATTGTTTTTATGTCATCATGTGGGTTCCAACTCATCACAACCCTATAATAGGGTATCTGAGGAGTGGCGGGTGGGTATGAACCACCATTAGCAGACCAGTGATTATCCTACTTAGCCATATGAAATGATGTAAATACCTTGGTTTTTGTGTCACGGGATCTTATACTTCCCATACTGGGTTCTTGGTGTTGTGATAGATATGAAGAAGCTTCAAAATGCCTGTGGAAAAATGGAATTCAAAAGATAATGAATTTTTCCATGAACTTTTGGAAGTCCCTTGTAAGCTTAGTTTCGGATTTCTGTCTAGTTGACACTTGAAGAACATTTTGTTATTTAAAAAGTACTGTATTGCATATTATTCTATTTGATTTTTACATAAGATTGGTCGTATATAGGAGTATTGCCCATTTTGCGGTTGGGTAAAATTAGAAGAGAAATAATTAACCAGAATTCTCAAAGCTAGTGAGGAACCATGAATAAAAACCAACTTTTGCTTTTCAGTTTCCAGGCTCCCTCATTAGTACTTTATGCCCATTTCCCAATCACTCTGGTAAGCCAACCAGCAGCATTAGCTGATCAGAGTCACACCATCTCAGATAAGGCCATATTCTCTCGAAAAGTCTTGTCTTTGCCCTCTGTGATGGTGCTCACCTGCCTCTTCAGCAGGTGCTTGGACAGGGTTATGTCAGCTTCCTATAAGAGCTGGACTAGTGAGCTGACTTCAGTTAGCTGTCAGCAGCTCATTGTGTTTATTTTGTCCTCATCTTTCCATAATTATAGGCTGGCTTCCATATTTCAGATGGACAGGGAACTGTTGACTACCTCTGGTTTTTAAAACCTTGGTAACACATTCTGGTTATTTTTCTGCCACTTCGATGATCCCTTTCCTGCTGTGTTCCTCTCCTTCACTGTGCTATAGTCACAGTGGTCTTCCTTCAGATTTTTAACTTTTAAACATGATAGACCTTTTTTTTACTCCGGGTTAAATAACGTGTACCCCAAAGCCTAATAGCTTAAAACAAGGCATATTTATTATCTCAAGGTGTCTGTGGATCAGGGCTTCAGGAGTAACTTAACTGGATGAAATGATTCTGGCAAGAATCTCTCATGAGGTGTCAATCAAGGTCTTACTCGGAGCTGCAGTCATTTGAAGGCTTGATGAAGACTGGAAGATCCACTGCTAAGAGAGCTCGCTCTTATGGCTGTGGACTGCTTCTTCAGTTCCTTGCCATGGGATTCATAGTGCTCTTTGAGAATCGTTACAGCTTGACAGTCAGCAAAGCAAGTGATCCAAGAGACAGAGAACACAGGAAGTTCTTCACTGGTTTTAACTGAAATTATAAACCCATGAACTGGCTTGGAAGAGTCCCTCTTTAAGCGTTCTATGGATACCGTGTTGTAGACTATATTCTCAGGAAGTAGCTTCCATTGTGAGATTATTTTGCCAGTTTTTGCCCTAAATATAAAATAGCTACTTGTGTGTGTGCATGCATGCGCACACATAGATTTGTACATATTTACAAGTATTTATAAGAACCATTAAATATGTAGCTTGAATCTAAAGTCCTCCTGCACTGAAAATATATTGTTGACACTACCATTCATTTTTAAGGCTCTGGTAGCTTAATGGTTACAAGTTAGCCTGCTAACCTCAAGATCAGCAGTTAGAGACAACCAGCTGTTCTGCAGGAGAAAGATGAGGCTTTCTGCTCCCATAAAGATTTGCAACCTCGGAAACCCTACATGGGGTTGCTATGAGTCAGAACCGACTCCATGGCACATACCACCACCACCACCACCATTCATTTTCAGCAAATTATTTGATCAGTAGTCATATTCTCCCAGAACATTTATTCACATCAAAGGCTCAAAACCATACCTTGATAATGGACTTTGTCTTTATACTGTTCATTCCTTTGGAATTCCCTTGTAGTTTGACTTAAAATTAAATTACCTACTCAAGGGCCTTGAACCACAAGGTCAGCATTTCAAACCTAACAGCCGCTCCTTGGAAACCCTTTACAGGGTTGCTGTGAGTCGAAACCAGCTCAATAGTATTTAATAACAGCAATACAATTTAGAAACAAAATAGGAATTTTAGATCTATCTATTTATCATCATATCATTACGATAGCACTTTTCCATGACATTAAGGTTTTTTATTAAGTCAACACAGAATTAGGTGTAGCTGTTATTGTTGTCAGGTGCCATCAAGTCTGTTTCGACTCATAGGACTTTTATGCACATCAGAACGAAGCAATGTCCGGTCCTGCGCAATCCTCACAATTTTTGTTACGTTTGAGCCCGGTTGTATTGCGACTGTGTCAGTCCATCTCGCTGGAGTTCTTCTCTTTTACTGACCCTTCACTTTACCAAGCTAGATATAGATGTTGTTGTTGTTAAGTGCCGTCGAGTCGGTTCCGACCCATAGCGACCCTGTACAGGGTTTCCGAGGGTGTAAATCCTTACGGGAGTAGAAAGCCTCATCTTCCTCCCGCGGAGCGGCTGGTTGTTTCGAACCGCTGACCTTAAGGTTCACAGCCCAATTTGTAACCACTACGCTACCAGAGCTCCTTAGTCTATTATAAATTGTAGGCACAGGACTGTTCTTTTCGTCATTCAGTGTATACTAATTTATGTGTAACATTCAAGATGTAAGTATATATTGTATAAGTTGTTAATTATACAATAAATAAGCAGTATACATTCTCAAGTATTTCTTGAGTTAATTTTTGATACTAGTTTTAAGTTTGCTGGTATGACTTACATATGTAGGCACTTGAATAATTATTTAAATATTTGTGCAGTAAGAGAATTAGTGCTTGCTTTTCCAAATGAAACACCAAAGCACTCACTTACCACATGAGGCATTGGACAATTAGTTAATAAACTGAATTTATGAGTTAAGGTATAGGTTGCTCCATTTTCATCAGTAGATGAAAAGATTGTGAAGTAGTTTACAGGAATCATTTTGTCACAGGGCCTGAGGCATTTCCCATGTGAATCACAATGTTAAATACAATATTTGTTTGTTGTTGTTAAGTGCTGTGGAGTCAGTTCCAACCCATAGCGATCCTGTATAGGATTTCCAAGGAGTGAGCTTGTGTTTCAAACTGACTTTACAGTCCAGCACATTAACTCACATATTAAATGAAATATGTAAAAATTGGGATAACTTAAAATGTTGGTGTTATGTGAGACTTTTTCACTTTTATGAGTTTAGTACTGATTCAATAGAAAAGAGTTGTGTGTCTATTAGTTGGCCTTAGACTATGTCTTAGAACTCTTAACCTTTGCGAAAGCAATGAGGATGTTCTTATGACCCCTTTGGGGTCCAAACTCTTGAAGGTTTTCAGCTTGTGATCCTTAATTTCTGAGTGTTATGTCCTATCCTCCTTTAACTGGATTCAGTGAATCAACATGGATGTAGGGAAAAATGCTGGGATATTTTGTTCATTTGCTCCCTTCTGCAGATAGTGGTATAGCTGAGCATTTTCTGAGGCCCTTTTACCTTTCCCCTTCAAATCAGTCCGCCTCTTGAGGTAAAAACTACGATTCAGGGCACCACCAGATACCATGCAAATCATTCCAGAAGCCTATAATGAATGTACCTGGTTGATTACATTTGTTGTTGTTGTTTTTGTTAGGTACCATCGAGTCGGTACCAACTCATAGTGACCCTATGCATAATAGAATGAAACACTGCCCAGTCCTGCTCCAACCTCACAAATGTTGCTATATTTGAGCCCATTACTGTTGCCACTGTGCCAGTTCATCTCGTTGGGGGTCTTCCTCTTTTCTCCAACCCTCCACTTTATCAAACATGATACCATTCTCCAGGGACTGGTCCCTCTGATGTCATGTCTGAAGTATGAGAGACAAAGTTTGGCCATCCTGACTTCCAAGGAGCATTCTGGCTGTACTTCCTCCAACACAGGTAGCATTTATCTAAGGTCAGGACAGACTGCTTTGGACTTGAACTCTTAACTCTCTTCCTCAATAATTGTATGTCCTTGGTCAAGTTACTTCATTTTATTACTTCAGTTCACCAGCTGTATAAAGGAAACAGTAATAAATCAATCGTGTCTCATAGAGTTGTTATGGGCATATAATAAAGATACAAATTCCATGCATATAGTATTCTCTATAAAGTTTAGCTGTGATTTTTGTTAATACTATTACCTTACTACCACTACTGCTCCGATGATAACAGTTTGACTCCAGTTTTTGTCTTTGTTCCTTTAATTTTCTGTTTCTTAGATGCTTGCTCTTGCTGCTGTTCTGCTACTCTGGAGGCCAATGAAATAATGTCACTGATCAGACTTGAACCAATATATGTTCCATTTTCCCTATTTTTTTAAAGATAAATTTTAAATTTCTAAGTGAATTTAGAAGAGTTGGTAAAGATCTTTTTTATAAGTCTCATTTTAAACATGTATCTTTTAGTATTTAAAGGAAACCAGTAAAGAAATTTTATTTATTCATTCTCATTCTTTTGCTTCTTTAAAAGTAAGTATAGATTAAATGAAAGGAGCTCTGGTAGCGTAGTGGTTACGAATCGGGCTGTGAACCTCAAGGTCAGCAGTTTGAGACTACCAGCTGTTCCGCGAAAGAAAGATGAGGCTTTCTGCTCCCGTAAAGATTTACAGCCTTGGAAAACCCTGTACAGGGTCACAATTGAGTTGGAACTGACTCCACGGCACATCACCACCACCATAGATTAAATAAAGAACATTTTGTTGACCACAAATTGCTATCTTTTGAAATAATTGATCATTTATTTTCTCTATATAATAACTATATGGGGAGCATGGTGGCTCGACACCATAAGCACTGGACTGCGAACCTGTGGTCTAGGGTTCAAGCCCACCAGCCAGTCCACAGGAGATAGATGAGGCTTTCTACTCCCACGAATATGTAAAGCCTTAGAAACCCTCTATCGGCTAGCTACGAGCTGGAACTGAGTCAGTGTCCTTAACAACTGCAGCCGCAGCAATGACTATACAAATACTGTTTAGAGAGATAGTGTAATGTACTGTGGTTAGTTATTAGTTCTTTTTGTGATTTCTGGAGCTAAAACTTTTCTCAGTTTTTATTATTACTGCTGTTAATTTTCTATGTATCTATCATGGATATCTTCTGAGTCTTTACATTTCCAAGCACTGAGCAGGAGCTAAAAACTCTTCTATGTATGTTCACAGATATCAGATAATTTATTAGTGTCATGTGTGCTTCAATTTTGTAATGTTGGGTGGAGGTCATCCCTTTCCTAATCCCCTTTTCTCTTCTAAAGGAGCCCTGGTGGCTAGTAGGCTGACCATTGGCTGCTAACCAAAAGATCTGTGGTACCAACCCTAGAAAAGTCAAACTTCTCTAGGAAAGATTTGGAGTCCTGGTGAGGTACTGTAGGAGAAGCTGTGGTTGACAGTTGAAACCCACCAGCTGCTCCTTGTAAACTCTATGCAGAGTTGTTGTGAGTTGGAACTGACTCAAAGGTACTTAACAACATCAAAAACAGTAAAGATTTACAGCCTCAGAAACCCTGGAGAGTAGTTCTTCTCTGCCCTTTGGGATTGTTCTGAATTTGAATCAATTCAGTGGCAATGGACTGGATTTGGTTTGAGTTTATTATCTTAAGGATCCCTGGGTGGGGGCTCAATTACTCTGTAGGATACGCACTTGAAAGCTGACCACAAGGTCAGTAGTTAGAGCCCACTGGCTGCTCTATGGGAGAAAAATGACGTTTTCTGCTCCACGTTTTGTGCTCCTCAAAAGATTTGCAGTTCTGGAAACCCTAAACAGGGTCCCTATGAATTGGAACTGACTGGACTGGACTGGACTGCACTTACTACCACCACCACCAAAGGAACCCCATGGCACAGTGGGTTAAGAATTGAGGTGCTGTGTGAAACATTGGTCATTCACACTTACCACCTACTCTCCTACTCTGGAGGAATATGAGGCAGGCTGCTTCCGTAAAGACTTTTTTTTTTAACTTTTTATTGTGAGCTGAGTGAAGGTTTATAGATAACATCAGCAGTTTTACTTTCAACAGATCATGCACTCTTTTCCATTTCAATGATTATAACCTCCTGAATGCAACAACTGTTAGCCTGCATCCTCCCTGTGGTTCTTACTTGCTTTCCACTCACCTTCCCATCCTTTCTCAACTATGTCTTTAGGAAAATGTTGCCTTTTTAATAACTTTCATAAAGCTTTACAGCCTGTCGTGTAAGATCACACTATGCGTTGGAATTGATTCCACAGCATTAGGTATTCTCCTCTAATGTTGCTCTTTAGGTGTTTTGAACAAGAAGCCCAGGTGATGTGGTGGGTTACCAGTTGAGCTGCAAGCCAGTGTGAAATTACCAGCTACTCCATGGTAGAAAGATGAGGCTTTCTGCTACAATAAAGATTTACAGCCGTGGAAACCCTATATATAAGAAACATGGCTTTGAGTTGGAACCCACTTCATGGCATACCACCACCACTGTCCAGCTGTTTTCAGAAGCTTTTATCTGAGGCTTTAAGTTGTTGTTGTTCAATGACATACAGTCAGTTCTGATTCACAACGACTCAGTGCACAACAGAACAAAACACTGCCCAACCCTGCACCATCTTCACAATTGTTATGTTTGAGCCCATTGCTACTGTAACTGTGCCAATCCTTCTTGTTGAGGATCTTTCTCTTTTTCACTGACCCTCCATTTTACCAAGCATGATGACCTCCAGGGACTATCACTCCTGATAATATGTCCAAGGTATGAGAGACGCAGTATCGCCATCCTGCCTTCTAAGGAGCACACTGGCTGTACTTGCAACACAGATTTGTTCATTCTTCTCACAGTCCATGGTATTTTTAATATTCTTCTCCAACACCATAACTCAAATGCATCAGTTCTTCTATGGTTTTCCTTATTCATTGTCCAAGTTTCACATGCATATTGAAAATACCATGGCTTGGGTCAGGCACACCTTAGTCCTCAATTGACATCTTTACTTTTGAATACTTTAAAAGAGGTCTTGTGCAAAACATTAGCCTAATTGTCCTTTGATTTCTTGACTGTCGCTTCCACAAGTGTTGATAGTGGATCCAAGCAAACTGAAGTCTTTGACAACTTCAATCTTTTTTCCATTTATCATGATGTTATTTATTGCTCCCAGTGGTGAAGATTTTTGTTTGCTTTACATTAAAAGTGCAACCCATACTGAAGACTGTGTTCTTTGATCTTCACTGGTAAGTATTTTCAGTCCTCTTTGCTTTCAGCAAACAAGGTTGTATCATCTACATATCAAGGTTGTAAATGAGTCTTTCTCCAATCTTGATGTCACGTTCTTCATATAATCCAGCTTCCTGGATTATTTGCTCAGCGTAGAGATTGAATAAATATGGTGAAAGAATACAGCTCTAGTGTAGACCTTTCCTGATTTTAAACCATTCAGTGTTCCCTTGTTCTGTTCGAATGACTGACTTTTAGTCTGTATAGATTTCCTTTTGGGCACAATTAAATGTTCTGGAATACCCATTCTTCGCAGTGTTATCCATAGCTTGTCATGATCCACCCAGTCAAAAACCTTAGTCAATAAGGCACAGTTAAACATTTGCTGGTATTCTGTGCTTCCAGCCAAGATATATCTGATATAAGCAATAATACCAGTAATTCCATGCCCTCGTCTGAATCTGGCTTGAACCTCTGGAACTTCTCTGTAAATTTACTGTTGGCTGCAGCAGTTTTTAAATTATCTTTAGCAAACTTTTATTTTCATATGATATTAATGGTATTGTCTGATGAATTCTGCGTTCTCTTGAGTTACTTCTATTTGGAATTGACAAAAATATATCTTTTCCAATCAGTTATGATACCAAAATATGTTGTCTTTTCCAGATTACTTGGCATTGGTGAATGAGTGCCTCCAGTGCTGCATCAGTTTGTTGAAAGATTTCAATTTGTAATTGATCAGTTTCTGTTGCCTTGTTCTTTGCCAGTGCCTTAAGTGTACCTTGGACTTCTTCATTCAGTACCATTGATTCTTGATCATATGCTATCTACTGAAACAGTTCAACATTGACCATATCATTTTGGTACAGTGACTCTTTGTATTCCTTCCATCTTCTTTTGATGGTTTCTGTATCACTCAATATTTTGCCATAGAATCCTTTAATATTACAAGTTGATATTTGAATTTTTTCTTCATTTCTTTCAGGTCAGAAATACTGAGCATGCTCTTCCCTTTTGATTTTCTAACTCCAGGTCTTTGAACATTTCTTAATAATATTTGACTTTGTCTTCTTGAATTGCCCATTGAAATATTTTGTTCAACTCTTTTGCTTCCTTATTTCTTCCATTTACTTTAGCATCTCTACACGGGAGATCAAGTTTCAGAGTCTCTTCTGGCATCCATTTTGGTCATTTCCATCTTTCTGGTCTTCTTAATGATCTTTTGCTTTCTTCCTGTATGATGTGCTTAATGCCATCCCACAGTTCTTCTACTCTTTGATCATTCGTGTCTTATCCATCAGATCTGTTCTTGAGATGGTATATGTTTAAGGTCATATTTTGCCTCTTGTGGACTTGTTTTCATTCATTTTCTTCAGCTTCAGCCTGAACTTGCATGTTAGCAATTGATGATCTCTTCCAGAGTCTGCCCTGGCCTTGTTTTGCCTGATGATGTAGTGCTTTTCCACTGTCTCTTTGCATAGATGTAGTCAGTTTGATCTCTGTGTATTCCAACTGGTGAGGCTCATGTGTATAGATGTCGTTTTTGCTATTTAAAAAGGTATTTGCCATGAGTAAGTGATTGATCTTAAACAAAGTTCTGTCATGCCACCTCCAGCATAGTTTCTGTCATCAAGGTCATATTTTCCAACTACTGATCCTTCCTCTTTGTTTCCAGTCTTTGCATACCAATAACCAGTAATTATCAATATAATTTGGTTGCATATTTGATCAATTTCTGATAGGAGAATTTGATAGAATTTTTCAATTTCATCTTTACTACCTTTAGTTGTTGGTGCATTAATTTCAATAATAGTGGAATTAACTGGTCTTCCATGTAGATGTCTGAGTATGATCATATCACAGATATCATTTTACTTCAAGATAGATCTTAAAATGTTCTTTTTACTGATAAATGCAACACCATTCCTCTTCAATTTGTTTACAGCTGTTTTTCCTCATTTTGTATTGCGCTCTGTCAGCAAATGAAGATCCTGAAAGCTTTACTCCATTCTCGTCCTCACAATCAATTCAACTTTCAGGAGGCAACTCGTCCCTAGTCGTATTTTGAGTGCCTTCCAAAGTGAGGGACACATCTTCTGGAACTTCATCTAACAATATTCTGGTGCTGTTCATCATGTTTCCACCACTCACCTGCCAATTTGTCAGACTGTGGTGGCTTGTATTTTGCTTTGATTCTGGAAGCTATGCCATGGGTATTTTGAATACCAGCAGGGTCACCCATGGTGGACAGGTTTCAGAGAGCTTCCAGACAAAGACAGAGCAGGAAGAAGGAGAGACGAACTACTTCCGAGTATTTAATCACTGAAAACCTTATGAATAGCAGTGGAATACTGTCAGATATAGTGCCAAAAGTGAGCCCTTCAGGTTGGAAGGCACTGGGGAAGAGCTGCCTCCTCAAAGTAGAGTTGACCATGATGATGTGAATGGAGTAAAGTCCTCAGGACCTTCATTTGCTGATGGGGCACAACTCAAAATGAAGAGACACAACAAAGGACCTATATAAAGAAAACTACAAAACACTACTACAAGAAACCAAAAGAGACTTACAAAAATGGAAGAATGTACCATGCTCCTGGATAGAAAGACTTAACAT
>NW_006408549.1:2656739-2694492 GCF_000296735.1 Chrysochloris asiatica
CTGAGCTGCCCTTTGAAATTTTCTGTTCAGCTCTTTCATTTCATCATTTCTTCCAGTTGTTTTTAACTTCAGCAGTTTGAAACTACCAGCCATTCCATGGGAAAAATGTAAAGATTTACATTTTTTCTGCTCCTGTAAAGATTTACAGCCTTGGAAACTCAATGCAGGGTTGCTATGAATCGGAATTGACTCCACGGCACATAACCACCACCATCACCACCACCACACATAAGAACAAGTGCAGAGTCTCTTCTGACTTCCACTTTGCTCTTTTTTTTCTTTTTAATGGCCTTTTGCTTTCTTCCTATATGCTGTTGATATCATCCCACAACTCTTCTGGTCTTCAGTCATTAGTGTCAAATGCATCAAATCTGTTCTTGGGATGCTTTCTAAATTCAGGTGGAATTGCATCACAGTCACATTTTTGCTTTCATTGACTTACTTTAATTTTCTTCATCTTAAACCTGAACTCACATAAGAGCAATGGATCATCTTTTCCAGTGTTTTACCTGATGATATTGGGCTTCTTCCCACAGATGTAGTCAGTTCGATTCCTGTGTATTACATCCTATGAGGTTCATGCGTATAGATGCCTTTTATGTTGTTGAAAATAGGTATTGGTCTTGTAGAGTTTTATCATGTGATCTCCAGCCTCATTTCTGTCACCAACTCCATATTTTTGAACAACTGATCCTTCCTCTTTTTTTTTCAACTTTCTTATTCCATTATCAGTGATTATCAATACATCTTGATTACATGCTCAATCAATTACAGACTTAAGAATTTGGTAGAGTTCTTCAGTTTCATCATCTGACTTTAGTGGTTGGTGCATCAATTTGAATAATAGTGGTATTAATTGGTCTTCTTTGTAGCCATATGGATATTATCCTATCACAAATAACATTGTACTTCAACATAGATCTTGAAATGCTCTTTTGATAGTGAATGTGATGCCATTGCTCTTGAATTTGTCGTTCCCAGTGTAGTAAGTCATATGATGATCAGATTTAAAATGACCAGTACTAGTCCATTTCAGCTCACTGTTTGCTGCCTAGGATATTGATCTTTATGTCTTCCATTTCATTTTTGACAATGCCCAATTTTCCTTGTTTCTTGCTTTGTACATCCCAAGTTCTGACTATTAATGGATGTTTACAGCTGTTTCTCCTCATTTTGAGTTGTGCCTCATCAACAAATGAAGGTCCTGAAAACTTTACTCTATTCACGTTGTCACAATCAACTCAGCTTTGAGGAGGTACCTCTTCCCCAGTCGCATTTTGAGTGTCATTCAATCTGAGGGGGCTCATCTTCTGAGACTATATCTGACAATGTTCTGCTCCTATTTTTAAGGTTTTCAATGATTAGCATTCAAAAGTATCCTGCCTCTCCTTTTTCCTAGTCTGTCTTAGTCTAGAAGTTCTGCTGAAACCTGTCTATCATGGGTGACCATGCTTTTATATAAAATACTGGTGCTATATCTTCCACAATCACCCAGGCAAGTTCTGCTGAAACCTATCTATCAAGGGTGACCTTGCTTTTATATAAAATACTGGTGGCATTGCTTTGAGAGTCACACAAGCAACCACAGTACAACAAACTGACAGACAAGTGTTGGGAAAAAAATTGTGACCTAAATTTAAATTTTCATCAATTTTAAATGTGACTTTGGAACATAAAGCAATATAGAATAGCTGTTTCAAGAGATGTTGTTTAAAAAATTTTTAGTACCAACCACCTGCGTGCTGGATAACTATTACAAAGAAACCTCTTTAAATACTTTTTACTGAAGAAAAGTATGGAACATGATGAAAATAGTGCCTTATGAATTTGATTTTCTTACCTATTACAGAAAAAGCCTGTCATGATGAGAATACATCATGACAAATTGACATGTTTTGATAGGTGCTGAGGTAATTGTACAGATTTTTAAAATTAAACAAATTGCAAACAGAGATGTCTGCAGTGGGTTAATCCCAATATCAAGATTTTTTTATGTTAGTTTAAGCATTGCTGAACATGACAAAGATCATCTCTTTTTGGTGTTTAGGAGCATGTGATATAAATTTGGTACTGAAATGGGTCAATTGTATCATAAAACAAGAACCAGTTTGTTCCTTGAGTATTAGTAGAGGTCCTTAAATCTTTAGTGGGGGTTGATAAAATTACATACCTCCTTATGTTTGTTCATATTTAGTATAAATATCAGATGTCCTAAAAATTACCTTTTAAAGAGTTCTTGATACAACAGTATTACTTTTTATTTTTAATGCAACTTTAAAAAACAATATTTTGTTGTTACCAAGGAGCATTCATAATAGCATTTCCAACGGTATAAATCGTTTATGTGGGTCACTTCTGCTGTATAAGAGTTAAAAATTCTTATCCTGAAACGAATGTATTCCTTTTTTTAAAAGACCTGTATTCTGAAATTTGCTAAATATTTTCCAAATATCTTCTTCTGAGAAGAGATTGCAAAATATTTTCTTGTTAAATAGTAGACTACAGAGTTTGTTTTGTTCTTGTCATGGGTAAAACAAAACAAAACAAAACCCCCCCACATGACTCGCTTATAGTCTGTGTGCTTTAGTTACCTATGATGAAAACGAACTCTGGACTACTGAGATTTAATATGTAGAATATTTAGCAGCTAGCTAGATCGTTCAATCTTTTGTTTTTCACATTTGAGCCACCTGGTAAGCTTCGAGGGGTGGGGGGCGAATTATACCTACTTTTTACTCTGGCTAGTTTCTGATTTAATTGGTGTAGGGTAGGAGCTCTGTAGGCTATGCCTGTACTGTGAACCATAAGGTCACCTGTTCCAGCCCACCAGCTGTTTGTAACATGAAAGAAAGATAAGGCTTTCTGCTCCTGCAAATATTTACAAGCTTTGGAAACCCTATACTGGGTTTCTATTCGTCGGAATTTCTTGATGACTCTTAACAAGAACAATAACAACAACAGGTTAGTGCCCAGACATCAGGATTTTCAAAAAACTGATTCTGGTGTGCAGCATGGATGAAAACCATTGACCTGTAGGGTCTAGCATTGGACCTTGCAATATAACAGATGTTGTTAAGTGCCATCAAATTGACTCTGACTCATAGTGACCCTGGATAGGGTTTTTGAGGAGTGGCCAGTGGGTTTGAACTTCTGACCTTGCGCTTAGCAGTCCAGTGCCACGTTGTTGTAGTTGTTCGATGCCATTGAGTCGGTACTGACTCATAATGACCCTATACACAACAAAAGCAAACATTGCCCGGTCCTGGGCCAACCTCACAATCATTGCAACGTTTGAGCCATTGTAACCACCACTGTGCCAGTCCATCTTGTGGGGGTTCTTCCTCTTTTTCTTCGGCCTTCCACCTTACCAAACATGATATCCTTCTCCAGGGATTGGTCCCTTCTGATAATAAGTCCAAAGTATGAGAGATGAAGTCTGGCCATCCTGGCTTCCAAGCAGCATTCTCGCTGTACTTCTTCCAACACAGATCTGTTTATTCTTTGGCAGTCCATGGTGCTTGCAATATTCTCCTCCAACACCATAAATCAAATGCATCAATTCTTCTACGGTCTTCCTTATTCACTGTCCAACTTTCGCATGTGTATGAGATTATTGAAAATACCATGGCTTGGGCCAGGTGCACCTTAGTCCTCAAACTGACATTTTTGTGTTAAACACTTTACACAGGTCTTGTGCTGCAGATTTGCCTAATGCAATGTGTTGTTTGATTTCTTGACTGTGACTTCCATGAGTGTTAATTGTTGATCCAAGCAAAATGAAATCCTTGACAACTTTAATCTTTTCTCCTTTTATATGTATGTTGTTTATTGGTCCAGTGGTGAGGATTTTTGTTTTCTTTTCATTGAGGTGTAACCGAAAGCTGTGGTCTTTGATCTTCATCAGTAAGCATTTTAAGTCCTCTTCGCTTTGAGCAAGCAAAGTTGTATTATCTGTATATTGCAGGTTGTTAATTAATCTTCCTCCAATCTTGATGCTGCGTTTTTCTTCATATAGTCCATCTTCTTTCGGATTATTTGCTCGGCATACAGGTTGAATAAGTATGGTGAAAGAATACAACCCTGGCGCAAACCTTTCCTAATTTAAAACCATTCAGTGTTCCCATGTTCTATTCAAACAACTGCTTCTTCATTTATGTACAAGAGATGAGCACAATTAAGTGTTCCGGAATACTTTTTCTCTACAATGTTGTACATGACTTGCCATGATCCACACAATCAAGAGCCTTTGCGTAGTCAGTATAGCACAGGTAAACATCTTTCTGGTATTCTCTGCTTTTAGCCAAGATCCATCTGACGTCAGCAATGATATATCCCTTGTTCCATGTCCTCTTCTGGATCAGGCTTAAACCTCTGGAAGTGTTCTGTCAATGTATGGTTGCAGCCATTTTTGTATTATCTTTAGTAAAACTTTACTCATATGGGATATCAGTGATATCATCTGATGATTTCCACATTCTGTTGGGTCACCACTCTTTGGAATGGGCACAAATACAGATCTTTTCTGGTCAGTGTCACACTTTGTTGTTGTTACGTGCCTTTGAGTCTGTTCTGACTCATAGCAACCCTGTATAGGGTTTCTAAGGAGCAACTGGTGAGTTTGAACTGCTGACCTCAATGGTCATAATGACCTTGTGGTCCCTTGCTTGTCTTACAGCACCACACCAGGACTCTTCAGTGCCACACTAGGACCCTGATACAAAAGATACTCAATAAACAGAAAAAGTTCAGTAGAAAAAGTAAAGAATTTCCTCTATTCTTTTTTTTACTGTTTTAAACAGACTTAATTTTTGAAAGTTTTTTGATTTACAGAAGAATTGCAAAACGAATTTACAGAGATTCCATATATCCCCAACCCAGAGTTACCTATAGTTAATACCTTGTATTCATATGGCACATTGTCACAATTAATGAACAAATACTGCAAATATTGGTGCTTTTTTCTTTTTTTTTTTTACTTTTTATTGTGAATTGAGTGAAGGCTGACAGACAAGATCATTGATTTTATATTCAGCAAATCATACACTTTGTTTCATCTCAATAATTGCAATCCCCTCCATGCAACAACAGTTATCCTGCTTTCTCCCTGTGCTGTTTCCATTCCACCCTCCTTTCCATCCCTTCTCAACTTTGTTTCTAGGTAAATGTTGCCATTTGATTTTGAATGACTGGTGAGTTTACTTACTAGTGGTGTTGTCCTCCTTATTTACCTGTGTATTGCTTGACTGAAAACTGGGCCATGACCTGAAGAGTGGTCAAGGTCAAGGGCCATAGTCTCTGGCACCTTCAATCTCTTTTTGACTAGTAAGCCTGGCCTTTTTTTTAAAATTAATTTTGAGTTTTGTTCTACATTTTCTGCCACTTTATTCTGGGAACTTCTAATGTGATCCCTTTCAGAGTAGTTGGTAGTGGTACCTAGGCACCATCTAGTTCTTCTGGTCTCATTGTCATAGTGACTTAAGTTCACATGTTCCATTGGTTCATTGGACTAATTGATTCTTAACATCTTCAGTTCTCATTCTTCTTCTTTCTTCCACACATGGAGAGATCAATAGTTTCACCCTATATGGCCACTTATGAGTTTTTATGATTCTAGATCCTACACACCAAAGTAGGATATAGAACATTGTCTTTGTGGACTGTTATGCTATTTGAGACTATGGTCCTGAGCCCTCAGCCCCTTAAGATGTTTGATAATACCTAAGAAGTTTTTATCACTTTGTCTACTATATGGTCCATTCATCGGTGTGTTTTTAGTAAAGGTAAATACCCATGTACAAACATCCTGTTTGAATCCCTTATGTATTTGTGGGTATACTTCCACTCTTCCTCCCATACCTATTCAGCCTGTGTATCTGTTCATGTTTCTACCCACAGAACACTCTTGTTCCAAGGTTAAGTATATGACATGATTTCCTTCTATTCCCTTTAGCCCTTGTTGATCATGCATATTGTTTACTAAAATCTATACTCTATCCAGATTGTCTTCTCCTTCAGAATTCATCTAGGATACTATATAACATTTAGTTATTATATATCCTTAGCCTCTTCTTGGTGGTCAGGGTTTCTCAGGCAGTCCTTGTTTTTGATGATCTTGAGAGTTTTGAGGGATACTGCTTAAATATTTTGTAGACTGCCCTTCAATTGGAATTTTTAAAATGTTTTTCTCATGATGAGACTGGAACTATAGACTCTAGGGAGGAAGACCTCAGAAATACAAGGTTAATATCATCCCATCGTATTAAGAGCACATTCCATCAATGTAACGTTTTACTGTTGATGTTCACCATAATCACCTACCTGAAGTAGTGTTTGTCAACTTTCACCACTGTAAAGTTACCTTCCCCGTTTTCCATACTCTGCTTCTAGAAAGTAGCCACAATATTAAGGAATGGGAGTTTTGCTTTACTCTCTTCAGGACAGAGTATCTACATTAATGATTTGGAATTCTTAGGCACAGGAGATTTGTCTATTCTCTCCATTTATTGATTGAGTCAGTCATTTATATAAAAGCTGACCCATGGGTTTTGGCTTTATATTTTAGCTTATAATCTGATACTTAAAAAAAAAAAATTATTGCTCAGATTGTTCCATCTTTGGCCACTGGGAATTCTTTCACAGCTCTTTTAGCCCTTCGACATACTTCCATCATTGTAAGTGTTTTGTTGTTTATATTCACAAAATTATTTATTGTATTGTTGTTGAGATTATACATAGCAAAATATACACCAATGCAGCAGTTACTACATGTACCATTTAATGACATTGATTACATTCTTCAAATTGTACAATCATTTTCACCCTTTTCTCAATTCTTCCTCCATTAACATAAATCCACTGCCTCTAAGATTCCTACCTAATCTTACAATGTTGTTGTTTTGATTTGATCTTATATTGATAGTTCGTAAAAGAGCATAATGCTCAAATCAGACTTTTTCTTTTCCTTAACTAGTTAATCTAAACTATTATTTGATTTTAAGAAGCCTTCAGGGGATATATTTGGCTTAAGATTAAGAGATTATTTCAGGGTAATGGTTTCAGGAGTTCATCCAGCTTTCACAGCTTTAGGAAGTCTGGAGCCTGTGAGAATTTGAAATTCTACTCTGCAGTTCCCCCCTTTTGATGAGGATCCTTCTGTAGACTCGTTCAATATGTTCAGTAATAGTAGCTGGGCACCATCCTGTTCTGTTCTCATGGCAAAGGAGGCAGTTGTTCTTGGAGGCAATTGCCAACACATTTCATATCTTCCTTCTATTCCTGATGCTTCTTTATATAAACCAATTGTGTGTCGGATGGCCACTTGCAAACTTCTAAAACCCCGAGCAATGTATTAAGCAGTGTGCTAGGAGGACTAGAGCTCTAAACATGCTATTAGGACAGTTAGCAGAGATGTCCCTTGAAATCATGACCATAAACCTCCAAGCCAAGAAACCAAGACCCGTGAGGTATATGATTATACATAAACAACCTCAGCGGATGTTCTTTTCTGTTGTTGTTGTAAATATATCTATCACACAACTTTTGCCAGCTTAAGTTTTTTGCAGACGTATAACTTAGTGACAACAATTATGGCTCTACCCTTAATCAGTGTAAGATTTCCATCATTGTTAATCCCCCTTTTACCTTTCTTCTTACCCCCCAACCCCCCCACCCCGTAACTGCTAATAAGTTTTGTGATTCGCTTATTTCACTCAGCTCTGTCTGTATTGTAGCATGTATCAAGACTTCGTTTCCCTTACTAACTGAGTAGTATCTCACTGTATGTATGCACTTCATTTTATTTAGCCTTTCATCTGTTGATGGACATTTAGGTTATTTCTACCTCTTGGTTATTGTGAACAGTGTGCAGTGAGCGTTGGACTACAAGTCTCTATTTGTTCTCAGGTCTTTTGGGTATATACCTAGGAGTGGAATTGCTGAGTCCTTTGATAGTTCTGCTTTTAGTTTTTGGAGGAGTACCATATATTTTCCACAATGGCTGTGCCATTTTGCAGTCCCACCAGGAATGGATAAGGATTCAAATTCCCTACATCATTGCCAACATTTGTTATTTTCTGTTCATTTGTTTTAAAAGTTTTTATCTTATCCATAGAAGTGGAAATGAAATAGTATCTCTTTGTGCTTTTTGTGTGCATCTCTCTAATGGCTAATGACGCTGGGCATCTTTTTATATCTTTGGTGTTCACTGACTGTCCCCTTTGGTGAAATGTCTATTCAAGTCCTTTACCCGTTTTATGATTTGGGTATTTGTTTTTGCACATTTCCTTACTCTCGCCCTCAATATGCTCCAGGTTTATCTAGTATATTTCCTGCTCCCATCCTAAAAATAGAAGCCTGGTCCTTTTTATTGGAGGATGGTATTAGAAATAAAGATCTAGGCTCCAAATGTGTACATCCAGGCGCTCCTCGAAAACTTTATACAGGGTCACTCTGAATCGGAACCAAGTGGACAACACTTAACAACAACCGTGACAACATATAGTATTCACAGACACAGTTCCAAGCTAGGGTGACTTGATGCTGAGTCTAGTTTCCAGGCAAGGACCTTGGGATGCCACTCGCTGCTTGGTGTATACACTGCCTTTTAAAATGATTTGCTGCAAAACAAACACTGAGTTTCACCTTTCACCTTTTTTCGTAAACGTGCAAATGTTTGGATTTATTTTGGTTAGTGAAAACAGGTGCTAATGTAGTTCTTTCATACAAGCAAAGTGACGTAAAATGAACTTTCACAAAGTTTTATCCATAAATGTTGGCATAGAAGTAAAATATAAGACATGGTCTTTACCTACAAGATGATTGCAGGGTAGTTAGCTGGTAGTAAGTAAAGTGATGACTGATCTGTGTACAAGTTTTGTGACAGAAATAATGGTGTTTTGTTGTTCCTTGATGTTCTGACTTCCCAATTCCTTTAAAAGTACCTTCTCTGCTGGTCTCTTCAGTCATCCTCTTTTGGGGCCTTTTTCTTCAGCCAAAAAAAATACAGTTATATTTTGACCTTTAAGACAAACAGGGGACAAAAGAAAACAAAACAGGTCATTTATAACAGGGTTCTTGATCAGACTGTCAGAACCTTTGTTTCTTCACTGTGCTCACGCTTTTTGCACTCGTACATGGTGACTGAAATATTCTCTGGCGGTGTTCTTTTCAAGGCAATTTGCTGGGTACGATGAGATCACTTTGTTGTTGTTATTAGTTGCAGTCCGGCTTAAGGTGACCTCACATGTGAAGAATAGAGCTGTTCCACAATGTTCACAAGGCTGTGTTTGTTGATCACTTTATTGTTATTAGGTGTTGTCGAGCTGGTTCTGACTCATAGTGACCCGATGCACAGCAGAATGAAATACTACCCAATCCTGCGCCAGCCTCACAGTTATTACATTTGAGCCCATTGCTGTTGCCACTGTGCCAATCCATCTTTTTAGGAGTCTTCCTCTTTTATGCTGACCCTCCACTTTACCAAGCATGATGTCCTCCTCCAGGGACTGGTTCCTCCTGATAACATGTCCAAAGTATGAAAGATGATGTCATGCCACTCTGACTTCTAAGGAGCATTGTGACTATACTTTGTCCAACACAGATTTGTTTGTTCTTTAGGCAGTCCATAGTGATCATTTTGCTGTTATTACGTGCTGTCGAGTCAGTTCCAACTCATAGCAACCCTGCATAGGGTTCTTGAGGAGCGGCTGGTGATTTGAGGTGTCCATGTGTCCAGGTGTGGCACTATAGGAGAAGCGCTGGATTAACCACAAAGTCGATGCTCCCAACCCACCAGGGCTCCTTGGAAACCCCATACAGGGTCTTTGGGAGTCAAAACCAACTCAATGGCACGTATCAAAAACAACAGTGGGTCAGCCAAGTCATGTTATGTACAGTCGATTAGCTCTGAAAGTCTGAATTCTAATAAAGAAGTTAAGTAGTTAGGGAAGAAGAAGGATTTTCCTTTTCGTAGTTAAACTCTGAACTTGGATGGCATTGTCCCAAAAAGGTTTAAAGACAAACAAAAGTTACTGCTTCTGCCTGCCTCACTTCAGCCTAATTTGTCCAGTTAATTCCTTGTCCTTTTGAAGTCATCTCAGTCATCATTTCCTCTCCACTCATGATGTTCCTCTGTACTCCCCTGGCAGCTCTGTTGAACTCTTTTTGAGAAGATTTATCTCACTAAATTTGTCTATTTTCTAACTTTCTTTTTCTAAACTGCATTTCTCAAAGACAGGAGCTTTATCTTAGCACACTTCCTGGCACACAGTAAGTATTTAATAAATATTTGTCAAATCAACAAGTGTATTTATAAATCCCCTTTATAGTATGGTTTATTTGTCATCTATCCTCTATTGTTTAGCACTTTATTGCAAGTTAACAATACAGAATATATTTGCATGGAAGAATTAGCAAGGTCAAGTACTAGCTCATTATTTCTTCAGCAGTGCTTAAGACAAACACATGATAAATATTTGGGCAGGCTGGGGGTTTGTTTATTCTTCGCTGCCTTGACATTCTTCTGCCCCAGAATTTCATTTACGTCAGGAGCTGCGTAATGTAAATGGCACGTTAAAATCATTATTGTTGTTTTAGTGTGCTTCAAATTGATTTTCTGCAGTGTATGTTTTGGAGGATGATTCCTTAAATTAATTTCATAATATTATCATTTCTAAGTTAATGCAAACAGTATTTCTTCCGATAAGCATGCCTTAAAGTTTCTTCGTGTTCTTTGAACACTTACCATTTTGGGTCAGAAAAGGAATAAAAGGAAGAATGAGAAAAATAAGATATTCTTTTCAAAGACAAATCAGCTCTAAATTTGTTTTAATAATAGAAGATATGTACTCATGAATCCTTTTTACATAAAATCAATTTAGAATATAGTGGTAAAGAAATATGAATGTTTGATATTCCTATTGTACATTTCTGTCAATTTTATGGGATCATCAGCTGTCCAATGGGCTCCTGCTTATTATATGCAAGTTATTTTGTGGAGGTTGCCAAATGTAGAACACACTCATTTCCTTAAGAAATGGAAGCATTGCTTCTGTAGGAGTGTAACTGATGACATACAACGCTTATTTATGGTATTTTAAAAAATCTATTATTTTTTAAATATATTAGTCACTATTCTGTTTCTGAAAAAGGATAGTTAGTATGTTAGATAAGGTTGTAACCTATTTTATGAGCCTGTTTTGTGTAAATCTAGTTATTGGAATTCTAGTCTTCTGTCTTTGGTGCCCTCTTGTGGATATTTTACAAACAGTATAGCAACAACAGTTTTAGAAGGTGTTGTTCTAACTTTAAAATACTTGATTTTATAAGCTTCTTTATTTTTTGTTAATCCTCTGACATGCTTTTGGCTGTGAGTGAAAAAGAAAAGTCATGGTAAAGATTTCTTTTACTTTTTAATTTACTCTGTTGTATATCAGTGTTGTGCACAGGGATGTAAGTTAATCTTTTGTTTGGAAACTTTTAATATGATGCCAAGAACTTGTACATTCTTGCATCGTGAAGCCTCTGAACTCCTGCCCACACGCCTACTCACCATGTAGGCTTGTTGTACTGATGAACAATTTATGACTTTTGGAGATCCTGAAAACTTTGCTGTAACTTTAAAACATGCCTGTAAACATGTAAAAAGTTAGGTTCTATGAAGGCAAAAGGCAGAAGATTCTGTTAAGACAGGTATGTGAAAACCAGCACTTGTCTAAGGGACTGGCTTTCCAGTGACAGAACAACTGTTGGCTTACAGCAAAGGGAAGAAAGTACATTCCTTACACAGATTTTCAGATAGTGCAAACACTAGTAATTTCACATTGGTGAATACAAATGTAGTTACTTTTTTCGGCCAATCCATCAAGTGAAGTAGTGCTTAAAGGCAGCTATTTGAGGGAGAATATATTTAATGTTCTCTGAATTGGTCTTAGCTCAATAGGATTGATCAGTACTAGTAGGATCAGGGTTAACCATTAATCCTGGTATATGCCATTTCACTTGCAACATACAAAGAAAAAAAAATCATAGCTACTTGCATTAACAGAGACAGTTAGGACAGTGCTCAGTGTTCGTCTTTGGCATATTTTAGAAATGCAGCTTGAAAGGCAGTGTTTTCTTTTTAAAAGCATTTTATTGTGAATTATGTGATAGTTTACATGGGAGAACATTAGCTTTACATTCATCCTGTCATATATCATTTCATTGCCATGGTTACAATCCCCTCCATGCATCCATCATCAACCAGCCAAAGGGTATACACTACAAGCCTGCCTCTCCCCCCACCCCCCATGCATCAGCACACAGTCCCTCTCCCTCTCTGGGTCTAAAGTCCCCAGCCGCTCCATTTCTCAAAGTCATAGTCTCAAGGCAGTGTTTTCTTGGGGCCACGTAATAGTTTCACCCTGCTGTAGGAGAGAGAAAACAGCTATGGTGGTGTACTGGGTTACACAGTTGAACTGCTAGTTGCAAGGTCAGTAGTTTGAATCTACCAGCTGTCCCTGTAAAAAGTGATAGCCTTAGAAACCCTACATCAGGTCACTGTCGTTCTGAATCAGTTCAGTGGCAGTGGCATAGGAGAGCTCTGCTAGCATAATGGTTAAGCTGTCATCTGCTAACCAAAAGGTCTGTGGTTCAAACCCACTAGTGATTCTATGGGAGAAAAGACCTGGCAACTGCGTCCTAGATTGCAGCCTAGGAAGCCGTATGGATCAGTTTTGCTCTGTCATGTAGGGTTGCTATGAATCATAATTGACTTGGCATACAACAGTAACACCATAGGAGAGTGTGATTGTAGGTCAACAGCAAAGTGAGACATATTTTGTCATGTGATATTCACAAGCAAATGTACAGTTGTTGTTGTTAAGTACTGTGGAGTCAGTTCCAACTCATAGTGACCTTGCACAGGGTTTCCAAGGCTGTAAATCTTTACGGGAGCAGAAAGCCTCATCTTTCTTCTGCGGAACAGCTGGTAGTTTCAAACTGCCGACCTTGAGGTTAGCAGTCCTATTCATAACCACTACGCTGTAATTTTTTACTTTTTCCTTATATATCTAGTCTTACCCCACTAACTCAAGTAATAGACTTCTGGTGCGGCGCTGTAGGATCAGCACTGTACTGCAAACCACAAAGTCAGTGGTTCAAACCTACCAGCTGCTCCTAGGAAACCCTATACAGGGTCACTGTGAGTCAGAACCAACTCGACAACACTTAACAACAATAACTCAAGTAATGATTAATACTAATATTGACACAAGTTAACTTAGATTTCTTCATGTACAAGGAGAGAAGTGAAGGATTCCTTCCCGTTTCTTCTATTTAATGGTCTTCTCTTTATAAATGCACTGCATGACCCTTCTTGCTTCCTAATTTGACTTTTTCACTACAAATGAATGATTAGGTTTTATTCTTTCATTTTGGGCTGAAATGGCAATGTTCGTTGTTATTTTTCAATTACAAAGAATTGGTATCATCTATTCGTTTTCTTTCTTCATCTGTTCCATTTAGTATCTTACACCAACGTTCTTTTTAGACTCATTTTTGGCCCCTGTAGGTTCAAATATTATTGAGATTTATATCCATTTGGCTTCCCAGAAAGTCTCTAGAATATGTTCTTTTTCTCGTAATTTTTTTTTTTCAGATTCAACTTGTTATTTTTGTTTCTGTGGAATTATTTTTAGTGTAGTCTCTAATTACCTCAACTCTAGATTTCAATAACAACCCTGATGATTCTAGTCTCTCTTTCTAGTCTTCTCCTAACCCAATTTACTCTTCATTCAGTTCCCAAAGTTCTTACCAATTTATGCTGGCTTCCAGTGTTTAAAGCCTCTGTAGCTATAAGTCATCATATAAAGAGATGAAACTGCATTTTGCAATCTATGATGCCATTATTTAATCTTTGCTAAATTTTAGCTTTAAAGTCAGCTTTTTAAGGAGCCTAATCCAATTGTGGAGTCCTGGTGTGATGGTGTGGGTTAATGCACCTAACTGCAAAACTCTTTGAACTGCAAGGTCGGTGGTTCTAGAGTCCTGGTGTAGTGCTGTAGCATAAGCACTGGACCGATAGCCACAGGTTGGTGGTTCAAACCCACCAGCCATTCTTTCGAAACCCTATGAGTCTGAAGCAACTTGATGTCACACAACAACAACTGACTCAAGGGAGCAAAGGAATCTTAATTCTATTGTTAATTGTTTCTACCAGTTACCATTCTTGGTAGCTTCTTTCTTCATGTGCTTGTCTTTTGGATTGTGAACTCATTCATGCCTAGCTGAATTCATCTCTGAAAGTGATGTGAATTCTAGGTTGAGGATTGAGTATGAGTTCCTTGAGGGTGTATTTGTATTTGTTTCCATCAGCAACAGGCTCCCTCACCTCATATTGAGACTTCACTTGGTTAATTTCTCAGCAAGGGGTTCCCCAGGCTATATGAGTCATGTAAAACTGAATGTCAAACCCAACACTGTAAATTCTAAAAATCATTTGCTATTATGTTGATTCTGATCATTGAGGACTCACTGAAAGCCACACAGGACTCTGTAATTCTAACGGGGCTCTTTTCTCATCTTTAACCAGAGTCCAGGTGAGACAATACAAGTTTGCTTATCATCTCCTTAGCCCATGAGTCATTTATTCTTATCCGCTTTTCCAATGAGTATTGAGACCTCCAGGATTACGGCTTTATGCAGAGGTTTCACTTCTCCACTTCTGAGAGAACACAGTGTCTTGTATTTTGTTTGTTCCCCTTTGTGCCTTTAAAATATAAACCTGATTTAAAGACATCTTTCACCCAATTGTCATCACATGCTCTTCAGGCAGCAAAAAGGTCAGCTGTAGCTTCTTATTCTGGCTGCTAATCTATTTTGGGGCTAGTGGGGATTTCCCTTACAGTTGTTGTTGTTGTTGTTGTTAAGTGCCATCGAGTCGGTTCCGACCCATAGCGACCCTGTACAGGGTTTCCGAGGGTGTAAATCTTTACGGGAGTAGGAGGTTTTAAAGGTGTCTGTGTAGATGATTCAACAGCCGCTCTCTGGAAACCCTATACAGGGTTACTATGAGTCCAAATCAACTTGATGGCACTTAACAATAACAAAGGCCTTTAATGCTGTCAGCTGCTAACGGAAAGGTTGATGGTTTGAGTCCACCCAGAGGTGACCTACTTCTGAAAATCACCTTTTGATGGCCACTGGACCAATAAACAACATTCTTATCAACGGAGAAAAGATTAAAGTTGTCAAGGACTTCATTCTTCTTGGATCAATTATCAACACTCATGAAAGCAGCAGTCAAGAAATCAAATGATGTATTGCATTAGGCAAATCTGCTGCACAAGACCTTTTTAAAGTGTTGAAGAGCAAAGGTGTCAGCTTGAGGACTAAGGTACGCCTGACCCAAGCCATGGTATTTTCAATAACCTTAATATGCGTGTGAAAGCTGGACAGTGAATAAGGAAGACCGTAGAAGAATTGATGCTTTTGGGATATGGTGTTGATGAGAATATTGAAAGTGCCATGGGCTGCCAAAAGAACAAACAAATCTGTGTTGGAAGAAGTGCAACCAGAGTGCTCCTTAGAGGCCAGGATGACCAAACTTCACCTCTCATACTTCTGACATATTGTCAGGAGGGACCAGTCGCTGGAGAAGGATATCATGTTTAGTAAGGTGAAGGGTCAGAGAAAAAGTGGAAGAACCCTAGCAAGATGGATTGGCAAAGTGGCAGCATCAACGGGATCAAGCGCGGCAACAATTGTGAGGTTGGCCCAGGACTGGGCAGTGTTTTGTTCTGTTGTGTATAAGGTCGCTATGAGTCGGTACTGACTCGATGGGACCTAACAACAACAATAGAGCATAGTTCTACTTTGACAGACATGAGGTTGCTTTATGGCAACTGGTTGGTTGGTTAATTGTAGACCAGTAAGATATTGCTGGCTTTCTCTTTATTTTATTAATATAAACCATGTATTTGATGATATTTTCTCAAACCCAAAATATAGTTGTAGAGTGCTATTGTTTACCATTTCCAAATCTCTTTAATAGAAGACATATTCCATTATTCTCATACTTGCTTCTGTGTTCAATTTAAAAATATATATTGTTTTATAAATATATACAAACAAAAAAATGCCATTTCAATATTATGTACATGTACATTATTTAGTGACATTACTTACATTCATCATGAATGTTACAATCTTTTGTATAATTGGTTTACTTACATTTTTTTCCTAAAGAAAAAATATTTTTCATGATGTGTCAGAATGCATACTCAATAGAATTATCCAGTTGGATCAAAGCCATTAAAACCACTGTTCTGCGTTTGTATACACTATTATGTGATTGCATTGACCATAAAAAATATTTAGTGTCATTTCAAGAAGAGACATGAAGTGCTCTGAGAATTTCAAATGAGAAGAACACCTATTTAACTAAGGAGTCTTCTAACGAGATCTCATTAGTGTTTTTAATGTTTTTGTCAGTGCCCTTAGAATCATTCAAATAGAAGCTGCATACTTAAAATCCCTTTAAGGTAGTACAAATGTAAAGACGCCCAATGCAGAGCCCGTGATTATTTCCCAGCGTGTCAGAGCATAAATCTGTCTTAGCAATGGGGTAGGATTTTCTAATAATGTTTTCAAATATTTGTATTCCATGTGGATTTTATGATTCATAAACTGGATTATCATCAGGACTCCGTTTTGCATTCCTGGCACATGATGGCCACTGATTGAAAATGCTCTTGTATTCCTTACTGAAATCGGCCGCTTTCTCCAGTGGGGAAGCATCTGCTGTGCAGGCCTTTGTCTATAAAGTATCAACATGTTTTTCTTTTGTTTTGAGGAATAACAGACTACATACTATATATAAAAAGATGTATAACTTTTCAAAAAATTATAAATGATTGGTTATGGAAATGTAAAATGTCTCTAATGAAAGTTTAACAGTAATCTATAAAATACTAAGAATCATTTTGGATGAGTTTTTTAATTAGTATTATTAATTTGAAGTGATTTAAAAAAGAATACTGTTGCTGTAAGTTTTCAGCAGCGTCGTGTAATTATGAATGTTCGTGTTTTCTGATTTCCTATGAAGTAGTTCTCATTCCATCTGTACTTTATTAATAATTGCTGGTGTACCATCCTCTCACTAGTGAATTGTTTGCTTGATTGTTTCCTTGCTATTAAAAATAAAAATCAGTTTGTAAATTAGATTTGCATCCTGTAGCAAAGTGACTATGTAAGAGAAAATAATATGCAGTAAGAGTACTCCATCCCAAACTTGATTTAATGCTTTTGCAATTGTATAGATTATCTACATAAATTGTAGAATCCAGAGGTTCAAGCTTCATTATCCCTTTGTAGATTGAATTCTCATTTAGAATACATGGAGGCTAAAAGTACTATTTCACACTGACCAGATGTTATGTTTCTCGTTAAGTTTAATAGTCACAGCGTTGAATCTTACAAGGATAAAGAGACAAATGACTCAGACATATAAGAATAGATTTAGTGTTTTGGGGATAAACTGGTCATAACCATGATCAAATAAGATATTAAAATAGCAGATTTTTTAAAAGAACTAATAGAAAACGATTTTCCTTCCTCCGCGGTGAGGTCTACTGGAAAGAATACATCCCAACTCTTTGTATTACTTTCTAAATTATGACCAAGGGCAAACCGCATATTTGTGTTTCTTCACCTAACTTGTTTTTCATATGTATATTTTGCTTGTTTGGTGCTGAGGATAATGCACTGGACCTCAAGGTTGTTCTGAACCTCATGGTCGGTGGTTCAAACTCACCACCTGCTCCTCAGAAAAACCATATACAGGGTTGCTGTGAATTGGAACTGCCTAAACAACACTTAACAACAACATATATATATATATATGAATGATTAGATTAGAAAAATACAAGACATAATAATTTTAAGTATTTATATATTTGGAAATTTGATCTTAGGCTTTAGGATAATACAGAGCCAATTAGAATCTTTGCTTCTCCACTTAAATTTCTTATATGACCCTGAACAGTTTGTAAAATATATTTATGTTTCAAGTACATCCTTTTCACAATAGGAGTCATAACACCACACAGGGTTAATAAGAGATTTAAATGGAGGTGGTTGTTTTGACTTTATAGCAACCCTGTATAGGATTTCTAAGGAGTGTCTGGTATATTTAAAACTCCAACCTTGGGGCTACCAATACAGTGCTGATCCTACAGTGCTATAGTCTATGAAAAAAATCTTCTAATGCAGGCTTCTAATTGTTTGATGATAAAATTTTAAATCATTGACTGATTTAGTGCTGTAGGATAAACACTGTTTATCAGTTTGAACTGCAAGATCAGTGGTTCAGACTCACTAGCTGTACCTCATGAACCCTATACAGGGTCACTAGGAGTCAGAACTGACTCATTGGTACTTAACAGCAACAACAAATGAATAATCAGCTGTACAGTTCTCCTTAAAGGCTTTCCTTCCCAGATTTTGTTTGATAGCCAGTTTATGTTTTGAATTAATAAATTGATTTAAGTAAAATTGGACATTAGGACTGCGTATCGCATTGTTCTTTGTTCTGTCTCATGAGGCGAGCTAGAATATTCACTTAATAAATTACAGAATGGGGACAAGACTTGGTACTAGGTACCAAGAATATAACTTTGTTAACAATGTCTGGTTACGACACAGATTTTAGAGTCTCATAGCATTAGATAAGTCATGAGTTTCTAGTGTGATTAGTGTTACACAAAGTTCTGTGGGAATACAGAATCATGGTGTGAAACTCATCTTGGAGTTAAACTGAGAAGAGATGCCTAAGTGCAGTTCTAATATAAAAGCAAGTTGTAATACAAAACATTCCACCCAAAATTTGTCAACATATGTTACATATATAGTCTGTTGTTGTTGTTATGTGCTGTGGAGTTGGTTCTGACTCATAGCAACCCTGTAAAGGGTTTCCAAGACTGTAAATCTTTATGGGAGCAAAAAGCCTCATCTTTCTCCCGCAGAACAGCTGATAGTTTCGAACTGCTGACCTTGAGGTTAGCAGCCCAATTTGTAACCACTACGCTACCAGAGCTCTACTCATCCTTCAATACCTCAGCCCTCTCTGAGAGCCCTCCTTCACTTTGTTAGAAGCTTTCTCATTGTACTTGGTCGTTAACAGTTTTCTGGTAGTTGTTGTTGTTAGGTGCCATGAAGTCAGTACCGACTCATAGCAACCCTATGCACAACAGAACGAAACACTGCCCAGTCCTGTGCCAACCTCACAATTGTTTCCATGCTTGAGCCCATTAATGCTGCCACTTTGCCAATCCATCTCGCTGGGGTTCTTCCACTTTTTCTCTGACCCTTCACCTTACCAAACATGATATCCTTCTCCAGCGACTGGTCCCTCCTGACAATATGTCCGAAGTATGAGAGATGAAATTTGGCCATCCTGGCCTCCAAGGAGCGCTCTGGCTGCATTTCTTCCAACACAGATCTGTTTGTTCTTTTGGCAGCCCGTGGCACTTTCAATATTCTCTCCTCCAACAGTTTTCTTACAGCATTCTATATTGTCATTTATTGGTCACATGTCAGTTGATTTTTTTCCAGACTTCTAGCTCCTTCAGCAAAATGAACAAAACTGTGTCATATTCATCGCCAATGCCTTGACACATTATAAATGTACAATCAGTGTTTGTTGAATTAATTAGTAAGAGAAAATATAAATTGATTTATTAAGCAGATAATTTATCAAGCTTCTATGATGTGCCAGGTGTAATAGGCATTGAGGATTAAGCAGTAAAAGGCAATTCTCTTGTGTTCATGAAACTTACATTCTTGTGGTAGTGAAAAGCCAGCATATATAAGAACAGAGAAATAAATACTGCCAGTTAATGATGCTTGCTTTGAAGAACATGGCCTCATAGTACAGTATGCACTGGACTGCTGATTATATGAGGTTTGTGATTCATACACACTATCTGCTCCTTGGAAACCCTGTACAGGTTTGCTATGAGTCTGAACCAACTCAGCGGCACTTAACAATAGCGGTATTGAAGAACATGGAAGGATAAGGGCATTGAAGGTGGTGGAGACTTTGATTTTAGATTGTGGTTCCAAAAAAAGACTCACTGAGGATGTAGCATCTAAGTAGACACCAGAGTTAAGTAAAGGATCAAACTGTTTTGTGAAAAAGCATTCCAGGCCGAGAGATCAGCCAATTTAAAGGCTCAAAGAAGAGCATGCCTAGAATGCTTAAGAGACAGCATGGCTGGAGCTTGATGAGCAAGAGGAATGTGATAGGAGATGGACCTGGCAGATGTTACTAGACCTGATCACATTTGACCATGATGAATTTGGATTTTATTCTGAATGTGATGGGAGGTGAAGTGTACAATTGTGAGCCAGAGAATAACATGATTTTTATTTTTTGAAAGAATCAAGGTGCCTGTTGTGTGGGAGTCTAAGAGAGCAGGAACAGAAACAATGAACAGTTAGGAAGTTGTTTTTATTAATCCAGATGAGAAAAGTTGGTGGCTTCAACTAGAAAAGACTGAATAATTTGTGTGAGACTCATTAGGAATAGGAACTGGTAAGGTAGGCTGTTAAAATTGTAAGCCTGTACTTCTAACATAAGCATTCGAGTAGAACAAAATGTAATTTAGGTACATGTGTTTAATAGAATAATAAACTAAGAAATAAAAGAGCTAGGTTCTAGCCTCCGCCCTACTTTCAAGTAGGTGTGTGACCTTGGGGAAGTCTTTTTCTTTCTGTGGGGCTCAGCTTTTTAAAATATAAAATGAGGAGTTGGGTTAGTTTCATCCTACTGTAAAGGCCCATGGTTTTATAATTCAGTGAAAAACCAAACATGTGTTCAGTATTTGCTATGTTTAATATGGAATGAGACACTTTAGTGGCTTCAAAAATATTTTAAAACACTCTTGTCCACAAGGTATTTATTTAGAAAAGATTTTACAAAACTATTACCCACAATTATTTTTGTTAAATACTGTAAAGTCAGTTTCGACACAAAGCGGCCCTGTATAAGGTGTCTGACACTTTATATCTTTTGTTGGAGCAGAAAGCCTTATCTTTCTCCTGTGGAACTTCTGGTTAGCTCAAAACGTTGACCTTGTTGTTCATAGTCCAGTGCTTATCCTATGGAGCCACTGTGCTCCCATTATCCACTATTTTGTTCTTGTTGTTAAGCGCTGTTGAGTTGGTTCTGACCCATAGCGACCCTGTATAGTGTTTCTGAGGAGCAGCTGATGAGCTTGAACCACCAGCCTTGTGGATCAAACTGACTTTACAGTCCAGTGCATTAACCCACAGTGCCACACCATGACTCCATTATCTACTATGTTGTTGTTGTTAAGTGCTATCGAGTTGGTTCCGACCCATAGCAACCCTGTATAGAGTTTTCAAGGAGCAGCTGGTAAGCTTTTGAACTGCCAACCTTGCAGTTCAATCGGCTTTGCAGTCTGGCGCATTAACCCACAGTGCCACACCAGGACTCCATTATCCACTATGTTGTTGTTGTTATGTGCCACGGAGTTGGTTCCAATGCATAGTGACTCTGTAAGGGTTTCCAAGGCTGTAAATCTTTATTGGAGCAGAAAGGCTCATCTTTCTCCCACGGAACAGCTACTGCTGACTGTGAGATTAGCAGCCCAATTTGTAACCACTATGCTACCAAAGCTCCTTATTACCCACTATTGTTGTTGTTAAGTGCTGTTGAGTCGATTTTGACCTATAGCGACCCCATATAGGGTTTCCGAGGAGCAGCTAGTGAGCTTGAGCCACCAATCTTGCAGCTCAGACAGCTTTGCAGTCTGGCACATTAACCCACAGCGCCACACCATGTTGTTGTTGTTGTTGTCAGGTGCCATCGAATCAGAACCGACTCATAGCGACCCCATGCACAGCAGAACGAAACAATGTCCGATCCTGGGCCAACCTCACTACCGCTGCCACACTTGAGTCCATCAATGATGCCACCTGGCCAATCCATCTTGTTAGGGGTCTTCCTCTTTTTCTCTGACCCTCCACCTTACCCAGCATGACATCCTTCTCCAGCGACTGTTCCCTCCAGACAGTATGTCCAAAGTATGAGAGACGAAGCTTAGCCATCTTGGCCTCCAAGGAGCACTCTGGCTGCACTTCTTCCAAAACAGATCTATTGGTTCTTTTGGCAGCCCATGGCACTTTCAGTATTCTCCTCCAACACCACAACTCAAAGGCATCAATTCTTCTATGATTTTCCTTATTCGGGGTCCAGCGTATGAGGTTATTGAAAATACCATGGCCTGGGTCAGGCGCACCTTAGTCCTCAAGCTGACATCTCTGCTCTTCAATACTTTAAAAAGTTCCTGTGCAGCAGATTTGCCCAGTGCAATACGTCGTCTGACTTCTTGACTGCTGCTTCCACGAGTGTTGATAGTTGATCCAAGAAGAATGAAGTCCTTGACAACTTCAATCTTTTCTCCATTGATAAGAATGTTGTTTATTGGTCCAGTGGTGAGGATTTTTGTTTTCTTGACATTGAGATGTAATCCATACTGAAGGCTGTGCTCTTTGATCTTCATAAGTAAATGTTTTAAGTCCTCTTCACTTTCAGCAAGCAAGGTTGTATCATCTGCATATCGCAGGTTGTTAATGTGTCTTCCTCCAATCCTGATGCCACGTTTTTCTTCATAGAACCCAGCTTCTCGTATTATTTGCTCACCATACAGGTTGAATAAGTATGGTGAAAGAACACAACCTTGTCGCACACCTTTCCCTATTTTAAAACATTCAGTGTTCCCATGCTCTGTTTGAACAACTGCTTCTTGGTCTAGGTACAGATTTCTCAGAAGTACAGTTAAGTGTTCTGGAATACTCATACTTCTCAATGTTGTCCATAGCTTGTCATGATCCACACAATCGAAAGCCTTCGCATAGTCAATACAGCATAGTATTCTCTGCTTTCAGCCAAGATCCATCGGACATCAGCAATGATATCTCTCGTTACATGGCCTCATTTGAATCCAGCTTGAACCTCTGGAAGTTCTCTGTCAATGTATGATTGTAGCCATTTCTGTATTACCTTTAGCAAAACTTTACTCGCTTGAAATATCAAAGAGATTGTCTGATGATTTCTGCATTCTGTTGGGTCATCTCTCTTTGGAATGGGCACAAATATGGATTTCTTCCAATCAGTCGGCCAGATAGTTGTCTTCCAAATTTCTTTGCAGAGATGAGTGAATGCTTTCTGTGCCGCCTCACTTGAAAGATTTCAATTTTTATTCCATCAATTCCTGGTGCCTTGTTCTTTGCCAATTCTTTCAGTGCACATTGGACTTTCTCCCTGAGTATCATTGGCTCTTGTTAATATGGTACTTCTTGAAATGGTTGAACATTAACCATTTCCTTTTGATACAATGACTCTATGTATTCCTTCCATCTTTTCTTGATGCATTCTTCATCATTCAATAATTTGTCCAGAGAATCTTTCAATAACAAAAGTCGAGGCTTGAATTTTTTCTTCAGTTCCCCCAGCTTGAGAAATGCTGACCGTGTTCTTCCCTTTTGGTTTACTAATTCCAAATCTTTGCATATTTTATTATAGTATTTGATTTTATCTTCTCAAGCTGATCTTTGAAATTTTCTGTTCAGCTCTTGGACCTCTTCAATTCTAACATTTGCTTTAGCTTCTCTATGCTGGAGAGCAAGTTTCAGAGTCTCCTCTGACATCCATTTTGACCTTTTCCTTCTTTCCTGTCTTCTTAATTACTTTTTGCTCTCTTCATGTATGATGTTCTTGATATCATCCCACAACTCTTCTGGTCTTCTGTCTTTAGTGTTTAATGCATTCTGACTCATAGCCACCTTGTATAGAGTTTCTACAGGTGTAAACCTTTATTGGAGCAGAAAGCCTCATCTTTCTCCCATGGAGTGGCTGAAAGATTTGAATACCACCCTTGCAGTTGGCAGTCCAGTGTGTATCCTACGGCACCAACAGGGCTCCTTCATAATGGAGAAGGATAATTAAATTCACTACCAGTGTAAGCTTGATTCCTGTGATGTGGAGGTCAGACATGCCTTCACCCTTTAGTCTGTATCAGAGGGATCTTTTTTCTTCCAAAAACCCTTTGGATTTTTATGACATTATTTATGGGCCTTGCAAAATTAATAACTTAAAAATTAGCTTCCTATATTTGATCAAACATTGAATTAACTCACACTTAATAAAATGGTGGAATGCTGGTTACGAATTGGGCTGTGACCGCAAGATCAGCAGTTCAAAACTACCAGCTGTTCCACAGGAGAAAGATAATGCTTTCTGGTCCCATAAAGATTTACAGCCTTGAAAACTCTGTACAGGATCACTATGAGTTGGTTCCAACTCCATGGCACACAACCACCACCAATATGATGGTAAGGAACTCTGGTAGCATAGTGGTTACGAATCGGGCTGCTAATATCCAGGTCAGCAGTTCGAAACTACTAGGTGTTCCACCGGAGAAAGATGAGGCGTTTTGCTCCCATAAAGATTTGCAGCCTCGGAAACCCTGTGTAGAGTCACTGTCAGTTGGAACCGACTCCACGGTACTTAACAACAACAACAATACGGTGGTAAAGTCCTGGTGTGGCACTGTGAGTTAATGCACTGGGCTGCAAAGTCGCTTTGAACCTCAAGGTCGGCAATTCAAGCTCACCACCCACTCCTTGGAAACCCTATACAGGGTCCCTATGGGTCGGAACCGACTCGACGACACTTAACAACAACAGCAACAGTATGGATGGTGTTGAAGGTTAATGTGCTGGACTGCAAGATTGGTTTGATCTGCAGAGTCTGAGGTTCAAGCTCACCACATGCTCTTCGGAAACCCTATACAGGGTCCCTATGAGTGGGAACCAACTCGACACCACTTAACAAAACAAATAAGATGACTAGAACTGGTTCTCTTTGGTGAAGGCATATGATGTTAGCCAGTATTGATGATGTTCTTACTCACAACTGCTTTTCCAGGATTTTGTCAGTCTGGAGTGCAGTTGACTCTTTGTGATGGGAAGTTTTTAAAAAGACTGCTCGCAGCAGTAAGTTGGCCCGGACACGATGCATATTTCAACGCTTGTCTCTTCAAACTGGAAAATTCATCATTGCTATGTAACATTTATAGAATCCAGGCAGTGGGAGATTACTGTACCTAGCTTTCAGCTCATCATTGCTTTGCAGCTGAATGATTTTGTGTTGTAGATTATGAGGCACATCAGCTGGTTCCACATTGAACAGTGTAGCAAGGATGTTCAGTTCCATTTGTTTACTTTTCACGTCCTTGAATCTTTCATTAAATGCCTCAATTAGTTTTGTACATTTACCAGCATATTCAAGTGTCATAGAAGGCTTTGATCCCTCTAGAGTGGGGAAATGCAACATGTTTTTCCTTTCGAATTGTACTTTTCACAGCCTTAATTAAGCTTCAAATGATTTCCTGTTTGAAAGCATGGAGCTTACAAACTGGTTGAGGTCTGACAGCTTGACCTTCAACTCTGAAGAGGTACTTGGTAATGTCCACCATTGAACACTAGATCACTCAACCACTTGCTATCTTTGAGTTCTCTGACAGGTTTTCCCTTCATCTCTATGAACTGCTTGACTTCGTAAAACTTCACAATCATGTTCCTGTGACTGAGCCACTGCACTTCACAGTGATAAACAAGGTGGCCGTACTCAGAGTCAAGAGCATTCAGTAACTCCTTGAACTGACTCCATGACTAAATTTATGCATGATACTACTGTTGACATCATGTTGTTGAGCCACAATGACTCTGCACAGAGACTTTCTTGGTGTATGATGCAGTGGCATACAATTAAATTACTTGGATCAAAACTGAGACCACTGAGTTCTTTCTTGACAAATGCAATTAATTCTTTTTGCAGGCCAACCATGGCTGGAGCTCCATCTACAATAAGGAATCGTTCAAATGTTAGCTCAAGGTTTTTATTGATAAAACAAGTCTCTCCTCACCTCTTGTAGTACCATGTATGGTTTCCAGTGACAGCTGTTCCTTTTGGGTGTCAAACTCTGCACTTATCCCACTGTTGAAAATGACCAGTTGGGTGGGCAGTATTTGTTAGTCTGTTGTCATAAGCCGGAGAGAAAATTGGAAATCTGCTACAGAATCCTTCAATGTTTTTTTTTTTCAATATCTTGTGCTAAGTCAGTAATCTGATCTGAGATGGTTCTCCAAGACAAAGTAACACTCTGAAACAATTTTACTTTGTTTGGTGCTAACAACTCTGCAGCAGCCACCATGCACTCTTTCACAAACTCTCTATTTTCTTGAACCTCAGCTTTTTTGTGAATAGTTTCCTCACTACATAACTCATCTGAAAAACGTTGTCTCTATCAAAGACAATAAGCCTCTAGTGAAAGAGGCTTGTTGTGATCGCAGACTCCTTTGAAGAGCATTGGTTTTACTCAGACACATCTGGCCTCCCAGTTCATTGAACTGTAATGATGCTCCAGATTGACTGTTTTCTTTGCTGCTAACTCATCGCCACAAACTACCACACAGGTTTGCCTTTGACTTCAACAACAACAGAAAATCTTCTGTCCATTTCTTTTGGAAAGATTGACACTCTGCATTCTTTGTAGTCAACATTTGTAGGATGTCATACCACTTAAGTATTAATAAATATCCAGTGTGTGTGTTGCCAGCAATGTGATTATTTTGCTTTGATCGCTGTACTAATCCTGCATTTTGGATTTGGAACATATCCAGTGTTTGTATCATCGACCCTTGAGGTCTTTTCTGTGTACTGTAATTTCCTGATCTTCATCTGAGATTCAGTTTTTACGAGGATTGTTGATCGTGTATGTGTGGATAAAGATTGTATTCTGGTTATTTTCTGTGTCTACAAAGAACTCGACAACATCATCGTCAGTCATCAGAAACAAGGTCATCATTGTCACGAGGAGTCATCTCATCGCATCTCTTTTCATCATCAGGGTACCACCGTAGTTTCCCCACAGTGTGTTTTCACTTTAACAACATGTACACTTCCAGCCTGCCTGGCACTGAGTGTCCTCTGAGTCACCACAGTACAGGCAGACGGACTGCGGCAGCTGACGAGAAGCATATGTGTCTGTCCTGTCATGTATTCATGTGTCCTGCTATCCCTTAATGGACGTTCCTTGCTTGTCCCTCAAAATTTATAGTATCATTATGATTCTCTTAATACAAATTTATATTGCTATGAAAAAAGCTCCTAGATTTATTGAATTTTGAGTCCTGCCTGCAGTTAGCCAGACCAAATGATTTTGAGGGTCTTATATGGTCCCAGACATTACCCACCCCTGTTCTATGTCAATTTTGAAGCTAGTCATCCCTCCTAAGGCCTTCTCTACTCTGCTGGATGCAATAATTGGTTGCATTTGGCCATACAGAACTTACAGACCATATTCATGATTATGGGATTTACTAGGGACGTTAACAGATTACACTTCCAGATCGGGAACACTCAGGATGCAGTTGTTAGGTCAGGGCAGCCTCTTCTAAGTCATCCCTACAGGCAGGCCACTCTTTGGTCCTGAGCCACTGAGCTATGTGGCCCCCTGACCTTTTCCTTGTTTGTACAGTGTTACAAAGCTCTTTTAGCTCTGTCAATAAATGTCCAAAAGGCACTCTACTCTGCCAGTAAGCTTCAGTCCAAAAGCTCTCTTGCTTCGTTTTGTGGGTTGGCAAACGTAGCTCCCAAGACAAATGCTCCAAAGGCACCCCACTTCACAAGCAAACCTCCTACCCAAAGATACTCAGCTTTCTTACTGCTTGAACCAGGAAGCCCACAGCTGTCTTGTACTCTTGGTTCTACTGCCTCTGGTGCCATTTTGTCTCTGTCACATTTTTGTCACACTTCTTGCTGTCTCTGGTGCCACAGCTCTCTGGCTCCTGGATCATGGAAGTATAACATGCAGGCGTCTTCGGGATCAAAGGATGTGCTCCACTCCTGGTTCTTTCTTGAAGGGTAGTGAGATTCTCCATTCCTACCTCTAAGTTGGCTCATTTTAAGCCTAGCAAGATGACAAAACTGGCCAGTCTCCTTCCTAGGATTCCATATACCTTATCTGCATAATCCTACTCCACCTGGGAGCATGTACCTTATTTTTATTATTAGAAATCTATCCAGTTCCTTTGGAGGGTCACAAATACTTCACATTTGCATAGCCTTACCCTGTCATTTGGTGTCCTAAGGGTGCACTGTAGGAGAAGCACTGGACTGTTAGCCACAAGGTCAGTGGTTCATATCCACCAGCTGCTCCTCTGAAACCCTATATAGGATTGTTATTAGTTGGAACTGACTCAACAACACTTAACAATAGCAGCTAAGTCATTTGGTAGGAGTTACAAAGACTATATAGCTAGAAGGGCCACAGCAAATAATTCACTGCACTGCACTGGGATTCAACATTGCCAAATTGTTTTCCATATTTGTATTTTGACCTCTACCAGAACTAGATTTTATTTGTTTCTTTAAAAATGAAATAGATATCAAGGAATTTTAGTGCTTAATCAAGTTTATCCAAAAAGCAGATTTGGTCTCTCAAACAGAATTTGTTAGTTTATTTGTATGATCCTATTCCAGTATATTTTGGTGAATGTTTTTGAAAAGTTTTAGTTCATATATTGCCAAGTTGATTTTTCTCTGTGAATTTGTATTTAAAAGTTTATGTCTGTTATACACGGTTGCAAATATTTTTATACCTGTTATAATGGACGTACCAACATATTTGATCGTTAATGTGTTCTTTTTTATATGTTTAATTATTTTGTGATATACATTGCTAATTTATCTGTCTTAACTCTCTCTTTATAAGCAACTGTTGTTATGCACCATCATTTCGGTTCCAACTCATAATGACATTGTATAGTTTCCATTTTTGCAGAGCAGAAAGCCCTATCCTTCTCCTGCCGAGTGGTTGGTGGGTTTGAACTTGTGGTTAACGAGCCTATCCTATAACACCACCAACTCTCCTTTATAAGCAACTAGTAGCCTGCTATCTCATTGAAGAGTTTCTGTTGCTTGAGCTTTAGTTACTGAAAGGTTGAAATTATTTTAGATAATTTTGGCTCTTATGTTATTAGTTTTAATGTGTGTTTTTACATTTAAATTAGTAGCAATAATAATAATTTTATCATTATTTAAAGTATGATGTTTGATTCCTGGTGTGGCGCTGTGGGTTAATGTACTGGTCTACAAAGTCATTTGAACCACAAGGTCGGCAGTTCAAGCTCACCATCTGCTCCTGGTAAACCCTATACAGGGTCACTATTGAATCAGAACTGACTCGACGGCACTTAACAACAACAACAACAATATTGTTCCTTGAAAGCCTCGTACAGGGTTGTTCTGAGTTGGAACCAACTCAGTGGCATTTAACAACATACTCCTCCTAGTTTGGTGGTGGTGTGCCACCATGTAAGTATAGCGTACTTTGTGTAATGATAAAATTACTATTGCTGCTACTAATATTACTCATACTGGGATCCTACCATGGTGCTGTAGAATGAGCACTGAACCGCTAACTGCTGCTCCTTGGAAACTCTCTACAGGGTCAATATGAGTTAGAACTGACTGGAAGGCACTCAACAACAGCAGCAGACCACTACTATTGTTACGAATTAAGAAATCCAGCTGTCATTAGTTAGGTCTCCTTTCATTGCCCTGATTTTCTTGCAGGATGAAGATGAACTGGATTCCCACACCATGGTGAAAACTAGTTCGGAAAGTGTGGGCACCATGCGGGCCACAAGCACAATGAGCGAAGGAGCCCAGACCATGATTGAACATAATAGCACAATGTTAGAATCAGACTTGGGCACCATGGTTATAAACAGTGAGGAGGAGGACCAAGAAGATGGAACTATGAAAAGTACGTAACATTTATTCCACTGAATATTAGTTTTTTATTGTGAAAATATGCTTCTATGGAAATCAAGACAGTTCTGTGCTACTTTTTATAGGCAATGGTGGAAAGTTTTGTTTTTGGCTTATTTAAAGAGTGAAAAGTTTTGTTTTTGGCTTTATTTAAGAGCCAAAAAGAAATACAACAGATAAACTTCTGAAATATTTTAATACAGCAGATAACAACAAATGTTTAATTCAAGGTTATAGGACTTTTATTTTGCTGTAGTTGAAGGCTTCTAACCCATAGCTTAATTTGTAAAGCATTTTAGAGGGAAAAAGATAGTGTTCCTAACGTTTACTTTTCCAGTTAAAAAAAGTGAACCTAAAATTCTCTTCCAATAAATACAGCATAATATTATTTTATTGTGTCTAAATTATTAGTTAAGCCCCAAAGACAGGGATATAAGCAAAAGGAAGAAATAAGGGCTGAAAGAAAAAAAAGGAATCATAGAAAGAAGTTTCAAGAGACAGGGATGCTCATACCGACAATTCAGTGCAGTACTTATTGACCACTTCTTACTGTGTGTAACTGCTAACTGAAAGGTCATCTGTTCAAGTACCCCAGCTGCTCCTTGACTATTATACAGGGTGGCTGTGAGTCAGAACTGACTCCACGGCACACACACCACCACCATGTGTAAGGCTCTGTGCCAAGGTATTCCGGGGGCTAAAATGATGATGAAGATATTCTCTCTGACTTCCACTGCTTACTGAATGATAAAGGGAGGGAGACTTTCATATAATAGCATTTCTACTTCCTCCTCCTCCTTCTCCCTCCTTCTTCTTCTTTCTTCATAGCTTTTTAAGATATTGTAGTTAACAGTGTAGGATATTGTGATTTCTCAAATGGATTAATTATCACTCTTGATTCCTACAGACTTTTTCCTGTCACCTCAGTGGTATGTGGTTAATATCAGATTCTAAGTACTAAGCTCTTTTCTGCTACACGGTTGTTGTTAAGTGCTGCCGAGTTGATTGTGACTCACAGTGACCCTGTGTAGGGTTTCTGAGGAGTGGCTCATGGGTTTGAATCCCTGACCTTGTAGATGGCAGTTCAGTAATTATCCTGCACTTCCACACCAAACTTCATGTTACACAGTACTACTAATAAGTGAGACACAAGGAGAAATAAAGAACTTTTGCAGTTACTTTTTGCTGTTGATGCTAAGTGCCATTGAATGGGTTCTATCCACCCTGTGTAGGGTTTAGAAAGTTGTAAATAGTCCACTGATTTTCTTGTGCTCTAAAATGAATATAGGAATTTCTGTTTTCTGTTTACCTATTCTTTTCTTGGTGCTGCTTCCTGTATATTGCTGTTACCCCATGGTAGGCTTCATAAGTAGTGTCCCAGCTTTATTAGAGCTTCAATTTCACATATCTTAGATTATGTATCATTACAGCTGTATACTTCAAAAAGAAGGCATCGAGAAGTGAAAGTGCAAGCATTGCTATGTGGTTAATCCTAGGGGTGCTATGGAATTTTCATTGTCCCATTGATGGTGGGTCTCTTGAACCTTTGCCCTGGAAAGCAGCCTCAGTCTTGGATTTCCTGAACTTCTTACTTGCGCTTTTGTCTTTCTGCATCCATACTACAAGCTCTACTTAACTGCATAGGATGGGCTCATGGCCTCCAAAGCCAGCCAGCATTAGGGTACACACCATATGCCCTGTAGATTAAAAAAAAAAAGACCCCATGATAAGAATTTATAACTCACTCCCTATTAGCATATATAGAAATCATTTTTCTGAAAGCAGTTACAATTCTTTTAGTCAAGCTTGCTGGTTCTAAGCAGATCATTTAGAAGATCATTGAATGTGTTATATCGTCAGTAAGCTTCCTGCAAAGTTATATAAACAACATTATAGTATAATTCATGCTTTTGTTGTTGTTAAGTGCTGTCAAGTCGATTCTGACTCATAGTGACCCTGCAGATTTTTCGAGGAGCAGCTGGTGAGTTTGAACCTCCGACCTTGCAATTCAAACTGATTGTTGTATTTCAAGGAAAGGATTGTTGTTAAGTGCAGTTGAATCGGTTCTAACCCATAGTGACCCTGTATAGGGTTTCCGAGGAGTGGCTGGTGAGCTTGCCGCCAACCTTGCAGTTCACACCAACTTGATAGTCCAGTGCATTAACCCCCCACAGCGCCACACCAGGACTCAAACATCATACTTTAAAATTACAGTGTAGATATCCACATATTTAGAGTCATAACTTTGAGCTTTGACAATAGAGAAGCTATTCATATGTTAAAATTTAATATCCCCAGTAAATTTTTTTGTGTCATACAGATTTACTAAAAGCTCATTTTTAAGATAAGTAGACTGTGGTTTATGTAGTTGCAATTGGTTTATGCACTTCAGCAAGTTTAAAATCCCATGAGCCAATTCTCCATTTATTTTCGGTTTCTGCAATTTAGGAATCATCCTTCCATGTTCCCCCAATCTATTCATGTGATACTAGCATAACCCCGAGGGCTTGTCGTATCAAGTCTAGCAGTTGTAAATAAAGCATGTGAGGAACTTACTGCTGCCTGGTTTTGTTTGCCTGAAACCACATAATTGTTATTTTATTTTATTTTTGTCCCATGTTCTGAATCTTCTTTAATACTGCTTAGATTGGTTAGTTAAGCTTTTAGCTCATAGCTCATCTTATAGACTCATTTCAATGTGCTTTTAGCATTTTTTGCTGCTTAAAAATATTTATACCAATATCTTACTTTTGGTTTTCTAGAACTTCTACAATGTTACATTGTGTGCTGAAGAATCTAATGTTCATCTCCTTTTCTATTGGAGTTTCAAATGAAATGCCTGATTTGACCTTCTTGTCAGTTTAAATTATGTTTGCCTTTTCTCTTTGATACCTTTGTCCATGAAGCTAGAAATTACAGACCTGTTTTTCTTGCCTGTGAAGTGTATGGTGATCTGACTGCAACAAGCAACATTATTAAAAATTCTTTTAAAGTGAAAAAAGAAAAAAAGGAGCAAAAATTATTTTAAAATTTGATATATTTAAAAAAATGGGGTGGGGTTGGGGAGAGGGCTGTGAACCCAGAAAGCATGTCTCAACCTGTTTTCATCAACAGAGTTTCTACTTTTACCCTCTAACACCATTTCTTCCCACCCAGATAGCTCTGGGACCAACTCATTACCTAGTTTATTGTCCAGGCCTCAACTTGGTAGCCACAGTCTCCCACAATCTGGCATCAGTCTGTTTTACACATATAGGTCCACTTCTTCCTTATGTGTTAATGCTTATCCTTATACATTATTCTTACATATTATTGTTATCCATTCCAAAGAGAGGTGACCCAAGGAATGCGGAAATCATCGGTCAATCTCTTTGATATCTCAAGCGAGTAAAGTTTTGCTAAAGGTAATACAGAAACGGCTACAACCATACATTGACAGAGAACTTCCAGAGGTTCAAGCTGGATTCAGAAGAGGCCGTGGAACGAGAAGATAGCATTGCTGATGTCCGATGGATCTTGGCTGAAAGCAGAGAATACCAGAAGGATGTTTACCTATGCTTTATTGACTACGCAAAGGCTTTTAATTGTGTGGATCATGACAAGCTATGGACAACATTGAGAAGTATGAGTATTCCAGAACACTTAATTGTACTTCTGAGAAATCTGTACGTAGACCATGAAGCAGTTGTTCGAACAGAACATGGGAACACTGAATGTTTTAAAATAGGGAAAGGTGTGAGACAGGGTTGTATTCTTTCACCATACTTATTCAATCTGTATGCTGAGCAAATAATACGAGAAGCTGGGTTCTATGAAGAAAAACTTGGCGTCAGGATTGGAGGAAGACTCATTAACAACCTGCGATATGCAGATGATACAACCTTGCTTGCTGAAAGTGAAGAGGACTTGAAACATTTACTTATGAAGCTCAAAGAGCACAGCCTTCGATATGGATTACATCTTAATGTCAAGAAAGCAAAAATCCTCACCACTGGACCAATAAACAACATTCTTATCAATGGAGAAAAGATTGAAGTTGTCAAGGACTTCATTCTTCTTGGATCAACTATCAACACTCACGGAAGCAGCAGTCAAGAGATCAGACGATGTATTGCATTGGGCAAATCTGCTGCACAGGAACTTTTTGAAGTATTGAAGAGCAGAGATGTCAGTTTGGGAACTAAGGAGCGCCTGACCCAGGCCATGGTGTTTTCAGTAGACTCATATGGATGCGAAAGCTGGACAGTGAATGAGGAAGACTGTAGAAGAATTGATGCCTTTGAGTTGTGGTGTTGGAAGAGAATACTGAAAGTGCCATGGACTGCCAAAAGAACCAATAGATCTATTTTTGAAGAAATGCAGCCAGAGTGCTCCTTGGAGGCCAAGATGGCTAAGCTTCGTCTCTCATACTTTGGACATATTGTCCAGAGGGAACAGTTGCTGGAGAAGGATGTCATGCTGGGTAAGGTGGAGGGTCAGAGAAAAAGAGAAAGACCCCTAACAAGATGGTTTGGCCAGGTGGCATCATTGATGGACTCAAATGTGGCGGCGGTAGTGAGGTTGGCCCAGGATCAGACATTGTTTCTCATTCTGCTGTACATGGGGTCGCTATGAGTCGGTTCTGACTCGATGGCACCTGACAACAACAACAACAACAACATTATTGTTATCCAGATTGGCCAGTGCCATTTGAAATTATGAATGGTTGACAGTGACTACGAATAGGTTGTATGTTATATGGAAATCAACATTTTATCGTGAAGGAGTAGCTTGTTGTTAAGTGTTGTCAAGTGGGTTCCAACCCTCTATTGGATTTCCAAGGAGTAGCTGGTGAGTTTGAACTGCCAGCTTTGAGGTTCAAATTGACTTTGCAATCTGGCGCATTAACCCACAGCGCCACACCAGGACTCTAAAGAAGTAGATTGTTGTTATGTATCATGGAGTTGGTTCCGACTCATAGCCACCCTGTACAGGGTTTCCGAGGCTGTAAATCTTTATGGGAGCAGAAAGCCTCCTCTTTCTCCCGCAGAAACGCTGGTAGTTTCGAACTGCTGACCATGAGATTAGCAGCCCGATTCGTAACCACTATGCTACCAGAGTAGATTAGGACCAGGTTAATAATCCATTTTCCATCAAATTGATGAGTTATAGGAATTACTTCATTGCGGGTGACTCAGGAAGAGCAATTGTTTCAGCAAATAAAAGACTGGGAGTCCTTTTACTTTGTTCAACTCAGACCAATGCAGTTGACTCTGTTTGGTGAACTTGTGGGAATGGATTGGTAGCTCTAATTACGCTGAGGGAATACCACCTCTTGCTGGCATCTGATGAAGCACAAGGCATTCCAGCTGGTTATTTAATTTTTGTGTGTTTTTGAGGTGGCTTAAAAAATGTATTGGAAAATTAGAATTAAAAGATAATGTCACTTTCCCCAAAACTTTTTGAAGGCCCCTTGTATTTCTCTAGATAGAGTGTGAAGTTTGTCCTGTTGTTGTTGTTGTTGTTATGTGCCATCGAGTCGGTTCCGACCCATAGTGACCCTGTATAGGGTTTCCGAGGGTGTAAATCTTTACGGGAGTAGAAAGCCTCATCTTTCTCCCGCGGAGCGGCTGGTAGTTTCGAACCGCTGACCTTAAGGTTCGCAGCCCGATTCGTAACCACTACGCTTTGTCCTAGAAGGAATTAAGTATGGTGAATGTATACAACCATGACACACACCTTTAGTTGTTTTACATAATGCAGTATCACTTTGTTCTGTTCCAATGACTGCCTCTTAGTCTATGTACAAGTTCCACAAGAGCACAATTAAGTGTTCTGGAATTTCTGTTCTTCCCAGTGTTATCCATAATTTGTTATCATCTACACAGTTAAATGCCTTTCCATCAAGTAATAACATAGCATAATAACAAAGCATAGAAAAGCATGTAAACATTAGTCTTCTTTACACAATTCTTTGTAGTAAATGCCTGTGAAGAAATAGTTTCCAAAGACACACATAGTGGCACTTACAGAGCTCATTACTCTTGCAGGAAGTTCATTGCTTTTATTTAACTACAATCCTCAAGCTTTACTTTTATCTGCTTCCTTTTATTCTGTCCTCATTGAAGATGGAAAACAGCTGGACACTATTTTCTGTGCTAGAACCCTTCATATGTACTTGGATGCTTACTAAATTGTTCCTTAGACCTTTCTTTTCCTAGCCAAACTATTTCAGTCCCCTTAACCTTTGTGCAGGTATTATTTTCTAAGCTTTTAATCTTTTTTATGAACAGCCTCTGGACCTTCTCCATGTTGTCTGTATTCTCCTTTGTTTTAAAATACATTCTGATGAAGTTAAGAAAAAGCTGCATGTAGGTTGCTTCTGTATTAACATCCTGGTTCTCATATGCTGTCACTGTACTCTTGGCAACAAATTAAAGGGCAAATTTCCAAGATCATTAATCAAATGGAACACCCACATCTTCAAATATTTTTAGACGAACAAATTAGGTAATATATGTAAATTCCTTTGATATTGAAATGCATGATACTGAAATTATGATTTATTGTTATTTCATTCTCTGCACTTGTATATCTTTGTCATAAACCTTATAAGAAATTAAAATTTAAACAAGTAATATTTTTAAAGTCTTTTAAGTTCTTTCATATATTTAAATTTTCCTGAAGGCTTTACTTGTTTAGAAAGCATGCACAAATTAGGAGAATTAATGAAGAAAGCTTCTAAAGGTGTTAGTTGCACACAGTGTGGTTCTCCTGCATGTTTTGGAGGGTGTGTGCAGGAAAGGGAAAACAGCTTTTTTCTTTCAGAATTCTCCTGCACAAAGCAGAGATGAGTGGTGCTTATTTATTTTTACTGCGAATGGACTTTTTGTTCCATAAGCAAGCAGTTGAAAGAATTGGGGCCAAAATTGAGGAACTAGATAATTTTGAAATTAAATTTGTTACTGAAATATAACATTTGTATATGCCGTGGTCATTATTCAACAGCAACTGGAAACATTGATGTTAATTTTATGTGATTTTTCTTTCTGTGTTTAAAAAAAGTCTTTGCCATAGCAACCACAATTACATATGATAGTGGTAACTATCTTGAGGTTTCCTGCTCTACTCTTTTGTTGAAGGGCCCAGGATTTCAAGGTCTTTGTTCTGTTTTATTTTTAAATTAAGAAATATCCTCTCTGTCCCATTTCTGTGAACATGAATCTCCCTGGCAACTCAACTGCATTGTGTAGGCATGTATTTTATATTGTACTTAAACAGTATTAGGTGATTATAGTTGCCCCCTCATGTTAACATTTTTTTTTCATTGTTTGTCTGTTTTTTGTTTTTTTTTTCAAGTTTTTATTGTAAATTATATGATAGTTTACATGGGAGAACATTAGTTTTACATTCATGCTATCATATATCGTTTCATTACCATGATTACAATCCCCTCCATGTAACATCAAACAACCAAAGAACACACTCTGCAAGCCTGCCCCCTGGTAATCACCACACAACTCTTCTCCTGCTCTGGGTCTAGAGTCCCCAGCCACTCCATCTCTGGCATCACTGCTTCTCTGGGTAGGGTCCCGCACTCCGTTCTTCTCCCTTGATGGTCCCAGGGACCTCCACTCCTGGGCTGCAAAGTCAACTACTCCCCTCCTTTTGCTACAAAACATCTACCCTTACATTTCCAACCCTCACCGTCAGTCCTGATAGCAATTATTCACTATTATATTGCAAGATAATTCCTATCTCCTTTCATCAGCCCCGCCCAGACAGATTGGACACTACTCAGTGGAGATTCTACCTTCCTCCGCGCCCTCCTTCTTAAAAGCTTGTAAGCCAATCACTTCTTGCTTTTGTAGC
>NW_006408549.1:2695402-2695941 GCF_000296735.1 Chrysochloris asiatica
ACCATGTCTCAATCCCTGTATCCCAGAGCCCTGTTGTTCCAAGGTTGTGCATACATCATTATTTACCTCTGTCCCACTTAGCCCATGGAAACCTGTCTGTTTCCCATCTGCCTTGTTCTTCCATTCCCCTCCCTGTTCTTGTATATTGCCCCCCTCTCCAGCACCCAAACTATCCTGTTTCTGTCCCCTACCCTGTGCTCTACCTTCTGCTCCCTCCCCTCACCACAACCCCCTACATCCTGGTAACCAAGAAAGAATCCCCCCAACCCCCGCCTTTTAGTATTGGGTTATGTTTCTTAGTCTTTTACAGTAGTGGTCCTATGCAGGATTTCTCCTTTTGTGACTGACTAATTTCACTCAACTTAATGTTCTCAAGGTTCATCCATGTTATGTGATGGCTTACAGTTTCCGTGTTGTTCTTCAAGGTAGCATAATATTCCATTATGTGTATGTACCATAGTTTGTTTATCCATTCTTCAGTTGATAGGCACTTTGGCTGTCTCCATCTTTTTGCTATTTTAAATAGTGCTTCTATGAAC
>NW_006408549.1:2697171-2703729 GCF_000296735.1 Chrysochloris asiatica
ACAAATATGGATCTTTTCTAATCAGTCGGCCAGATAGCTGTCTTCCAAATTTCTTGGCAGAGATGAGTGAGTGCCTCCTGTGCTGCCTCACTTTCTTGAAAGGTGTGTGACAAGGTTGTATTTTTTCACCATACTTATTCAACCTGTGTGCTGAGCAAATAATCTGAGAAGCTGGGTTGTATGAAGAAAAATGTGGCATCAGGATTGGAGGAAGACTCAGTAACCACCTATGATATGCAGATGATACAACCTTGGTTGCTAAAAGTGAAGAGGACTTAAAACATTTACTGATGAAGATCAGAGAGCACAACCATCAGTATGGGTTGAAAGTGCCATGGGCTGCCAAAAGAACCAATAGATCTGTTTTGGAAAAAGTACAGCCAGAGTGCTCCTTGGAGGTCAAGATGGCCAAACTTTGTCTCTCATACTTTGGACATATTGTCAGGAGATGGATTGGCCAAGTGGCAGCATCAGTGAACTCAAGCATGGTAACAGTGGTGAGGTTGGTCCAGGATCTGCAGTGTTTCGTTTTGTTTTGCATAAGGTCACTATGGGTTGGTCCCAACTTGATGGCACCTGACAACAACATTATTCTTTTTAGACTTTTTAATTCTCTGCAAAAATGTTTATTTCAATTTTAGGAATGGATCATTTTAGGAATGGACATATTATCAGGAGGGACCAGTCACTGGAGAAGGAAGGGTATCGTGTTTCATAAATTAGAGGGTCAGAGGAAAAAGAGGAAGACCCCCAGGAAGATGGATTGGCACAATGGCAACATAAGTGGGCTCAGGCATAGCAAAGATTGTGAGGTTGGCCCAGGATCAGGCAATGTTTCTTTCTGTTGTGCATAGGGTTGCTATGAGTTGATACTGACTTATGACACCTAACAACAGCAACATGTTTCAAAATTTTTTTATGTAGGATCCAAAAGGCCATAGGGTTTTATGGTCAGTCTGTAAAAGGCTCTAAAATGGTAGTGTTATCTGAAATATAATGATAATTGTACCACATAGTGTAGTGGTTATGAATTGTGCTGCTAACCTCAAGGTCGGCAGTTCCAAACTACCAGCTGTTCTGTGGGAGAAAGATAAGGCTTTCTGGTCCCATAAAGGGAAACCCTGTGTAGGGTCACTATAAGTCGGAACCAACTCCATGGTACTTAACAACAACAACAACAACATACAATCTGATGTGGATATGTAGGATAAACACTGGACTGCTACCCACTTGGGCAGTGGTTCACACCCATCAACCACTCCTCAGAAACCCTAAACAGAGTCGCTATGTGTTGGGACCCTAACAACACTTAACAACAGCAACAACAACATGTATCATACTATGTTTCAAGTTTCAAACTGAGATGTCCTTTCAGTAAAATTAAAGATTACTGCTTCTCTACTTCCTTCCACGTCTTCCACTTGGGAATAGTAATATACTAGGGGATTTCAAAAATGATCTTGGAAAAATTCCATTCTCTTCTAATACCAGTTTTCCATGAACTTTTTGAAGCTGTCTTGTTAGGGACTGAATTTGTCCCAAATCAAACCAAACCCACTACCAAAACGTTGATTGTGACTCAGCAATCCTGTATAAGGTTTCCAAGGCTGTACGGGAGCAGACAGCCTCATCTGTCTGCCAAGGAACAGGTAGGATTGAACCACCAACCTTGTAGTTAGCAGCCACGTCTAACACACAGAGCCACCAATTGTTAAAATTGATTGTTGTTAGGTGGCATCAAGTTGGTATCCACTCATAGTGACCTTATGCACCAGCCTCACAATTGTTGCTACACTTGAGCCCATTGACACTGTGCCAATCCATATTCTTGACGGTTTTCCTCTTTTTCACTGACCCTCCACTTTACCAAGGGGCTGTTCCATCCTGATAATATGTCTGAAATATGAGAGACGAAGTCTAGCCTTCCTGGTTTCTAAGGAGCATTCTGGCTATACTTCTCCTGACACTGATTTGTTTGTTCTTCTGGCATCTATGGTGGTCTTGGTGGTAGTTGTGTGCAATGGACTCGGTTCCGATACATAGCGACCCTGTATAGGGTTTCTGAGGCTGGAAATCTGTTTGGGAGTAGAAAGCCTCGTCTTTCTCTCATGAAACTGCTGGTAGTTCCGAAGTGTTGACCTTGAGGTTAGCAGCCCAACTTGTAACCACTGCACTACTTTTAATATTCTCCTCCAGTACCATAACTGGAGAGTCCTTGTGTGGCACTGTGGGTTAATGCATTGGACTTCAAGGTTGATTTAAACTGCAAGGTCAGCTATTTAAGCTCACCAGTCCCTCCTCAGAAACCCTGTACAGGGTTGCTATAAGTAGGAACCAACTCGATGGCACTTAACGAACAACAACACCACACCATAACTTATATGAATCAGTTATTCTGTGGTCTTCTTTATTCACTGTCTAACCTACACATGCTTATGAGATTATTCAAAATACCATGGCTTGGGTCAGGCGCACCTTAGTCCTCAAACTGGCATCTTTGTTCTTGAATACTTTAAAGAGGTCTTGTGCAGTATATTTGCCTGATACGTTATTTGATATCTTGACTGCTGCTTCTATGACTGTTGATGGCTGATCTGATTAAAATAAAGTCTTTGACATATCTTTTCCATTTATATGGGTGTTGTTTATAGGCCTAGTGGTGAGGATTTTTGTTTTCTTTACATTGAGTTGCAACCCATACTGAAGCATATAGCAGGTTGTTAATGAGTCTTCCTCTAATCCCGATGCCACATTCTTCTTCATACAATCCAGTTTCTCAGATTATTTGCTGAGCATACAGATGGAATGTTGTTGTTGTTAAGTGCCGTTGAGTTGGTTCTGACTCAGAGTGACCCTATATAAGGTTTCTAAGGAGCAGCTGATAAGCTTGTACCACCAATCTTGCTGTTTAAACTGACCTTCCAGTCCAGCACATTAACCCTCAATGCCACACCAGGACTCCACAGATTCAATAAGTTTGGTGAAAGAATACAACCTAGGTGCTAACATGCTTTTCCTGATTTAAACCATTCAGTGTTCTGTTCAAACGACTGCCTTTTGGTCTATGTACAGATTCTTCATGAGCACGATTAAGTGTTCTAGAATACTCATTCTCTACATTGTTGTCCATAAATTGTCATGTTCCACACAATTGAAAGCTTTTGCCTAGTTAATAAAGAACAGGTAACCATCTTTTTTGTATTCTCTGCTTTCAGCCAAGATCCATCTGGTGTCAGCAATGATATCCTTCCCTCTGTGTCCTTATCTGAATCCAGTTGTAATCTCTGGCAGTTCTCTGTCAAGATACTATTGCAGACGTTTTTGAGTTATCTCTAGCAAATTTTACCTGCAATATTAATGATATTGTCCGATGTTTTCTGCATTCTGTTGGGTCACCTCTCTTTGGAGCGGGCACAAATATGGATCTCTTCCAATCAGTTGACCTGGTAGCTGTCTTCCAGATTTCTTGGCATAGATGGGTGAGTGTCTCCAGTGCTACATCAGTTTGTTGAAAGATTTCGGTTTTATTCCATCCATTTCAGAGCTTTGTCCTTTGCCAATGCCTTCAGTGCACCTTGGATTTCTTCCTTCAGTATCATTAGCTCTTGATCATATGCTACCTCTTGAAATGGTTGAAAATCAACCAGTTCTTTTTGGTACGGTGACACTGTGTGTTCCTTCCATCTTCTTGTGATGTGTTCTGCATCATTCAATGATTTTTGTTAACTGCCATTGAATCATAGTGACTCATAGTGGTTCCTACTCATAGCTATCCTGTGTAAAGTGTCTAAGGAGCAGCTGGTGGGTTTGAACCACAAACCTTGTGGTTCCTACAATACCACACCATGAGTCCATTTGCCCTTTGTTGTTGTTTCTGAAGAGTGGCTAGTGCCGACCTTGCGGTTCAAACCAATATCTTCTTAATGAGCTTTTGCTTTCTTTCTGTATGATTTTTTTTCCCTTTCTTTATATAAATGTTTACAGCAGCACTGTTCTGAGTTCATAAAACTCAAAAGAACTCAAGTCATAAATAAAAGGCATGACAACTAGTTCAATTATATACTATAAAAGAAATGAACAATGTGTATAAATGATCCCTCTGGAGATGTAACATTCAAGATGCCAAGTGGCGCTGAACTACAGAAGGAGGCAGAATTGTGGTTAGGCAGATCTTTGTACTAGTACCTGTTACCCATTGCCATCATATTACCTCCACAGGACCAAGTAGAAGTGCCCCATAGAGTTTCAAGGCTATAATCTTTATAGGAGCAGACTGCCATATCATTCTCCCACACATTACCTTGTGGGCTTGAATCACTGACCTTTCTGTTAGCTGCTGAGAGTTTTGACCACTATACTACCATGGCTCCTTAGAGCTTTGTAGTCATCTTAAGAGTTCATGTCATTAGCCTAAAGAACACCACTAGAATTTTACTTCTAGTATGAGCAACTTTAAAAATAAACATCAGTGTAATATTTTCAGCTTCAACCTGAATTTGCATATGAGCAATTGATGGTCTGTACCACAGTCTGCCTCTGACCTTGTTTTGGCTGATGATATGGAACTTTTCCACCATCTCTTTCTGCAGACACAAACAACTTGAGTTCTTTGTATTCCCTCTGGTGAAGTCTATGTGTATAGTCACCTTTTATGTTGTTTTAAAATGGTATTTGCAGTGAGAGGTCATTGGTCTTGCAAAATTCTTTCAAATGATCTCCAGCATCATTTCTATTACCAAGGCTATGTTTTTCAATGACTGATCCTTCCTCTTTGTTTCAAGATTTGCATTATGTCACCAGTCATTATCAGTACATACTGATTGCATGTTGGATCAATTTAAGCTGAAGAAGTTGGTAGAATTCTTCAATTTTATCCATTGGCCTTTGTGGTTGGTGCGTACATTTGAGTAATAATTGTATTAACTGGTCTTCCTTATAGGCATATGGATATAATCCTATCGCAGATAGTGTTGTACTTCAAGGTGTATCTTGAAATGTTCTTGATATAGTGAAAGTGTCGCCATTTTTCTTTCAATTGTCTTTCTCAGCATGGGATTCCTTATTTCTATCCTAAAAAGAAAGCCAGTGGCAGAGTTTCTTGTACTGTTGGTGATTTGATGGTGTTATTAGATCCTTTTTGTGGTGCCATCTTTTGGGTTACTTTGGTCTTCCTCCTTGCAAAATGATTGCTAGATCTTTAACTATCAGGTCTGAATTTTAAGCCAGAGCAAACCAGAGGAAACACAGATGTGGTCTGTATTTCACAGAGCTTTCCTGGAAACTCTCTCCTTATATGTCATTGGTCAAAATGGTGTCATATGACACTCCTACACATGAGAGGCACCTTGCCACTCCTAATTAAAAAGTTAGGCAACTCTTACTTTTGGACACAAGGGCATTATTGTGTCTCATGTGATCTGGGATAGAAGCTACTGATGAGGATGGGGTTAGGAGCAGCAAGCACAGGACTTTGGGGGTTGGGAGAATGAGTTTCTCAAACATACTGATATATCTAGACCAATTTCCTGGTGATTTCCTCTCTTATTTAGCCAACCTGGGGGGGTCGATCTACCTTTTTTCTTTCTACTACTGTTGCCTATTTCTAATTGAACTGGGTTTCCACTTCTCTCTGAGCTATTACGGAAATAGCTATCTTTTTAGCCTTTTTCATTCTCTCCATATCTTTCAAGGAAGTCTCCAACTCAGCTTACTTTTTGTTGTGAAGGTTTTTTCTAAACAGATTAAAAAAAAAAAAAATCCCCCCACTGTATTCACTAGGGAAAAGGCAAACTTTGAGCTGTTAATTTTCTTCTTTGCCTTCGTAGTGCATGCTCTTCTTTTAGATTTTTCACTTTTTTTTTTTTAATGTTTTATTGTGAATTATATGATCGTTTACATGGGAGAACTTTAGTTTTACATTCATTCCATCTTATATCATCTCACTGCCATGGTTCCAATTCCCTCCATGCATCATCAACCACCCAAAGGGTATATCCCAGAAACCCGCCCCCTACACTTCCTCCTCCTCCCCCCAGTTTTCGGCCCACAGTCTCTATCCCTCTCTGGGTCCAAGGTCCCCAGTTGCTTCATCACTCCACGTCATCATCTTTGTCTCTATCTCAGGCATCTCTGTTTCTCTGGGTAGGGTCCCAGTCTCGGCTCTTCTCAGTTGATGGTCCCAGAGGCCTCTGCTCCTATCCTGGAGAATTAATCACTCCCTTCCTTGTTACAAAACTTCCACTTTTGCATTTCCAACCCTCATAGTCCGTCCTGATAAGCATTATTCACTACATTATCACAAGTTACCCATATGTATCTCTTTTCATCAGCTCCGCCCAGACAGATTAAATAGTACCTACTGGAGATTCTGCCTTCCGCCATGCTCCCTAGCACCAGGTTCTCTCTTGAAATCTTGTAAGCCAGTCACATCTTGCCTTTGTAGTCCCTCCCCTCCCCATTTGAGTATCCAATGTCCAAGCTGCCCTTCTCCGTCCACTCTGTGTGTAGGGGTGTGTGTGAATGTTTCTTGCTGTGAGGATTTGTTCCCTCTTTTGAGTC
>NW_006408549.1:2707157-2707623 GCF_000296735.1 Chrysochloris asiatica
TGACAGTCGCGATTAGTCATGGTAACAGTTATTCACTATTGAATCTTACAAATCTTATCCCCATCTCCTTTCACCAGACCCATCTAGATAGGATGAAACTATTCAGTAGGGACTCTTTCTTTCCCCCAGCCCTCGTAAACTAAGTTCCCTCTTGAAATCTTGTAAGCCAGTCACTTCGTGCCTTTATTGCCCCCTCATTTTAGGTAGCCAATGTCTAAGTTGCCTGTTCCTACCTACCCTGTGTACAGAGTAGATAGCATTGAAACTTGATTTGAAGACTCATTCCCTCTCTGTTGGTATTTAGAGTAAGTACCATTCTGAGTATAGGTCAGGCTCATCATGAAGATGTATCTTCTGTCACTGTAGCTGTTCCAGTGAGAATGTCTCACCTCACAAGGTTGTGGGTGGGACTCAGGATTCCACCTAAAGTCCTATACTCTGTAAAGGCTTTGCATGAGGCCTATTT
>NW_006408549.1:2707723-2713807 GCF_000296735.1 Chrysochloris asiatica
TCTACTTATTGCTTAACTCAGAGTAACTGTTTTGGGCCTCAGTTGGGCCTGGGCCTCGGCGGCGGGCCGTTTGGGCCTCGGGTGGGTGGATTGAGCCTAGGGCGCGTGGTTTGGCCCTCCGGGGACCTGGGCGTCAGAGACCGGGCTGCAGGAGGGTTGGTCCTCAGGTGGGTGGTTTGGGCCTCGGGCAGGTGGTTTTGGCCTTGTGTGGGCGGTTTGGGCCTCAGGAGGCCTGGGTATCAGCAGCTAGGCATCGGGCAGCTTGGGCCTCAGCGGGCAGCTTGGGCAGATTGGGCCTCGGGGGGCCTGTGCCTCGGGGACCGTGCTGAGAGAGGGTTGGGTCTCAGGGGCACTGGGCCTTGGCGACTGGGCTTCGCGGCGGGTTCGGCCTCAGGGGCCCTGGGCCTCTGCGACCTGGCTATGCGACGGGTTAGGCCTTGGGGGCCCTGGACCTTGGCGGCAACCGGGCCTTGGTTTGGCCTGGACCTTTGTGACCAGTCTGTGGGCGGGTTGGGCCTCAGGGCAGGCCTTGGACTCAGTGGGAGTGTCTGGGCCTTGGGAGGGCCTTGGCCTCAGTGGGCGGGCCTGTGCCTTGGGCATTCCTGAGCCTCAGAGGCTTGGCAGAGGGCTGGTCTAGGCCGGGGCAGTAGAGGGCTGGGGGTAATGGCTGCAGGGAGGTAGTGTCTGTATTTGGTGACGTAAAAGATGCCTCTCTCAGTCTCTCTTTACCGTGGGTACCCCGAATTTCCTAATATCTGCGCTGATATCCCTCTCTATTTGTTCGGCTTTGTTAGTTTATGCTTCCTTTTCTCTGGAAATGCAGCCTTCTAAGTGGGGTTGCTCTAGCCCTGCATTCCAAGGTCTGCAGGGGGCAGAGGCACTCGCCGGCGCGGAAGTGGGAGCCGCATGCAGGCAGGCAAAAGCTCAAAAATGCCTGTAATTCCTCAGCAATTTGATCTTTTAAAAAAAACGAGTTCACAATGTTGAAATATAAGATCTTATGTTTGTTTAAAGACTGTCTGTCTGCTAGACAGTGTGATTCCTCCCCTTTTCCCCAGAGCCCTACCTGAGCTGCCTGGTCCGGGAAGCGCCGGTCCCCTTCTCACACTTTTTTTTTTTGTTTTTTTTTTATGTTTGATTGTGTATTGTGTGATAGTCTACATAGGGGAACATTAGTTTTACATTCATTCCATCATACATCGTCTCATTGCCATAGTTACCATCCCGTCCATCCATCATCACCCAACCAAAGGATATATACTACAATCCCGCCCACCCTCCCCTCACGGTCCTCAGCACACAGCCCTTCTCCCTCTCTGGATTCCCTAGTCCCCAGACACTCCATCTCTTCGCGTCGTCCTCTCTCTTCAAGTCATCTTCTCTGTCTCAGTCTCTGTCCTCATTGCTCCTCTGGGTGGGGTCCCACTCTCTGCTCTTCTCCATTGATGGTCCCAGGGCCCTGTGATCCTAGACTGAAAGGTGAATCACTCCCCTCCTTACTATAAAATGTCCACCTTTACATTACCAGTCCTCACAATCAGTCCTGGTGACAATCACTCACCCTTGCATCCCAAGGGACTCAACTGCATTTCTTTTCATCTGCCCCTCCCAGACAGGTTGGACACTACTCACTGGAGACTACACCATCCTCACCACCCTGTGGATCTAGGTTCCCTCTTGAAAGCTTGTAAACCAGTCACTTCTTAGCTTTGTATCCCTTCTCCCATTTTTGGTTAGTCAATGTTCAAGTTGCCCATCCCTATCTACTCTCTGTGTGGAGGGGGTGGGAATAATTCTTGGAGCAGGGATTTGTTTCCTCATTTGAGCTACTGCATATGTATATGGATGTCCAGTTTATCAGACTGTATCAGATGACGCTTTTTTTTTTTTTCCCCATCCTCTTTCTTCTTCGTGTTGAGCTTTGTTCATCCCATCATTGGAGCCATGGCAAGTGGGTATCATCTGCAGGTGTGGGTGGGTGTTCTTGTGTCAGTCTGCCCTCTTCTTATCAGTTGGTCACTTCAGTCTCCTCTCTAGTCCTCTGTGGTTGTGTCACTGACTTTAAGCCCATGAGTCCCCAGGTCTTGCCTCACTGCTGGCCGACCAGGTCTCTACCTGGGCTCACCATAGTCTGCTGAATGATGCAGGGCTTAGCTCTCTGCTTTTTCGATGTTCTTCGGTCACTTCTCTTTATGGGTGTCATGTGTGGTCGCCAATCAAAACGCATTTTCCCATTGCATCTTAGTCTTGGAGGAGGATTTGTGCGCTGAGAGTACCCGATTGCCTTGATATCTCCTGGGCAGACAGCTTGCTTGTTCTTGTGGTAACAGTCAGACTGCCCTTGTTGTTATGTATTTTTCCTGTAGGTCTTTCTTTCAAGAAGTTTCTTCTGGTTTTCTGACTGCTCCAGGCTGGTCTGCTTGTCCTTTCAAGTGGAAAGTTTCCCTTCTCTGATGGTCCGGATGAGGGGTTCAGGCTTCCTTCTAAAGTTTTATGTAAAGTGCATGCTCTTCTTAATATGTAACCGTGTTAAGAGTACCTGCTTTATTAATGTTAGTTCCTAGTAGAAAAAGGTTGCTTTTCAATTTACTCCTAGAATGTTTTTGGTGAATTATGTTAGACGTAAAGGTCTAAACTAATCCTCTTTATGTATCTTAACTGTTTCATTAGAGCACTGGGAGATTGGTAAAGGTTCTGGGATGAGGGGGTCCATACTGCCTAGTTGAGAAGAAAACAGAGAGACCATTGCGGGATGAAGGAGAAAAGCAGTAGGCCTGGCCTGGTGTAGGAAGAGGATAACCTGGGGAGTGATTGCGGTCAGGATTTCAGTTCCTTTGGAATGCTGTTTTCTTTAGCGGATTAACCAGACAACTTTGCCTCATTGAGACTCCATGGGTGTCCCATGCCTAATTGATTGGAAATATATTGTCATGCCTTTCTTTTGAGGCACTCTCGGTAGACTCAAACCGCCAACTCTTTGGGTAGCTGCTGAATATATATTTTTTTTACCCAGAAGACCACAATATACTAATTTTACTTTTTAAAAAGTGTTGTGTTGTTGTTGTTAAGTTCTGTCAAGTCATAGTGACATGATATATAAGAGTACGAGACACTGCCCAGTCAGTCCTATGTCATCCTCCCAGTGATTGCAATGTGTCAGTCCATTGTTGCAGCCACTGTGTCAGTCTGTCTTATTGCAGAACTTCCTCTGTGTCACTGACTCTACTTTATTAAGCATATCTTTCTCTGCTTTTGTTAAGTGCAGTCAAGTCAGGTTCAACTCACATGAACCTGTATAGGGTTTCTGAGGAGTGGCTGGTGAGTTTGAACCACCAACTTTGTGGTTCAAACAGACCTGTATTTGAGTGCTTATACTAAAGCGCCACACCTCCCTCCCTCCTAATAATGTACACAGATACATGAGAATGAAGTCTCACCATCCTCATTTCCAAGAAACATTCTGATTGTACTTCTTCCAAGATAGATTTGTTCATCCATTAGGCAGCCCGTGGTGTATATATATTCATTTATTCTTGGTCAGCACCATGATTAAATGCACCAGTTCTTCGTTGGTCTTCTTTATTCATTTCCCAGCTTTTGCATCCAAATGAAGCAAATGAAGAAAATACCTTGGCTTGAATCAGGTGTGCCTTTGTCCTAAAAATGACATCTTTGCTTTGTAACACTTTAAAGAGATCTTTTGCAGAGATTTGTACTATATAGTGCAGTTTGATTTTCTGACTGCTGCTTCCACGGCCATTGATTGGGGATCTAAGTAATAAAATAAATTCTTGACAGTTTCTGTCTTTTTTCCATTTACCAAGATGTTGCTTGTTGGTTCAGTTGTAAGGATTTTAATTTTTGTTTATGTTGAGGTGCAATCCATACTGAAGGTTTGTAGTCTTTTATCTTCATCAGTAAATATTTTAAGTCCTCTTTGCTTTCAGCAAACAAGATTGTGTCATCTGCTTATGTGGTTAGGTTGTTGGGTGCCTTCAAGTTGCGTCTGACTCATGGAAACCTATGTACTCATTCACCAGAATAAAAAACTGTCCCCCCTACGCCCTCTGACAATCACTGTTTGAGCCCATTGCTGCAGCAGCTGTTGTCAGTCCATCTCATTAAGGTCTTACTCTTTTTTTGCTGACCCTCTACAGTCATGATGTCCTTCTCTGGAGACTGGCCCGTCCAGGTAATATGTCCAAAGTGTGTGAGATGAAGTCTTGCCATCCTTAACTTTGTACCTCTTCCAAAACAAATTTGTTCATTTTTCTGAAGTTGTTGTTTTATGCCGCTGAATCAGTTCTGACTCATAGTGACCCTGTATAGGGTTTCCAAGGAGTGACTGGTGGGTTTGAACTGCTAACATTGCTTTATCCTACAATACCACACCAGGACTCCAATTTTCTGATGGTGTGCCAACGAGTCAGTTCTGACTCATATGACCCTGTGTAGACTGTAAATCTTTACAAGAACAGAAAACCTCACATTCTCTTGCAGAATGACTGGTAGATTCGAACTGCTGACCTTGCAGTTAGCAGCTCATATTGCTGCTAGAGCTCTTGTTTTTCTGATGTTGTTGTGTTGTTGTTAAGTGCCGTCAAGTTGGTTCTGACTCATAGCGACCCTGTATAGTGTTTCCAAGGACCGGCTGGTGAGCCTGAACCACCGATCTTGCTGTTCAAACCAACCTTGCAGTCCAGCACATTAACCCACTGCGCCACACTAGGACACCAATAGTCATGCTACATTCAATGTTTTTTGCCAACACCGTGATCCAAATATATCAGTTCTTCCCTGGTCTTCATATTCCTTGCCCATCTCTTACATATATGCAAATGATTAAAAATACCATTACTGGGGTCAGGTGCACCTTAAGTTCTCAATGTCCACGATGCAATATGTAATTTGTTTTCTTGATTTCTTTCCGTCATAGTTCCGTTGTTGTTAAGTGCCGGTCACATTGATTCCAACCCATAGGGTTTCTGAGGAGCAGCTGGGGAACTTGAACTACTAACCTTGTGGTTCAAACCGAATTTGCAGTCCAGCACATTAACCCACAATGCCACACCACTCTAGTTCTATAGGGGCACTAATTATACCTAGAGAAATCTGAGAAGATTGAGGTAATATTTGATCTGAATTTTAAGGAAATTTTATATAGCAAGATGGATATAAGCAAAGTCATAAACATGTGAATTATTGTGATACTTCTAGGGATCTGAAAGTAGATCTATAATGCTAAGTGTCTGTTGGGGAATGGCAAGAGTTGAAATCTAAATTGTAAGCAGAGGCCAGATCTACAGCAGGAACAATTGCTATAGATGTTTTTCCTCCTGTAGAATATGAGTCATTGAAAGATTGTAAACAGAAGAATGATGTAGTCTGATTTGCATTTGGAAGGTTACTGTTGACATTGTGGAAACTAGAATCAAAATGGGAGACTGAAAGTGTAGAGACCAGTTTGGCGAATGCTACAGTGGCCCAGGCAAGAAATTATTAGAAACAAACTACAAATGACAGGGTTAGAGTGAAATAACTGTGTTTAGAAGTAGAATTAAAAGGCCTTAATAATCAGTTTGATATGATGGGTAAAGGAAGAATCTGGGTTAATTCTCAAGTTTATCAGTTTTAGAATTGAGTAAATACTGTTAACTCTGCCAGGGATAGGGCCAAGTAAGGAGGAACAGTAGATTTGAAGGGAAAGGTTTGAAGTAACTCAAACCCACCTCCGAGGGAGTAGTCCAATAGTAAACAGGTGGAAAGTCAAATGTAGAATTTAGGAATGAGATGTGGCCAGGAGATGTAGAGTTGGGAATAGGGCTTCAAACTAGTTCAAACTACTCAGTCATGGCTAGTGAAGCGAAACTGGAATGGAACTGATTTTTCAGAGTTTTGTGTGATTCAGAACGTTAATCAGGAATGGGAAAATTACAGATGGAAGCCCTAAAATGGAAGACTTGGAAGAAGTGTAAGGAGCCCCATCAGGAGCCTGATGCATGCCATTGGGTTTATTGCCAGGACTGTGGAGCATCGCACATTTACAGTGACTCAATGAGTTCCATTCCTTTTTTTTTTTTTTTT
>NW_006408549.1:2716783-2750489 GCF_000296735.1 Chrysochloris asiatica
TGGGGTGCCCAGTAGCTCAGGCACCCCTATAGTCACCAGAATGGAGGTACACAGATAGCAAGGGACCAATGAACAGATACCAAAAGAAAAGAATGTCCACACTTTTATCTCTGCGGTTCTGCCAGGCGTCTGTGGCTGCTCCGATCCTTCACCCGCGTGGTCTCACCCAAGATGGCAGCTCCTGGAGCAGCTGAGCATTCTGAACTAGAAAGCAATAGATTTCTTGCTTCTGCCACAAATTCCCCCAGCTGTGAGCCTTCCAACCTTCTGAATATTCCTTTATATGTGGTTCAGAGTTCTGGGACCATCCCCTGAGCCTGCTTGGTCGGGTATTCTGTTTTGTTGTTGGCAGAGCTCCTTTACTGCACTTCCACCCGATCCGCCATCTTGTTTGTTCTCCAATGAGTTCCATTCTTGAGAAGAGCACTGCTGTTTTCCACTCAGCCAGTCAATAAATTTGGTTGCTGTGCAACACACAGACAGCCCTTATTTTCTAAGAAGATTTAGTTTCTTACAGGGTTTCAACATGTAGTTTTTCCTTTTCTGGGTAGTGTTTTAAATTTGAGTCCATTCTGGTGTCACTCGTCAGCCATGACTGAACTAGGCTGAACCTGTTCACATCTCTGGTTTGAAGACACTGATAGAAACATGACAAATGAGGCTATGGGATTGGGGAGGAAGTGGAATTGACTAGAAAGACTGTGAGGAATCAGAGTTGTAAGAGGAAGTTGGGGAAATCCTTGTAATTTCTTACAGTGGTTAATGGTGCACAGTGACAATTACTGTGCAGGCTTATATTTTAACATCAAAAAAAGTAGGTTTTAAATTTTACAATCTTTGACTAATTTCAACTGCATCTGAAATGATTTGTAGTTAAATTGTGATAAGGAGTTTGCCAAAGTTCTGAAATGTTTCCTACAATCTGCGACTGTTCTGGATCTTGGCCTATCATTAGTTGAATTTTTGTTTGACCTGGATATTTTTTGTTTTGTTTTTCATTTTAGTTTATTTTACTTTGTTCTTCATGAAATTGCCTGTGTTGGCCTTCACTTTAATGATTGAAAACTTATTATATTGCTCAAAGAAATCATACTTCAATAAAAACCATACTTTAACCATAAGAACTTAACACCCTTCTTATGTTCTTTGTTTATATAAGGAAATGCAACTTCACCACAAGTACAAAGACCATCTTTCATGGACTACTTTGATAAACAGGACTTCAAAAACAAGAGTCATGAAAACTGTAATCAGAACATGCATGAATCATTCCCTGTATCCAAAAATGTTTTCCCTGATAACTGGAAAGTTCCTCAAGATGGAGACTATGACTTTGTAAGTACATTTAAATTCTATTTATGTTCAATCCCAGTTTACTGTGCTATCACACTGAGAAGCTTAGTTCATATGTGTTAGTATAAAATTATAGACTGCATGTAAATATTCATTACATAGCCATGTATTTTGGTAGGCAAATAATGAGAATTATAATTTTCTAATAGAAATGTACTTGCAGAAAAATGTAAACAGTGTCTTCTACGGTTAAGTAAATTATAGCCCAAATTTAGAGAAATTGGACTCTTTAAAACTAAATTGACTATTTTCAAAAAATGTTTTTTAATAATGCAAACATGAGATACTTTTGACAGTACGTTCAGTTATCAAAATAAATAAGAAAGTATATATAACATAGACTTTCAGAAATTTGCCTCAACTTTGAAAGCTCACTAGATTTATTTCTATTTTAAGTGTTAATGCCACTTGGTTTACCAGAAGTAATAGTTTGTTTTATATCTACTTAGCATATAAGCTACAGTATAAAACTGTGTTTAATAGCCTAGTTCATTGCATTGTTCACTTTTTCCTTCTTTCCTGTTCTGTATTATAATTTATTTCTTTTAAAGAATGTGTAGACTACAGATGAGCTGTTCTGTTGAAACAAACTAGGAACTTCTATTTCCAGAAGTTGAAAGAATAAAGTCTCAAAATTTTTAATTGAATGAAAATTTCTATAAATTTTGGCTTTAGCATGTTTTTATTAATAATATGTTACCTTTACTTATTGTCTTTTGTCACATGAAAGAACTATGACCCTTTATATCTAAATTTATTGATAAATACATTTATTTATCAGTATATAAAATTTTAGGTGCATATGTGGTTTTACAATTTCTAAATAATTTTAAACCATTTTAATATGACAACATGCTTCTAAATGTTTTCAGATTATAAATTTTAAGTAGAATTAAGTACTTCTGAATATTGAGATTATTTGAGTTGTTACATAAGGTGATGATTTTAAGTTTCAAAATATGTCCTCAATAGATTCAGTACAATTTGCTAGCAAATATTAGCAATGTAATAAAAAGGTTAGCCTGAAAACATATGTTATATCTTAATATGGTTTTTTCAATTTTGAAGGTTTTTTTTGTTGTTTGCCTTGGAGTTGGTGCTGACTTATAGGGACCCTGTACACAACCGAATGAAACATTGCTCGGTTCTGGGCCAATCTCACAATTGTTGTTAGGCTTGAGCCCATTGCTGCAGTCATTGTTTTCAGTCCATTTCTTTGGAGCGTCTTCTTCTTCACTGACCCTCCACTTTACCAATCATGATAACCTTCAGTGGGGAATGGTCCCTTCTGATAACATGCCCCAAGTAACAGAGAATTACCATTCTGGCTTGTAAGGAACATGTGGCTATACTTCTTCCAACTCAGATTTGCTTGTTCTTCTGGTAGTCCATGGTATCTTAAATATTCTTCCCCAACACCATAATTCAAATGTGTTGATTATTCTATGGCCTTCTTATTCATTGTCCAACTTGTGCTTGCATATGAGGCAATTGAAAATACCAATATTTGGGTCAAGCGTACCTTAATCCTCAAACTGACAACTTTGCTCTTGAACACTTTAAAAGGGTCTTTTGCAGCAGATTTGCCTAATATAATATGTCATTTGATTTCTAGACCACTGCTTTCATGAGTGTTGATTATATATGTATAGAACTAGTAAGTATTCATTTTGAGCTACTTTAAACCATTTTTAAATAATTTAGATTGCTGACATTCAAGCTTTAAATCATTCATGAACATGATAAATAATGTAAAATATTTAGAATCAAAGAACTCTGTCTTCCCTGAGTTGGAATAAATCTTAATAGCCTCTAGGAAACAGTCTGAAATTAGCTATAAAGTAATGAATAACTTATAATGGTTAAGAAATAGCAAATAAAATGGTTTAATTTTGTTCCAGTTAGTTGTTGCTGCTACCCCAAAACTTAGTGCCTTAAAATAACAATAAATTGATTTCCTCACAGTTTTGTAGATCAGTTCACATGGGTGGTTCTTCTGCTGGTCTTACTGGGGTCTCTTAGGTAAACAGTCATCTGTTGGGTTAGCAGAAACTGAATATCACCCTAAGATGGCTTTAGTCTTATGTCTAGAAATTGGCCTGGCTGTTAGCAGGATCACATAGTCCCATCAGGCAGGCTGGAACTTTTTATGTGGTGAAAAGCAGTCTTCCCAAAATCTAGGCTTAGACTTTGCACAGTCACTCCTGCCAGCAAGTCACAGTGCAGTCCAGATTCAAGGATTGTGGAAATGGGTTTCACCTCATAATGGAAGAAGCACCAAAGTTTACTGCCAAAGCTCTGTGTTCAGGGATGGGAGGAATTACAGTGATTACCTTAGAAAATAATCTACTAGATAGCGTGCTCATTAAAATTCAACAGAAATTAGCGTACTGAGTTCAGGATGTTGGTGGTCAATGATAGGACTGTTTCAGTGTGCTGGTAATTTTCATACACACATAACCTTTGACATGTAGCCTTCTACTACCCCTTTTAGGCCCATTCCTGTTTGTGAATCAGAGCATTGATATTTTCAGTGGCAGCTCTAATATGTAAATTTTTGTAATATTTCAAGCTTATCTTAGAGCTGGAGTTCTTCTACTTGGGGATTAAAAAATGTTTTTAAAACATTAAACTAATATGACAAATATCTGCATGCCAATTTACATTCATGTGCTAAGCACTATATGTGTGTGTGTATGTGTGTATATGGAGTCCTGGTGTGGCACTGTAGGATAAGCACTGGACTGCAAGGTCAGTTTGAACCTCAAGGTTGATGGTTCAAACTCATCAGCTACTCCATAGAAACCCTATACAGGGTCACTGTGAATGGGAACCAGCTTAACACCACTTAACAGCAACATCTCTGTATATACGAATGTAGGTCAGAAAATTATGTAAGTTTAATGAAGTATTAAGTTGTAATTTATCTTAAAGACCAAAGAAGAATTGATGTATTTGAATTATTGTATTGGTGAAGAATATAAATATTCCATGGACTGCCAGAAGAACAAACAAATCCGTCTTAGAAGTACAGGCAGAATATTCCTTAGAAGTGAGGATGGTGAGATTTTCTCTCATTTACTTTGGACATGTAATCAGCCTGTGGGGAAAAACATGATGCTTGGGCTTGGTAGAGGGTCAACAAAAAGAAGAAGACCTTCAAGGAGATGGTTTACAGTCTCTGCAACAATGGACTCAAATTTAGTAACCATGCAGAATGGCGCAGTGTTTCATTCTGTCATATTTAGGGTTTGCTGTGAGTCAGAACTGTCTTAACAACACCTGCCGCTGTAGGATTAACACTGAACTGTGAAACAGAAGATCAGCAGTTGAAACCCTCCAACTGCTTCTCAGAAACCCTATACAGGGTCACTATGAGTCGGAACTGACTTGATGGCACCTAACAACAGCAAAGTTATAATTTATGGGAATAACATAGACATGACCATGTGTTTTGGATGAGAGACAAGGAAACGTTTCTAAGAGAGACAATCAGAGAGTTGGGAAAGAAAGAGCTTAGTGTGACTGGTTTGGTGGAATACTTTGCTTACAAAGTAGGGAAATGGACTGAAAGCAAAGGCAGATTTCTGCTTAAGACACCAGCTGGTAATGATAAGGGAAATCTGGTCTTATTCATGCCATCATATATTAGAGTGTTTAAAAAATGTGGCTCATCTAAGTATAGTGTGTTATGATTATGTGTTTGCCTTCCTCTTTATGATGTATCTCAAGACTACTTTCCAAAAGAGAACTGCATTTTGGATGAATCCTATGTCTCTTTAATACAAGGTTGCTCGAAAGACGACCTGAAATTGTTTTGACCTTATTTCCGGGGCAAACAAGGCTTATCCTCCTGCATTGAGGAAAACAAGTTTCAAGACAGAAAAATGAAAGAGAACACTTCATTGTCTTTTGTCGTATTCAGTGCAGGCTATTCTGAGAGGCACCTGCAAAACAGATGTTTCAAGCAGGAAGCGTTGTTTTTCTTAGAGCCAGTGTGACATAAAATGTGTGCATTTTCTCTTAAATCTTTAATATTTGTATTTTCTGTCATCTATTGTTTCATGTTATGAATGTGGTGGTGGTGGTGGTTATGTGCTGTGGAGTAGGTTCCGACTCATAGCGACCCTGCACAGGGTTTCCAAGGCTGTAAATCTTTACAGGAGCAGAAAGTCTCATCTTTCTCCTGTGGAACAGCTGATAGTTTCAAACTGCTGACCTTGAGGTTCTCAGCCAGATGTAATGAAATGAGAAGAAAATCTAATTTATGATCTCACCCGTTTTGAGATCTCATGAAGATAGATAAAAATATATTTGGACTAATTGAACCAATGATTTTAACTGATAAATAAAAAGTTCTGCTCAGGTTATGCCTATGAACATTTCTTTAAATAAATAAAAGGCAAATTTGTTTATTGTAGCATTAGTTTAATGTTTCAGTTTCTTAGACTTATTTCCAAACAACCTTAGCATCAAGATTGTTTAGTGTTAAATAGTGTTTACATCATGATTTGCAGAAATTTCAGTACCATTTTAAATAGATATATTTTGGGCAATGTAAAGATTTTGCAATAATAACAGATATTTTTAAAGACATCTGTTAACCTACAACATTGGTTCCAAATTAAAAAAAAAAAAAAAAAGACAAGAATTGGATTGGCAATCATTACAGTGTAAGGGGTATTAGGTAATTAAGACTTAAACTAAATTATAGGCTAACATTTCTTGATTACTATGATTCTTAAATATTTATTCAACTTGTGTTCTATTGAGCACAAGAATCCTCCAGGGCAGCGTTGAAGAAGATGTCTCAAGGGCCAAGGAGGTGATGAGTGGGGAAACCACCTTCTCCTCCAAGTATTGCCTGGGGCTGACTTTCTTAGGGTTTCTGCAGTACTACTCTGATCCCTAGGAGCTCTGGTAGCATAGTGGTTATGAGTCGGGCTGCTAATCTCAGGGTCAGCAGTTCAAAAGTACCAGCCATTCCATGGGAGAAAGATAAGGCTTTCTGCTCCCGTAAAAATTTACAGCCTTGGAAACCTTACCGACTCTATGGCAGATAACCATCACCACCACTCTGATCTCTGTGTTTTCAAGTCAGTATGATTAGAGGAAAAAAACCTTTTTGCTGCAAAATGCAGAAAACCATAAACCCGGAGAAGGTACCAACCCTGCCAGTTAGACTGCCGTGGGCATTTTAGAAATCTTCCCTTGTTCTGGAGAAACATGTCTTTCTCTGAATATTTTCACCCTCCTAGAATGAGGCAGTGCTGTAGGATAAGCATTGGACCACAAGGTCAGTTTAAACCACAAGGTCGGCGGTTCAAACCCACCTGTCACTCCTCACAAACCATATACAGGGTTGCTGTGAGTTGGAGCCAACATGACAGCACTTAACAAGAACAGAATAAGGCAGCAGTTATGACGTGGGGGTGTGGGGAGAAAATAAAGAAATTGGAGATGGCAGGGCAGGGGCTACAAGAGTCCCCTAAAACACAGCATCAATGCCAGTCCCTTTAGAAAGTCGTCAGCAACCCAGCACAGCTGTAGAAAGCCTTAAAGTCTGTAACGTAAGCCAGCACTGCATCTACCAGTTTTCACTAGCATAGTATGCTAGGATCTGCTTTCTCTATTGAAATACAGATGATGATGTTTTTGCTTTTTCAAGAGATGTTAGCTAAGTTTCCCTCGTAGTGTACTCCTTCGTCAAAGAACTTCTTGTTCTCTTCATTCCCATGGACCGAGGAAAGCACAGTTGAGTGTATTTAAACATATTGTCATCGATTAGCTTTGCATTAATTAAATGATTATTTTCAAGTATTTCCAGATGTTTGCATGAGTATTAGCAAAGTATAAAAAGATAACTGCAGATATTTCAGATTTATTTCTGCTAGGGTAAAGAAGAAATAAATACAAAAATCCCAAGTGTTTCAGTGGATAGCCCTGGATAAGCATTTATGATTACAGGTGTCCATGTGGCAAGAACTTGACTGTATGTGGCACATTGTGCTTTTCACTACTCACTCTTGCCTTGTAGAGCCAACAGGAAATTAAAATTAATGAGAAGCCTGCACTTTGAAATACTTGTAGAATTCTTGACTATTTCGGTCCCTCGCCAGCTCACGAAATCTGTGCTGGCAATTGTATCCAACAGATGGTGTAGCGTGTGCAGAATTGTATCATGTGATTGTCTAAGTTCGTGTAAAATTTTTATAAGATTTTGTCCATCAGTCTATACTGAGACATTGAAGTCAGAACCTTTGTTTTGAAATCAGAGTGACTTGCATCAAAGACAATTGTTGCTACACAGTTGAATAAAATTTCATTAGTCACCAGTAAGCAACAAACTGGATTTATTGATTCCCTAATTGTTAAAGACAACCAAAGTTGTAGTGCCTCCGGAACTGCTAGACAAGTTTGTTTGTTTTTTCTCTTCAATAATTTTATCCCTTTGGTTACCTGAGGTAAAAATAAGATTTTACTTTCTTTCCCCTAAACCTACTGGGTTAAAGCTTCAGTAATTTCTAAAATTTTTATTCGGAGGTTGTGTCTAGGGAAGGTCTGCTGATATATTTAGTGAATTCTGCTAATTTAAGTAATTAATAGCTTAACTCAATATACCATCATTTCCTTTGCTAATTAAAGTGAGATGGCCCATCCTTAGAGGACAGGTGCATCTTCTCATCATGTTGGAATTTAGGAAGGTGTTTTAAGCACATGGCAAAAAGAAAACTAGCTTACCAAAAAGTCCTAAAAAGCACATACTTATAATAGTTTGTTCTTCTTAAACTGTCATTTAGTTAGAAGATTATGTTGAAAAATTGGCTGCCTTACATTTTAAAACAAAGATATTTTACTCCAAGCATATGTTGTGGCTAATGTTGATGTCTGAAGAAGTTATTTTGACTATGTGAGCTTTCTGTTCATAACCTCAATTCTGGATGTGTAGTCAGTCAGCTTCAGAGACTGTTGGAGGGATTACATCAGAAGAGATGTTAAAGGAACTGTAATGGGATTCAGGATCTAAAGAGTGGGCAGTGTGACTTACCACCTTTTAATTTAATACTGATGCCATAGTGTTTACTTATTAAATAAATAAGCAGTGAAATTTCAAATAAGTTGTTGAGATTGATTTGTGTCCCTAGTAATATCTTTATCATGTTGTATTTTGATGATGAAAGATTTGCTTTGTTTTGTTTTTTGCATTTTAACTGTCATGAATGAAATTCCTTTGTACTGAAAATGTTTCTATATTTAATTTGAGTTTTTAGAATATACATTCTAGATCAGTACATTCTAGATCAGTACCAGAAACCATCCCATCACTGACTCCCATCATACTTCCTGACATATATTTTGCACAGAAGTGTATCATTCTTTTTTGGTACTGTTAACTGTTGACCTGATTGAACTAACATTTTCCTTCCATAACATTGTTGTTGTTGTTAGGTGCTGTCAAGTTGGTTCCGACCCATAGCGACCCTGCATAGGGTTTCTAAGGAGCGACTGGTGACCTTGAATCACCGAGCTTATAGTTCAAACGGCTTTGCAGTCTGGCACATTAACCCACAGCGCCACAGCAGGACTCCATAACATAGTGGTTACAAATCGGGCTGCTAATCTCAATGGTCAGCAATTTGAAACTACCAGCTGTCCCATGGGAGAAAGATGAGGCTTTCTGCTCCTGTAAAGATTTACAGCAGCAGAAACCCTATATAGGGTCGCTATGAGTCAGAACCGACTCCACTGCACATAACAACAACAGCAAACATTGGATTGGCAGGGTTTTTTTCCATTTCACTCACTATAATAAAAAAGTAATCAGAGTAGCTCTCATTCATTAACAGTATAAAGTTTGGCAGACTGTGTATTTTCCAGGAAATAATAAGTGTTTTTAATCTCCTATCTAGTTGTATTGATAGAAAACCAAATTAGTTTTGTCACTTTGCTCTTCAATAGTAGGAACATCTTTTTGCCAGAAATATAGACATATGTTAAGGAGTTTAAATGAAAGGAGGGTATCAAACAAATGTATCGTTGTTTGTCCTTAAGTGATCTAGAGTCAGTTCCGAATAATAGTGACCCTGAATGTGGCGCTATGGGTTAATGCGCCACACTGCAAAGCCATTTGAACTGCAAGGTCGGTGATTCAAGCTCACCAGCTGCTCCTCGGAAACCCTATACAGGGTTGCTATGGGTCGGAATAGACTCGATGGCACTTAACAACAACAACATAGGGTTTCCGAGGAGTTGTTGATGGGTTTGAACCACTGATTGTGCAATTCTTTAAATAACTGAGTTAAGGACATTATGAAATCATTATCCTGCCGGAGTAGTCTCCTTTAACAGCATGTGTCCCTAGATAGGCTAGAAATTCACATTTCTTGTTGCCATTTTTTAAAGGATTTTCCAGAACTTAGCTGCCTTCTGAGCTCCTTTTTGTATTTTACAGCAGTTGTTTTCGCCTGTCCATCCTTGTCTATAATCATGAAAACTCATTTTGTTCTTGACCTCATATTTAAACGACCAGACTTCCACCTCCTTGAACTATTTTTGCTGAGACTGAGGTGCTTTAAGTTTGAAACTTCAGCATCTGAAACTTTTCATAACAAACTAGTTTTTTAAGTTCCAAGTAGAATGTGCAGTTTGGTCTACATGTATACTTCTCAGAGTTTTTGCTGTATTCTTTTGCTTCTAATAAACTAATTTGTAGTTAAAACATTAGCTGATATCTATTGAAATCTTACTTTGTGTTAGGCATTGTTTGAAGCACTTTTGTGACAAGGATCCTTTGCTGAGGGTACTATTGTTAACTATTTCTTTTTTTCATTTGAGAGCCCTGAGGTGCAGAAGGATTAACCTCAGTGGTCAGAGTCTCATACGTTACAGGTGGTGATGGTTGAGGTAATTGCCATGAAGTCAGTGTGACTCTTAGTCAAGGCCATGATCATTCAGAAGTAGACTTCCAGACCTTTCTTCTAAGGTACCTCAGTGTTCAAATCATCAGTCATCCTTGTGCCTACTAGTTTGATCGAGGTAATAGAGTCAAAATTTTAATCCAGGAAGTCTGACTGTAGAGTTTTCCCTATACCCACTGCCGTTGAGTCCATTGCGACTCTTAATGACCTATGTATAAGACTTCTGCGGCTCAAAGTTTTTACAGGAATAGAAACCTCACCTTTCTCCCACAGAGTGGCTGATGGGTTTGAACTGTTGACCTGGAGATTAGCAGTCCAGTACTTAACCTACTGTACCACCAATTTCCATATGTTGTTGTTAAGTGCTTTCAGGTTGGTTCTGACTCAGAGCAACCCTTTATAAGGTTTCCAAGGAGCTACTGGTGGGTTAGCAAGCACTCCTATGCTTATCCTACAGTGCCACATCAGAATTCCAAGTTCCCCTATTATTGTTGTAAGGTGCCATTCAATTGGTTCTGACTCATAGCAACCCTCTGCACAACAGAATGAAACACTGCCTGGTCCTGCGCCATCCTAACAATCGTTACATTTGAGGCCATTGCTGATGTCACTGTGTCAGTCCATCTTGTTGGGGAGGGGCGGCTTCCTCTTTTTTGCTGACCCTCTACCAATCATGATGGCCCTTTCTGTGGACTGATCCTTCTGATAACATGTCTGAAAGTATGAGAAATGTCTCACTCACTATCCTGGCATCTAGGGAACATTCTGGCCATACTTCTTCCAACTCAGATTTATTGTTCTGACAGTCCATGGTACTTTGAATATTCTACTCCAACACCATAACTCAGATGTATCAATTCTTCTACATCCTTCTTTATTCACTGTCCAACTTTCACATGCATGTGAGATACTATGGGTCGGGTTCACCTTAGTCCTCAAATTTACGTTTTTGCTCTTCAACACTTGAAAACAAGGTCTTGTGCAGATTTGCCTAATGCAATATGTCATTTGATTTCTTGACTCCTGCTGCCATAAGGGTTGATAGTGGATTAAGCAAAACACTGTCTTCTTTGACAACTTCAGTCTTGTCTCCATTTTATCATGTTATTTATTGGTCCAATTGTGAGGATTTTTGTTTTCTTTACATTGAGGTGCCACCCATACTGAAGGCTGTAGTCTTTGATCTTCATCAGTAAGTATATTAAGTCCTCTTCACTTTCGGCATGCAAAGTTACTTATCCAGATATGCTTATCTGCATTTCACAGGTGGTTAATGAGTCTTCCTCTACTCCTGATGCCACTTTCTTCTTCATATAACCCAATTGCTTGGATTATTTGCTCAGTTTGCAGATTGAATAAGTATGGTGAAAGAATACAACCCTGATGTGCACCTTTCATGATTTAAAACCATTCAATACTCCCTTGTTTTATTTGAATGACTGCCTCTTGGTCTATGTACAGGTTCCTCATGAACACAAATCAGTGTTTTGGATTACTCATCTTCTCAATATTATCCATAGTTTGTCATGATACACACCGCCAAAAGCCTTTGCATGGTCAATAAAGCACAGGTAAACATCTTTCTGATAATCTCTACTTTTTGCCAAGATCCACCTGATGTCAGCAGTTACATTCCTTGTTCCTCGACCTTGTCTGAATCTTGCTTGAACCTTTGGGAGTTCCCTGTTGATGTACTGTTCCAGCCATTTTAAAATTATCTTCAGTAAAATTTTACTTGCATGTTATGTTAATGTTATTATTCAGTGATTTCCAAATTCTGCTTTTCCCTATATTGTTGTTATTGTTAAATGTTAAGTGCCATTTAGTCAGTTCTGATTCATACAGGTTTCAACCCTGAATAAAGCTTTCAAGGAGCATCTTGTGGGTTTGAACCACCAACCTTATCCTACATCACCACGCCAGAACTCCAACCATTTCCCTACACTGTGTAATAATTGCACTGTTACTAAGCCTATAGTGAGGAGGCTAGTTGGAGCCAGAAGTTAATCAAGAAAGAGAGGAGATGGGTAACTCGTGGTGGTGATGGTGGTTATGTGCCGTGGAGTCAGTTCCGACCCATAGCGACCCTGTACAGGGTTTCCAAGGCTGTAAATCTTTACGGGAGCAGAAAACCTCATCTTTCTCCCGTGTAACAGCTGGTAGTTTCAAACCGCTGACCTTGCAGTTCACAGCCCGATTTGTAACCACTATGCTACCAGAGCTCCTTATTAACTCAGGGTACCAGACCTAAACTCTTGAGTAGCAGCAGCTCAGTTGAAACCATTAGAATATAATAGGGGTTCAGATATTACTCTTTGAACAAATGTCACAACTTCCTGTTCATTTTTGGTAAATTGGACTAGTTGAAAATTCAAATCTGAAATTTGATTTAAATCTCACCTGTTTCTTCCCCAGCCCTTTTAGGGTTGTAGCTCCTAGAGGCAGGTTTGGGGAAGAAGAGAAGGATTACAGGTCATCAACCAAGCCTAGTCATGTGAAGGTAGTGGGTCCTGCTCTGGCTTTACTGGTTTGATGACTGCAGGATGTTTCTGCTGAGATTTTCAGGTGGAGAGAGTGTGTGGTTTTCTTGGGGTGAGAGTTTCACACTGAACCCTTCTTCAGAGTTGGGCAGCTGCATCTCCCTTCTGTTCTACTTGTCCAAATTCCTGCTTTTTCTCTAGGTGGGGCATGGGTGAATTGTACTAGCATTCCTTGCTGTTGCTACTGCTAATTTCTGAGTTCTCCCAGATGAAGTCAAGAGAATCACTGATGTAGTATTTCTAGAATCTCTGAGAATGGTGAGTCATAGGGTGAGGTAAGGGAGGTGCTTCATGTTCTTCTCCCCAGATAAACTATCTTTGTCACTACTGGTTCTGCTGGTGCAGGCTGCTTCACCAGGCTTCCCACCCTCAGACATCGCTAGGCAAGACAGGCATAATTGTAGGCCAGTTTGCTTCTCCCCACTTCCCACCCCTTCCAGGAACATCCATCAAGTCTTTAAGAGCACTTTTACCAGGTTCAGTTTCATTCCAGTGCAGCATCAGGGCAAAGTTTGTAGGTTTCCTACTTAGTAATCAGTGCAGCTGGGAAGTGAATCCAGAATGTCTATGATTGAGTAACTTAGTGTTCCGCAACCTGACTTAAATGAAGAAGATCTCATGACAAACATTGCATCCCAGTGCGCCTGATTCACTCTTAACCCTCATTCACCTCCTATGTAAACTAGGTAATGATGATCTGGGAACAGTGGGGCTCATTGTGTAACTTCCTAGAAAGCTAGATTTTATAGTCCTATTTGCTTAGGGACTCTCTTCAAATGTGGTGTATGTGTACCTTATCTTTGTCTGTGTTATAAACCTTAGTCTTCAGTAACAGCTAGAAAACTCCCACTCAGCATTCTTTTATAAGAATAAACTTTACTAACCTTATCATACATTTTAGAGCATTTCATGTTTCTATATTTACTGAAATATTTTAGTTTACTTTTTTCTTTCGCATCATTTATCCTATAAATACTTACTGTGTCTTTGCTATACTCTAGACACTGCATTGATAATTTAAACAAGTTACTGCCCTGTACGATCTCGGAGAGTTGGGGCTAGATTATATGAACATTTAATTATGTTACCCACAGATAAATTATCTGACCCCATGGATCTGAAAAATCAGATTTTGATGGAGTCAGGAATAATAACATAAAGAAAAATTAATTAAAGCTGTGTTTCACTAAACAGCATTTTCTGACCAATTGCAAAATTTCTGGTGGCCCTGGGTACATAGGGCCATGCATGAGCAATCATATAGATTAGAATGAAAATTTTTAGAGCTCATTTACTAAAAAATTTAAAGTTTCTTAAGGAAAAGAATTGAAATAAGATAGTAAGAAAATGTCCTCTTTACCAACTTTTTGCTAAGAAAAAATATTTACCGACATGCTGATTAAATGTTTTAATTGAGTACTGCCAGTTGGTTCATGTCATCTAGAATTCTATAATGAGATTTCTTCAAAGATTACACTTACCTTATATTTCCAAATATTTTATTATTTGTTTGCGTATTTCCTCTGTAAAAGCTGAGTTTGAAAAGTTTAGCTGTAGAATTCATACTGAGGAGAATCAACCACCATTATCTCCATTTATGGTTTTATTACTTTGAAAGTTTAAAATTGCAAAGGCATGCCCATCTTAAGAGCTTAAGGCTATTTTTAAACATGGCATACATGGAATGTTTCACCTCAGTTTCTATTTCATAACTAAAATATTAAAAACTGTGTCATGTATATCAGTTTTGCTGTTAGTAACAAATGCATATTTTTCAGTGAATGAAAAATCCTCTCATACCACCTTTATTTTGTAATTTAGGAAAAGTCTGTTGTTTATTAGTATTGTAAACCAGGATCAGATCATGAAAACCCACCTCTTACAGCAAGGAAACACATTTTAAGTACTGACATTTTTCTATGATAACATCTAGATTATTGATATATTTCTCTGGAAAAGTTTAAACACCTATATATTTCCTCTTAATAATTTTTAGGTAAGTGTTATCTTAATTCAGGATAAATTTGTTAATGAAATTATAGCAATATGAGAAAAGGTATTCAAGAAATGTACAAGTTAGTAGCTTTTACTCAATTCCATACTTAGTATATTTGGCTTCTTATATTTAGGGTAGCACAAATGAACTTTAAGAGAAAATGTTCTACATAGATATGTAATTATATTCTCTTTTTTATTGTAAAGTAGAAAGATAGCCTGTCTTTTAAATCTCTAATAAATAAAAATAATCATAAGTGTACAAAATAGTTGCTCCCTATTTTTTAAATTCAGTAATTTACATTATTGTATCTAAAATTTTGTGAAAGATAAGTTAAATACTAAATTCTACGTATTGTATTTGAAGTGATTCAAATGCAAGAAATATGAAAAAGCACAAGATTTCATTTATTTAATAGGAACTGCTTTATGTTTTATATTTCCAGAAGATGAGGTTAGAATGTTGTTTTTGGTATTTTTGAGAATTTAGTTGAGTCGGCTTGGTTTCAATATAAGTTAACATTTGATCTCCTAGTTTTAGTTGTTTTTTGTTTTTGCTTTGTTTTGTTTTTAAGAGTAATATACCAACAATTAATCCTCCTTTTTAGTTTTTAATCCTTTCTTTCATTCAATCAACAAAAGTATTTAAAATATCCTCTTGTTTGCTTTTTCATAATGTAACTCAGTCAAGAAAGCGACTTGCAAAACATTCCTGTATTATGATCTGCTCCTCCTGTCTTACTCAGAATGAAGGGTATCCATTTTATCTATTTCAGCTGTTAGAGCCTGATGTAATTGGCTTGTTTGCTACTCAGTGGAATCAGATGCTTGCAAAACTGAAACATTTTCCCCACCCCCAACCATCAGCTTCTTTAGAAAACCTCAATTGCAAAAAGAATTGTAAAATTGGTATATTTACCTTCATTGTTTGCTCTTTTCTTGTGTCTTCAGATGTGATCTCTAACTATAAATAACTGGATTTAAATAGCTTGTAGAAATTATTAACAGTTCAAAAGGATAATGTCATTGAGAGCAACTCTGAGTACGTCTTCAAACTAGTTAGACTTAAAGTTTTAAAAAGATGAATCCCCTGATGTTACAGGCTCTAAAAGAAGAGTAAAAAGAAGGTCTGTGGGTGGGGTTGGGAAGTGTGGAGATATTTGGCCTGGTAAACATTTTGTAATCATTTGCAAAAGTGATTAAGAAATTGGAAGGGGGAAAATAGCATACATAACTGTTTTCTGACATAGGCAAAACTATAAACCCCAGAAACTTATTGCCCTTGGGTTTATTCCAACTCATAGCGACCCTCTAAGGCAGGCTAAAATGGTCCCATAGGGTTTTTAAGGTTGTGATCTTTACAGAAAAAGACTGTTGTATCTTTCTCCCACCAAGAGGATAGTGGGTTTTATATTTTGTGTTTAATTTAGTAACTGAGTGCTCAATTCTTGTGCCACCAGAGGTTCTTAGACAAAAATAGGACTTGAGTATTTGTGGTGTGTCTCTGGATTAAACATAAATTTGAATTTGACTGTTAAAGAATTCTTAATATCAGCTAAAGAAAATGGCATCTAGTGCACCTGGCAATTCTTCTTCATTGTAGAAATGTCTTAAGTATTAGAACAATAGATATCAAGATCTCTTGTCATTTTGCCAATTTCTACACTGATTTCTATTTGTGTATAGCCTACACCACCAGTATTGACAGGATTTATTTTTAAGCTTAGAACTTTTCTTTATATTATAATGGCTTCTTTTGAATTTAACAACAACCAAAAAACTCTAAAATTGAGCCCACCAAAACTTTAAAGTAGAGGATTTGTATTAAATAAGTGATTTGAGTAAATGTTACTGAAATTATTTTTTATAATACTGATAATGATATTTCAAGTAAAACCTTAGCAAGTGCAAGTGTTAGAAAAAAATATTAGATTGTTAATTTTTAAAATATGTTTTATTATTTTGGCAACTTCTGTGAGCAGAAAGATAGAAAATATTTTTATGGGATATGAAATAAGGACTTTATTTATTACTGATGATTTACTTTTACTCTTGTTAAAGAGTATTTTGGTAGTTGTAGTATTTCTCATTCTTGTTTGCTTTAGTTCATGATCTATATTGAGATCTCTGGTCAATTTGGAGTCCTGGTGTGGCACTAGAGGATAAATGCCCTGGAGCACAAGGTCAATTTGAACCACAAGGTCAGCAGTTCAAACCAACCAGCCGCTCCTCAGAAACCATATACAGGGTCACTATGAGTCAGAATGGCATTAATGTCACATAACAACAACAATGGTCAATTTAATGTTTAAAAGTTTTAATCTATGTCAATTGTTTCACGTTTGTAAGAGCTTATTTTATACCCTTGGTAAAAGAACTGTTTGATTACTAGCTAGAATTCTTTCATCAAAATTAAAAATATTTCAAAATAATTCTTAGTTAAAATAATTTTGTCCAGATGTTATTAAATTTACCTACCTATTTGCTTAATAATCATCTAGGTAAAACATATTTTTGCCAACAGAACGGTTCGCTTGTGTAGCACAGATTAAGTTTTTTGTTGACTTAAACCTAGATTTTTAAAATAAATATTTATACACACACATTTGAAATTGTTATGAATATGAAGTATATGTGTAAGTAAAATTCACATTCCAGTACTAACCTTAAGAGTGCTTAGGAAAACCTTAGAGAAATTCCCAGAAACTGCTAATCATGTCTAATAATCTTTGTCTAAGTTAAAAGAAGGAAAGGTGTTTCTTCAAATAATTATCTCCCTTTCTGTGAGCCTGCTTTCATCATATGGTGAATCTCATAACAGGTTAGATTATTAAGTAAACTTCTTAAGAGTGTTTAAAAAAAAAAAGAACCAACTAAAGCAGATGATTAGAACCATATTGGTTACTTCATTGTTTCATTGGGCAAATTTGGGATGCGTTTGGGGAAGGTTTTTTCTTTATTAAACCATTTTGCAGAATTTTTGTTGTTTACTCGTTTTATAAGGCATGTAAGAATCCATCATTTATTTCTGCCTTGGCCTTTCCAAACTCCTTTGCATTTAAAACGCCATTTGGTAAAATGGGTGTGGGGTCAATTTTGAATATGTATACCAACAATTATGATTATATGAATTAATTTCTGCCCAATTATGATAATAATTCTTGGCCCTAAATTCTTAAGAACTTTAATTCATCTTCTCTTTTTTTTTTTTTTCTAAATTATAACCACAACTACTTTGAAAGTTTTTTGTTTTTTTTGAATAACAACTTTATTGAGGTAATTCATTTACTATACAGTTCACCTATTTAAAGTGGATGGTTCAGTGATTTCTAGTATATTCACAAAGTGTAATTATACCATAATCAATTGTGGAGCATTTTCGTCATCCCAAAAAGAAAGCCTGTACCATTTGTAGTCACTCACCATGTCCACCCACCCCCTCCCAATCTCTCTCCAGTGTCAGACCACCACCCATCTTCTCTCTGCCTTTAGGGGTTTCCCCTTTGGCACATTTCCTACAAATTGACTCAGATAGTATGAGCCACAGCAATATTTCCCACCTTCTTTCTAAGTAGATTTGTTGTTGTTAAGTACTGCCAAGCCGGTTTTGACTAATAGCAACCTTGTATAGGGTTTCCAAAGAGCAGCTGGTAAGTTTGAACTGCTAACCTTGCCGTTCAGCCTTATGGTCAAGTGCTTATCCTACAGCGCCACACCAGGACTCCTCCTTAGTAGACAGATTATTATAATAACAGAATATCTATCCTTCTTTTATTTTTTTATGTTTGCCAACTTTAAGTATAATGACACAATATAATGTGTTTCTTTTAATGCTGCAAAGATATCAGCTTGAAAGTCTGAAATATAATAAATATATTTAAGTAGATGCTTCTGCATCTTAAATTCCAGGAGAATGAAATCTCTTTTGGGAAGTAGCTGTAATACATAAACAGTTATGCTTCAAGAACCTAGTTCATCCTGCCTGGGAGTATGAATCTTCATACTGTTACTCTTACTGAGTCTATCAGTGGGTGGTGGCTTTCTTAATACCGCCTCTTTTTAGTCTGCCTTACAGCACAACCAACTAGTCTCTTAGTAGCCTTTTACAATGAGTGTGCACAGCTTGGGTGTACCTGCACAGCCCTAATTTCATTCCTATTTCTTTCTAGTATCAGACTACATGTTGTAAATTTTTATTAAAAATTTTTGATAACTATATGTTGTTGGGAAAGGAGCTCTGGTAGCGTAATGGTTGCAAATTGGGCTGCTAACCTCAAGGTCAGCAGTTTGAAACTACCAGCTGTTCCGCAGCAGAAAGATGAGGCTTTCTGCTCCCGTAAAGATTTACAGCCTTGGAAACCCTGTACAGGGTTGCTATGAGTCAGAACCGACTCCATGGCACATAACAGCAACAACAAATATGTTGTTGGGAAATCTACCTCTACCCATCTTGGTTTTAATTAACCTTAATTCATAAGTAATAAACTGAGTTTTTAAGCAAATGAATGTTTATTCTCTAAGAATATTAAATGAATTTCCGATTGCTAGCTTTTCAGGTAGATTTCTTATCATAGGTGTTTCCCAAGCTCTGTGTTCCTCATATATATGTTTTTTGGGGGACACAAAACCACCAACCTTGTGGTTCAAACTGAATATGCGGTCCAGAGCTCATCCTACAGCACCACACATGTCAAATGCAAGATCCAGTCTCAGCAGAGAGCAAGCAATCTGCCTGAGTGTCAGATTTATTGGAAGTAGGCCACACCCCAAAGGAAACTTCCTTTCAGTTGATTGACTGTTCATAATAGACCACAACATTAAGGTGATCGCATTATACTGGATCTCATCATGAAGCTAACTACATCCCAAGTGCCAAATCCTGGTCCAGTCAAGTTGATATAAAACCTTAACTATCACAACTATTAGACAGTATGCTCAAGCCCACCAACTGCTCCTCAGGAGCAAGATAAGACTTTCTGCTCTTGCAAAGATTTAAAAATCATCATAAGCTCTATACAAGGCCTCTATGAGTTGGAACTGACTTGAAGGCACTTAACAGCACTATCATGTGGTCTTGCTAGTTTTGAACTTTATATAAATAGGATCATGTTTATATTATATGTTTGGTTGTGTGAGTTGATGATTTTGTTCAAGAGGATGTTTTTGAAGATTATCCATATTGCATGAAGTTGTAGTTATGCATGTACAGTGTCCTGTTTTTTAGTGTATGAATGTAGTTAAATCCATTCATCAGTTGATGGACTTTGGGGTAATTTCCACTGTCTGGCTATCATGCATAATGCTGCTGTGAAGAGTTTTGTACAGATTTTTTAGAAACATGTTTTCATTTCTCTTAGGTATATACTTACAAGCAGGATTGCTGGATCATAATTCTGTTTTACCTTTGAAGGACTGTCAGTCTGTGAGGGTTCCATTTTCTCCATCTCCTCACAGCATTTATTACTGTCTTTAGTTTAGCCACCCTGATGTTGTGCCATGGACTTGATTCCAACTTAGCATGATCTTACAGGACAGCACATAGCCAGCTCAGGGGCTTCAAAACAGAATTTTATTGTGGTTTTGATTTGTATTTTCCTGATTTTTAATTATGTTGATTATCTTTCATTTGTGTCTTTGCTATTTGTATATCTTCTGTGGAGAAATGTCTGTTCTGATCCTTTGCTCATTTTTAAATTAGATTATTTGCCTTTTTATTATTGAGTTATTGGTGTTCTCTACATTTTCTAGGTACAAAGCCCTTATCAGATACCTGATGTGCAAATATTTCCTCCCATTCTGTGGGTTGTCCTGTTACTTTCATGATACTCTTTCAAAGTACAAATGTTTTACATTTCTGTGGTGTCTACTTTATCCGTTTTTCCTTTTGTTGCCTGTGCTTTGATTGTCTTTTCAAAAAGTTCATTGCCTAATCCAAGATCACAAAGATTTTGTACCTTTGTTATCTTAAAGTTTTGTGTATTTATCTCTTACATTTAGGTTAATGTAATGAGGTAGGTATCCAATTTTTATTCTTTCATTTGTAGATACTAAATTGCCCCAGCACAATTTATTGAAAAGACTAATATCTTTTCCTATTGAATTGTCTTGGAGCTCTTGTTGAAACTCAGTTGACCACAAATGTGAGGGTTTATTTTGGGTTTTCAGTGTTATTGCACTCATGTAAATGCCTGTTCTTACATAAGTATCACACTCTCTTGATCACTGTAAAATTCCATTGTTGTTGTTAAGTGCCATCAAATTAGTTCCAACTCATTGACCCTCTATGGGGTTTTAAAGGAGCAGCTGGTAAGCTTGAACCACCAACCGTATGGTTCAAACTGTTCTTGCAGTCCAGCGCATTAACCCACTGCACCACCAGCACTTGACTCCATTACATGATTATAATATTCCGTTAATGATTCAATTAATAGCTCCTCATAATTCTGTTGTAGGTTTTGAAACTGAAAAGTGTGTATCTTCCAATTTCGTTCTTTTCTAAAATTGTTTTGGCTGTTTTGAGTTCCTTGAATTTCCATATGAATTTTAGGAATAGTTTGTCAATTTTCTGTGAAAAAATGAGCTGAATTTTGATAGGGATTACATTGAATATGTAGATTCTGTAAGTCAATTTGCAGAGTACTGCCATCTTGACAGTACTAAGCCCCACACTCCATGAACATGGGATGTCTTTCTGTTTGTTTATGTCTGCTTTAATATCTTCCAATAGTTTCATAGTTCTCAGGGTATAAGTTTTATACCTCTTTTTTTAAGTTTATTATTAAGTATCTTATCTTTTTCTTATGTAAAACAACACTGTCTTCTTGGTAAAAGTTTGCATAACAGATTAGGGTCTCATTCAACAAGTTCTACAAATTGTTCAGTGCCCTTGGTTGCAATCTTCAAAATGCATGAGTATTCTCATGATTTTAGTTCATATTGTTCCAGTTTCAGTAATCTAGTTTCCCTGCTTTCTTCTTACCTTCTCAGCTTTGTTTTAAAGTTATTATTGACTGTTTGATTTCATACAAATGATTTTTTTTAAGGATCGCAGAATTCACAGATGATACACTTTATTTTGTGACGCAATCTATTTTTTTAGCTGAAAGGTGACTTTGGGATAGTTAAGTTCCAACTTATAGTGACCCTATATAGGGTTTCCCAGGAGTGACTAGTGGGTTTGAACCAACAAGCTTATGGTTAACAGCCCAGTGCTTTTCCTGCAACACCACACCAGGACTTCAGCAAGCTGTCTAGACTCACCAATCCAGTAGTTCTTGATTTTTAAAAGAATTTGAGATTTTGTTCCACATTTGTGTTCTATTCCATTAGACCTATCTATTGTGGCCCTGATCAGAACAATCAGTAGCAGGATCTGGGCACCATCTAGTTCATCTAGGTCTCAGGGTAGATGTGGCCATAGTTTGTGTAGACAGTCGTGTGGACTAGTTTCTTCTCTGAGTTTTATGTTTACTATTTTGCTTCAGATAAGTAAAGACCAATTGTTGTATTTTAGATGACTACTGGCAAGCTTTTAATACCCCAGACCCTGCTCACCAAACTAGGAAGTAGAACTTAAACTTTAAGAAAGATATTATGCCAGTTGACCTAGTTGTCTCACAAGACTATGGTTCTAAATCTTGAAATCCAAAGCCAGTCCCATGAGGTATTTGGGCATTTGTTAGTAGTGTCTGTGACTGCCCCCTATGTGTTTTGTTATATATGTAAATACGTGTATGTACACATATATATGTATATATACTCACATATACATACCAGTAAACATAATGCATACATATGTACCCACACAGCATTTTTAATGGTGTTTGCAATATTATATATGCATGTTGCTATTAAGTGCCTTCAAGTTGATTCTGACTCATAGTGACCCTATAAAGGGTTTTCAAGAAGCAGTTGGTAGGTTTGAACCATACACTTTGTGGTTTGCAGTCCAGTGCTTATCCTATAGCACCATGCCAGGACTCTATAGCAATTAACAAAAGTCCCTTTTTCTTGTGTGCATCTATCATTTACCTATATTTCCCATCACCAAAAAAGACCAAGTAGCTACTATGTAGAAAGTTATTTCCCTCTCCCCCTAACACATTCTTGGTAGCCACCAGTGAATGTTGCTCTCTATATCTGAACTTTTGCACAATTAACGTGTCTTATGTATATATTTTTTCCAACTATGCGCCCTCAACCCTCACCTCCCACCTCCACTTCCAGTGCAACTTGTGTAAACACACTATGCTGTGTATTATTATGTGTTGTTGTGTACAATGGAGTCGCTTTCGACGCACAGTGACCCTGCACAGGGTTTCCAAGGCTGCAAATCTTTACGGAAGTAGAAAGCCTCATCTTTCTCCCATAGAACAGCTGGTAGTTTAGAACTTCCGACCTTGGGGTTAGCAGCTCAGTTTGTAACCACTACGCTACCAGAGCAGGTATGTTATTTATTTGGGAACATTGTTTGTGAAAAAATACCATACCTATTTTCTTTTTAGAAAAGTGATATCGTATAATACCTGTCTTTTTGTGATTGACTTATTTCCCTCAGTGTAATGTCAGTTTGAACTGCAAGGTTGGTGGTTCAAGCTCACCAGTTTCTCCTTGGAAAACCTCTAGAGGGTCGCTATGGGTCAGGACCGACTCAGCGGCACTTAACAACAACAACGATGGTCTTCAGATTCATCCATGTCATAATAAAGAGTATTAAGGATTCATTCTTTAAGTTTCTGCAGTATTGCACTGTATCCATGTACCATATAGCATTTAAGAATTCTTCTACTGATGGGCATTTAGGTTGTTTCTCTCTTTTTGCTATTGTGAATGATGCTACAGTGAACATAGATGTATTACATTTTTTGTATTGTTAATGGAACTGTTTTTCTTAATTTCATGTGCAGGTTGCTCAATGCTACTGTATAGAAATACAGTTGCCTTTTGTATATTGATCTTGTACCCTTGCTGGACTCATTTATAAATCCTGGTGTGGCAGTGTGGGATAAAGCACGGGACTTCAAGGTTGGTTTGAACCACAAGGTCGGCAGTTCAAACTCAACAGCTGCTCCTTGGAAACCCTATTACAGGGTTCCTATGAGTCAGAAAATCCCAGGAACCCACTAAAAACCTGCTGCTGTTGTTTGATGGCACTTACCAACAACAGCAGGTTTTTTTTAGTGGATTCCTGGGATTTTTTATATATGAGACCACATACCATCTGCACATAGTGCTGGTTTTGCAACATTGTATTTAAATACATTAATTTTGCAAGCATGTATCGATGAACTGATTTCTGCCAGGCACTGTGCTAGTTGTTGGGAATACCAAAATGAAAACCATCATCTCTGCTTTCATGAAGTTGGTAATCTGGCAGGGAGCAGCGCATCATAAACACTGTGATTGAGAACTATGCAAGGGGATACAGTAGCACAGAGTCAGAACCAACTGGATGGCACTAAACAACTACAGTAGCACCAAGGAGAAGGGCTACCAGTTCTCACTAGGAGGTTAGGGAAAGTGCCACAGAGTTTATGTGTCGTTCTGGACCATTTTATAAGTAAGTAGCCATGGTTATGATAACTTGTGATTTCAAGGCCAAAATGACCTTGGGTATTTAAAAATTATTGTGTACTGTGAGTTTTATCTTTGAGATTTTTTAGGCCTATCAAAAGTTACGCACATTTGCATTAATAGTGAGACAACACATTGAGTTTTTTAAGTATATACAGATGTTTGATTATGTAGTAAATCTGTTACTATAAAAGCGTATGATCACATTTGGAAAATTGCTATTGCATGTCTTGGCAGTTTGTTAAGAACTGAAAACTTTTAAAACTAACTGGTGTTTTGATAGATTAAGTTCAAGGCCGCCTTTTGTTTAAATGATGTTTTGTTTTCTGTAATTAGACCATGCTAGGTGCATTAAGTATGTAATTAAAAACAGAAGGTTTGGCTAATTCAGACGAAATGAGTACAAAATACAAGGTCATTATCCAACTCTAGTGAGACTCCAGATGAACAGCGCACATGGAACGATTTATAATACATTTTGCATGGTCAGAGCTCCTCTAAGTTGCTGTCCATGCCTTTTAAATTAAAATATTCACAAACTTTCAGAAAAATGTACCTGTAATGTAGAAGTCTGATCCCTCTTACTATGCTGCATCTAAATGGAAAACCAAAAAAGATTAGAATCTAATCTATCTCAAATGAAAAGGATGCCTGTCCCCACCCCCACCTGGTGTCACACGTGAGCATCTAATATGTTGATGACATTGAGTTCATGGTTAGGACTCTGATGACTTCAGAGAGACACACAATTCAGTGGTTTTCATTTTATCACACCCTGGAGTTGTGTAAGTAAAACAGCTCAAGTTTAGTCTGTTTCCTCAGTGACTAGTGGTGTGGTAGGATGGATTCTTCTTCTGAAAAGAGTTTTATTTGGAATAATTTTTTTTCTTTTTTAAGATACAGAAATGTGTAAAGCTTTTAGAAAGCAAGCATTTAATTTAGTGTTTTGATTTCTAAGAGGAAATCTAAATTTGGTTCCTCGCAGTGCAAAGCTTTATGTAAGAAGTCTCTTTGCAGCATTCCCCCGGTACCTGTCCAGCTTCTCCCCTCTGTAGGATCTGTGGTCTGTTGTTGTTAGGTTCTGCCAAGTCAGTTCTGACTCATAGCGACCCGGTATAGGGTTTCCAAGGAGCAACTGGTGAGTTTGAACCACCAACCTTGTGGTTCGCAGTGTAGTGCTTATCCTGCAGTGCCACACCAGGATTCATACTATAGTCTGGTTCCGGGATATCGCCAGTATCACCGCCTGTATCTTCATCTAGGGAGTGCAGTGGCTCCATACAATAAGCACTGGACTGTGAACCATAAGGCTAGTGGTTTGAGCCCACCAGCCACTTTGCAGCAGAAAGATGAGGCTTTTTGTTCCTGAAAGATTTAAGATCTAAAGCCTCAGAAACCCTGTGCAGGATCACTGTGAGTCAGAAGTGACTCGTGACACTAACAACAACGATCTTCATTGCCCTGCCTCATGCCTGTGTTTCTATTACATTATTTCATCAGGGAAGAAGGTAGGCTATGCCTCCCAATAAATAACCCAAACAACAGACAGAAACTTGTACACAGGTGTTCATTGCAGTACTTTTCACAATAACCAAAAGGTAGGAACAACAGAAATGTCTACCAACAGAGGAATGGATACACAAAATGAGGTGTATACACACACTGGAATATTCCTCATAGTGACCCTATATAGGATTTTCAAGAGCAACTGGTAGGCTTGAACTGCAGACCTTGTGGTTAACAGGCCAGTGCTTATCCTACAGTACCACACCAGGTCTCCAAAAACATTAGAAGAGTGAAATAGGTCAGTGGCAAACAGGACAAATACTATATGATCTTACATGAAACAAACAAACTTATGGAAATGAAATATTACTAGTAATTACCAGGGGTGAGTGGGAGGGAGAAAGAGGAAGTTTTACTTAGTGGGGTGGACAATGAGTTCATGCTAATGATAGTGGAATAATTTGGGAAAAGTTACCAATAGAGGTTGAACAATATGAAGAACGTAACTAATGTCACTGAATTGTTCATGTAGAAATTGTTGTATTGGTGAAAGTTTTGCTATTCATATTGTCACTGCAAATCTAAAGAAATGAAAAATAAAAATGAAAGAAGAAATAGATTGTATTTCCATAGATACTTGTGAAACTCTCAATATATTATTTTGGAATGACTGTTTTAACTGTCATCTTCTCCACGTTTTGAATTCCTTTAGTAAATGCAGAGATCATAGCTAAAATTTTCAGCACTTTATCCCCAGCACCTTGGGAATTCCTCTAGGCTGGCTTCTGACTCAGTGTAGTCAGTTGCGTAAATAATACTTGTTCAGTGAAGTGATTATTGCGTAAATGCTACAGATCATTCATTTAGAGTCAATCAAAAGCAACAGACATTTATTAAAAATCTGTGTAGTAATTTTCAGCCAAGCAATAGATATTTATATAGGGAGACAGTACTAGTGAGGTCCATACATCATATAATAGTCAACCATTCAACATCAAAAGGGTAGCATTTACCTAAGGACAATTCAAAAGGGTGGGGAAAGGAGGAGAACTGCACACAAAAAACACAAGGAGGAAATGGGAAAAGTGAGGTCACATTGAGGGGATTGCAATCAGGGTGAAACAAAGTATGTGTTGAATGTAAAACTGATGATCTGCTGTGTAAACCTTTAAAATTCACAATAAAAAAATTTTAAATGTTATTTTTTAAAATTTTTGTGTTAGATACTGTAGTAGGCAGTAGGAAAACAAAACAAATAAGAATTGGTTGGTCTGTTTTTATTAACCTCTACAATTTAAATTGAATTAAAAGACCTTACTGGGCATATATTGTTATAGAGCATTTTAACTTAAGAGGAATAGTTAAGTAATAGTTTAATTTGGGATGGGAATCCTGGTGTGGTGCTGTGGGATAAAGCACTGGATCACTAGGTTGGTTTGAACCACAAGGTTAGTGGTTCAAACTCACCAATTGCTCCTTGAAAACCCTATATAGGGCCTCTACGAGTCAGAACCAACTTGACGGGACTTCGCAACAACAACAATCTGGGATACAAAATCTATTTATCTAAACCTGTCAAATAGTTTTAAAAACTCTTCAAAAATACAATTGCAAATGTACAAGGCTAGGGAATGTTGTAGAGAAGTTAGCATTTGATCTGAGTTCTAAGAATGAGTAAGAATGTACCCAGTACACAAGTGGGGAAATGGTGTTGCAGCAGGTACAAAAGAATTGGGCACCAAAGCCTTGTTCAGCATTGCTGGTGTGTAAAATTGCATTGGAACGTGGTGCAAGTGAGACTGGAGAGTTAGCAAGTGCATGTATACCATACAAAGAAGTTGATATTTTAGCTGTGGGTAGATACTTGAGAGCCATGGAAGAATGGTGATGAACAGATCTCCTCTATAAACTGGAGGCATGAAACCAGTAAAAACAACTGTTGCATTATGCTACCGTCTACATGAGAAATGAATGGGATGGAAGGAAACCAGTTAAAGAGAATCTCTCGTTCTTAGTGATTGGATCTATTTGGCTTGAATAACTTGGTGGATTGATGATGGCTCCGTTTACTGAATTGGGGAATAGTGACATTTTAAGAGGAAGATAATGAGTCAATGTTAGGCATGTAAATTCTGTTGCACACTCATAAAGAGCTGTTTCTTAGACATATTCAGAATCAGATCTGGGCTATTTTGAACTGGTGTGAAGTCATGAATATAAACGGAAAGTAATACACCCTCTCATAACTTACCGACTACCTTATTTATCTGACATTTCACAGTTATGGCAGTAGTAAAAAATGCACTGACTCTTTTCCACATTTACAGCATACATCTGATAATAGTGATCCCTGAGGTGCAAGGCAAGAGTCACACTGCTTGGTAGTTACAGTTATGTGTCCACTTGACTGGGCCATGATTCTTAGTGGTTTGACAGGTATGTAATGATGTAGTCAACCTCAATTTTGTCATCTGATGTGATCAGCTTCCTTTTTTTTTCACAAGGATTTTTGTCTAACAACCTGTCCTTGGAACTTAACTATGTTGGTAAGTGAGGAGAGGGTATAATAGACCTAGGTCTGTCATGGATCTTTGAGGACCCTCAGAGTGGAAAGAATATGAGAAGAAGAAATAAGAGAAGGTTAGTGTATAAAAGCTTCAATAAAATTAAGTCATAAGAGATCTAAAAACTGTCAATTGGATTTGGTACTTAGGTTATCAGTGTTACTTTACCGGAAGCAGCCTTAGTGAGTGGAGAGGTCTAAAGACAGATTTCTTCAGCGAGAAGAGCGAACAAAAGAGGAAAGTGTAGACTCTACTTTCTATATATTACTTACGAAGAAGAGAAGAGGTATGAATAATAGTTAAAGGGAGACAAGGTTAAGTGCTCAAGCAGCTAACTGAAAGGTCCATGGTTCAAGTCTCTCGTTAACTCTGTGGGAGAAAGACATGGTTATCTGCTTCCATAGCAGCTGCCACCTAGAAAACCCTTTAGAGCAGTTCTGCATCATATGGTGTGTCTATGAGTCGGAAATTGACTTGGCGCACCTCACTATTATTACAAAGGGGAGCAAAAGTGAAAGAAGCTATTTATTTTGCTTTCAGAGATGAAAACATCGAGGATTTTTATATTCTGAAAGGAAAGAGCTAGTGACGCTTGTTTGACGATTGAGTAAAGATAATGGATGGAATGAAGCCTCCAAAGAAAGAGGAGGGATGGGACTCAGAGCACAGCTAGAGAGACCAGCCCTGCATGGGAGGGGGAAGAAGGAGTCAGTAACATTCTGGGTCAGAGGAATTAAGGGAACAGGATGATGCAGACTCAGGGTCTGCATGGAGGGGTTGCAGTAGAGATGGCCCCTCATAATGACTTTCCCTTCCTTTTCCCATCCTCCTGCCAAATAGCTGGCAATTCCAAAACAAACTGCCATTAGAGTCTCCCTGAACTCTCTATCCATAAAATACATTCCATTCCTGCCCCAAACAACAACTAAACACAATCATTTTTAGGATCTTTTCCTTTTAGCAACACACCACTGAGTGTTGTTCACGGTCTTATCATTATTTTTAATCATTATTTTAAACAAACTTGCCCTTGATTTTTAATTTTTAAAAATTTTTTATACCTTTTTTCCAGTTTTAGTACTGGTGTGGCACTGCAGGATAATGCATTGGACCGTGAGATCAGTTTGAACCACAAGAATAGTGGTTCAAACCCACCAGCAGAATGTGTCCTGTGGACATTTAAATGAATACATATTTATCTAAACCTGTTAAATAGTTAAAAAGAATCTTCAAAACTACAATTGGAAATGTACAAGGCTAGGAAATGTTGTAGAGAAGTTAACATTGGAACTGCGATCTAAGAAACCCTACATTGCATTGCTATAGGTCCGAACCAACTCAATGACACTTAACAACAACCACCTATTTTAGGTTAACTTATTTCTCTACTGTGTTCTCTTTCCTATACCAACTTCACAGAGTTGAATATACTGCTAACAAACACTTCCTAGAGGAAGACTCTTTCTTCTTACAACTTCCTTCAAATCCTTCCTATCCAAAAAGACCCTTATGGAATGTATCAGAAATTGCAATTTAATTCAGTTTTTTATGTGGAGGATAGGTTACTTTTAAAAAAACAAACAAACAAACAAAAAACTCTTTAATTGTGAATTGAGTGAAGGTTCACAGACAAGATCATCAGCTTTACATTCAACAAATTATACACTGTGTTTCATCTCAATGATTACAGTCCCCTCTCTGCAACAACAGTTATCCTACTTCCTCCCTGTGGAGGAATATAAGATTTGAATCCTATATTTTTCACAAATGAAAATTTGATGCACACATAGAAAACAAAATATATATATTAATTTAAATGTCCAAAGGACACATTCTCCAAGTCAGCCTCCTGCCTACAGGCACAACAGTCTTATTTAGTCCTTTTACAATAGCCACCCAAAGAAATTAAATACTTCAGAACAAGTCTAACCAGAGGAACAAAAGACCTATACAAAGAAAACTTCAAAACCAAAAGATTTACAAAAATGGAAAGATATACCATGCTCATTGATTAAGCATTATAAAAATGCCAACACTACCCGAAGTAATATACAAATACTTTGCAATCCCAATCTAGATTCCAACATTATTTAAAGAGATGGAAAAAAAAAATTATCACAAACTTTATATGGAAAGGAAAAAGACCTTGGATAAGCAAAGCACTACTTAAGAAGAACAAAGTTTGAGGCCCATCACTCCCTGATCTCACAGTTTACTACACAGCCATGGTGGTCAAAATAGCCTGATACTGGTACTGCGAAAGACATAAATCAATGGAATAGAATTGAGAACCCGAAGTAAATCCATGCACATACAGTCAACTGATCTTTAACAAACACATAAAATGGGGAAGAGATAGTCTCTTCAACCAGTGATGCCGGAAAAACTGGAAATCAATTCGCAATAGAATGATTCAAGACCCATATTTCACACCATATACAAAAGCAAACTCAATATGATTAAAAGCCTAAGTATAAAATCGAGAACTATAAACATATAATCAGTGAAAAAATACAGATAAATATAGGGGCTGTAATACATGGCATACTGACACTATAAAACATTGCAAAAAAAAAAAAAAAAAAACCACCAAAATTTAAGAGACTAAATAGATGACTTGGGATTTCCTAAAAATTAGAAAATAATGTGCATCAAAGAATTTGCCAAAAAACCAAAACAGGAGCTAGTTTTAGTCTTTTGGTGAAACTTAGGGGGAAAAAAATTTATGGCAATGAGGTATCAGACTGGAGACTAAGGACAAGGAAGACATTCAGGAAGCCAACAAATATATGAAAAAATATTCACAAACATTAGCCATTAGAGAGATGTGAATCAAAGTAACAATGAGATATCTCACACCAGCATTAACAGCAAAGTTTACAAAAAAACAACAACAGAAAACAAATGCTAGCAACGTTGTGGAGAGACTGGGACTTTCTTACATTGTTGGTGGGACTGTAAAATGGTTCAACCACTGTGGAAAATAGTATGGAGCCTCCTCAGAAACTTGGAAATATAAATACCTTGGTGGGTGGTTATGTGCCGTGGAGTCAGTTCTGACTCATGGCGACTCTGTATTGGGTTTCCGAGGCTGTAAATCTTTACAGGATCAGAAAACCTCATCTTTCTCCCGCAGAACCACTGATAGTTTCAAATTACTGACCTTGAGATTAACAGCCTGACTCGTAACCACTATGCTACCAGAGCTCCTACCTTAAGACCCAGCAATCTTTCAAGTTGGTACATATCTACAAGAAATATGAGTAGATATTTGCCCGGGTATGAGTAGAAATATGCACATCAATGTTCATTGCAGCACTACTCCCAATAGCAAAAAGGTGGAGACAGCCTAAGTGCCACATATGGAAGATTGGATAAGCAACTTCCAACACAGTATTGAATAGGAGTGATGATAAAGGGTGTCCTTGTCTGGTTTCTATTTGCAAAGGGAATGTTTTCAGTTTCTCTCCGTTGAGAGTGATGTTGGCTGTTGGTTTTGAATATATGCTCTTAATTATTATGTTAAGGAATTTCTCCTCAATTCCTACTTTGTTGAGTGTTTTTATCAAGAATGGTTATTGGATTTTGTTGAATGCCTTTTCTGTGTCAATTGATATGATCATGTGGTTCTTTTCCCTTTTTTTTTTATTACGTTGATTATGTTGATTGTTTTTCTGATCTTGAACTACCCTTGCACCCCTGGTATAAATTCCACTTGGTCATGATGTATTATTATTTTTTTATATGTTGTTGAATTCTATTAACTAGGATTTTGTTGAGAATTTTTGCATCTGTGGTCTTGAGATACTGGTCTATAATTTTCTTTTTCACAATGTCCTTACCTGGTTTTGGTATGAGAGTTATGCTCACTTCATAAAATATATTTGGGAGTTTTCCATCCTTTTCTGTGTTCTTTTCTGAATGTGTGGTAAAATTTCACCAATAAAGCCATCTGGGCCTGGACACTTTTTATTGGGAATTTTTTAATGACCTGATCAATTTCATCTTTTGTTATAGGCCTGTTCAAGTTATCTACTTCACTCTGTGTTAGTTTAGGTATATTGTGTTTTTCTAAGAATTCATCCATTTCTTACAGATTTTCAAATTTACTGGATTACAAATCTTCATAGTTTTATGTTATTAGCCTTTTTATTTCTGATGATTCTGTTGCAATGTCACCTATATCGTTTCTTGCATGTTATTTACGTTGTCTTCCTTTTTTGTTAGCAATGGTTTGTCAATTTTATTAATACGTTCAAAGAACCAACTTCTTTTCAATTCTTTGTATTGTTTTTCTTTTTTTTTAATTAATTTATTTCTGCTCTAATCTTTATTATTCCTTTTCTTCTGATAACTTTAGGTTTATTTTCTGGTCTTTTTTAATTGTTGGAGGTGTTGTATTTCTTTTTGGATGTGTGCATTTATTGCTATAAATTGCCCTCTAAGCACTGCTTTTGCTGTGTCTCAAAGGTTTTGGTATGTTTTGTTTTCATTCTCATTTGCTCCAAGAAATCTTTTTATTGTGTTTTTATTTGATCTATTTTATTACTCAGTGGCTTTTAAGCAGGATGTTACTCGTTTCCATGTATTTGATTTTGTTTCTTTGGTCTTCCTATTGTTGATATCTAATTTTATAGCATTACGATCTGATAAGATGATTTGTAGTAATTTGGTGTTTTTAAATTTATTGAGACATGCTTTGTGGCCTAACCATATGATCTATTCTGGAGAATGTTCCGTGTGTACTGGAAAGTATCCTCCTGTTGTTGGCGGATTGAGTGCTCTGTATAAATATGTGAGGTCAAGTTAATTGACTTACTTCTTCTGTGCCTTTGTTGAGTTTTTTTAATAGTTCTGTCCTGTTTTTTGCAGTGGTTTATTAAATCTCCTACTATTATTGAGGAGCTCCGTCAATAACAACACGGAATACCAGGCCAAGCAGGAATATTTGGAGAATTGGAAGGCTTACAGCTAGGGGAATTTGTAGGAGAATCAAGAAATCCATTGCTTTTTCTAATTCAAGATGTTCAACTATTCCCGGAGCCCCCATCTTGGGAGAGAACATCTTGATTGTATCAGGATCAATATCAAAATTTAAAGTGACAGTTTTGACATAAAACCAAAGGGCCACCACTTGTCTGTCTGCCGTGCTGTGGTGGCTTGAATTGCTGTGATTCTGAGGGCTATGCCACTGGTATTTTAAATAACCAGCAGGGTCACCCATGGTGGACAGGTTTCAGATGAGCTTCCAGACAAA
>NW_006408549.1:2752830-2770024 GCF_000296735.1 Chrysochloris asiatica
AATCAAATGTCAACAGTCATGGAAGCAGAAGTCAAGAGATCAGACGACGTATTGCATTAGGCAAATCTGCTGCACAGGAACTTTTTAAAGTGTTGAAGAGGAAAGATGTCAGCTTGAGGACTAAGGTGCGCCTGACCCAAGCCATGGTATTTTCAATAATTTCATATGCATGCGAAAGCTGGACAGTGAATAAGGAAGATCGTAGAAGAATTGATGCCTTTGAATTGTGGTGTTGAAGGACAATACTAAAAGTGCCATGGACTGCCAGAAGAACCAATAGATAACTGTTTTGGATGAAGTGCAGCCAGAGTGCTCATTAGAGGCCAAGATAGCCAAATTTCATCTCTCATACTTTGGACATATTGTCAGGAGGGACCAGTTGCTAGAGTATGATATCATGCTTGGTAAGATGGAGGGTCAGAGAAAAAGAAGAAGACCCCCAATGAGATGGATTGGCCAGGTGGCAGTATTGATGGACTCAAGTGTGGCAACAGTGGTGAGGTTGGCCCAGGATTGGACATTGTTTCGTTCTGCTGTGCATAAGGTCACTATGAGTCAGTTCCAACTCGATGGCACCTAACAACAACAACAACTATTATTGTAGATTACCTATTTTTCTTCAATTTTATTAGCTTATGTATTTTGAGGCGCTCTCATTGGGAGCACAGATATTTATTTTGGCTGTGTCCTCTTGTCCAATTGACCTTTTAATCATGAGATAATGTCCTTCCTTGTCTCTTATGCTGGTATTTGCCTTAAAGTATATTTTACCAGAGATTAATGTTGCCACTCATGCTCATTTTTGATTTGCCATTAGCTTGATAAAAAATTTTCCATCTTGTAATTTTTTATCTGTATTTGCCTCAAGTGTAAGATGTGTTTCTTATAGAAAGCATATTGAAGGATCCTGTTTTCTTATCTACTCTGCTACTCTGTCTCTTTACTGGGGTGTTTAATCCATTGACACTCAGCGTAATTATTGATAGGTACTAATTGATTACAGTCATTTTGTTACATGTGTTTTTTGTGGTGCTGCTTGTTTCTTTGTTCTTTGTGATTTTTTTTTTTCCTGTTTTGAGTTCTGTTTGTGTGTGTGCATTTTCTTATCAATTTCTTCATAATTTTAATGTTTACAACATCTTCATGGATTTTCTTTGTCTTGATTTGATGTGAAAAGTGCATTATGTTTGAGATTACCCTGTAATTTATTTCTTCTCGAAAGTTAAGTAGTCTGTTTTATGTTGAGTTTTACTTGACTTCCTCTCATTTGGTATTCCATAACTATACTTTCCCCTCATTTTGTTTTGTAGTTGTCTTCCTACAGAGATAGATTGATATCTATGATTCTCTATCTTAAGTCCTATGGTTTTGATTTATTATGGATGCTTCTATATCTGGATTTAATTCTGGGTGGTGGTATCATATATGTCAATCAGCAGTTGTTGTCTGCTGTTGTTGGTTTTCAGTCCGAAAGACTCCCTTTAGTATTTTTTGTAAAGTTGGCTTCAGTTTTACAAATTCTTTTAATTTCTGTGCATCTGGAAATGTTCTAATTTTACTGTCATATTTGAGGGACAGTTTTGCTGGGTATATAATTCTTAGCTGACAGTTGTTTTCATTCAGAGTTTTGCATATGTCTACCCATTGCCTTCTTACCAGCATGGTTTCTGCTGAGAAGTCAGAAGTTAATCTTACTGGTTTTCCTTTGTAGGTAACATTTGTTTTTTTTTTTCAAGCTCCTTTCAGGAATTTTTTCCTTGTCTTTGATTTTGGAAAGTTTGATTATGGTATGTTTTTGTAATTTTCTTTTGGGGTTTTCCTATTTGGGGTTCATTAAGCTTCTTGAATACTTACCATCTCATCTTTCATGATTTTAGGGAAATTCTCTTTGTCTCCTCCTGTTCTGGAATTCCAGTCACTATAGGTTATTTCTCTTCATGTTATCCCACATGCATTTTAGGCTTTCTTCAGATTTTTTTTGTTGTTGTTCTTTTTTTCTGATTGTTCTTCTATCTTATTAGTATAGAGAGATTTCTCTTCAGTTTGCTAATTTTGACTTCCATTGATTCACTTCTATTCCTTTGCCTTTCAGTATATTGTCCATTTTTGATATCTTAATATTGATCCTCTGGCTTTCTGTGTGCAGGTTTTGTATTGTCTGCTATGCTATATCTATTTTGTTTGATTGTTTCTGTAGCACTTTTCTGAATTCTGAATTCGTTTTCCTCTGCCTTCCTGTAAAACATTTGGATTTACCTTTGTATCATTCTCCTGAATTATTTTTCAGGTAGTTTCAGCACCTCTTTTTCCTCAAAAGCATTTACTAGCTCTTCTTCTTGGTCATTTGTTTGTTATTTCTTGATGTGAAGAGAAATTTTCTGCTGCTTTCAAGGCATTGTAATGTTATTATATTTGTATTAAGTTGATGAATGTATGTTAGTGTATGCTTAGGCACCTACCAATTGCTTCCTAGTGGTTTTATCAGCAGATGAACTTCTCTGTTCACTGTCTGTGTATTTCAATTCAGAGTGATTTTAGCCAATGTTGGTTGTCATCACTGCTCTGGTGTATAACAACTGGTATTGTCTCTTGCCCAATTGGTGGGACTGTAGATGGTATGGCTGTGGTTTGACTGTATGACTGCAGTTGCTGTCTCCTATTGTGTGATGCAAGAAGAAGGAAAACAAGCAAGCAAACAAATGAACAGCCCACACAGTGAAAAATGAAACCCAATGGCTTTCTCTCCTCCAAAAAGTGGTACGCTGTGCTACCTACTGACCTCTTGCCTTCTCAAGATGCCTGAGAAAGTTCAAAATGGCCACACTGAGTCTGGTGGGCTTACACAGACAGCGCACCTCCTTTTCTTTCTTTTTTTTTCTCTACCCCATCTGTTCAGTCCCCTATCTTTGTTGGAGCCTGTCCATGGCTGGCCAAGGTCAACTTTGCATATCTGGATCACAGCCTGCCCTAGTGGGGTTACTGTATATAGCTCCTCCCTGAGACTCAGACCTCTTAGCTGCTCCGACCACCTGTAAAGTGGGAAATTCCTGGGGTTGCACACTGATCTGAAAAAAGGGGAGAGAAACACATTAAAATTGCATCTTTGTCTACACAAGTCACTGTTAGGTTTCTGCAATGTGAATATACTAACAGATTAATTTTTGTGTGTGTGGTGTTGTTCGTTCGTTTGTTCTGCATACCTTCTTGTATTGAGTTCATGTTTTAGGTGCTATTTCTTGTCAGTTTCTTCTTAGTTTTAATGTTTCCTTGTTCTACTTGGATCTTCATTTTCATGGTAAGTTGTGAAGTTACCCTATAGACTACTAACTTTTCCCTCCAGTTAAAACTGTTTATTGTATCCTGAAATCTACCTGACCTCCTCACCACCTGGATCTCTGTTCCTATATTTTTCTCTTCTTTGATATTGTTATTATTTTGTTCTTTGACCTCATAGGTCTTCTGAATTCATTGTAGTAATTTTGTTCCATTCTGTACTCTGCTGTCTGTCACCTGAGTTCCGGGTGGTGGTGCCATGCCTGTCAATCTTTGGTTATTGTCTGTTCTTGTTGGTTTTCATCCCAAAGAACTTCCTTTAGGATGTTTTGAAGCACTGACAAAGTGTCTTAGCTTCTGTTTACCCTGGAATGTTTTGATTGCACCATCGTATTTAATTGACAGTTTTGCTGAGTAGACGATTCTTGGTTGGCAGTTTTTTTTTTTTAGGGTTTTATAAGTGGTTTCCCATTGCCTTCGTGCCTGCATGGTTTCTGCTGAGAGGTCTGAGCTTCATCTGGTTTGCTTGCCTTTGTAAGTAACACTTCTCTTTTCCCTGGCTGCTTTTAAGATTCTCTCCTTGTCTTTGATTTTGGAGAGCTTGATTATGATATGTCTTGGTGATTTTCTTTTGGGGTCTGTCCTTCCTGGAGTTCGTTCAGCTTCTTAAATGCTTATCTTCTCATCCTTCAAGATGTTAGGGAAAATTTCTTCCAGAAGATCTTCAATTATCTCTTTTGTGGACTTCTGTGATTCTTCCTGGTCCAAAATGCCAATAATTCTTAAGTTATTCCTCTTCATGTTATTCAACATGAATCTTAGAGTTTCTTCAGATTTTTTTTATCCTTTTTTTCTGCTTCCTCTTCTACCTTAGCAGCATTGAGAGATTTGTCTTCCTGCTCGCTGGTCTGGCTTCCATCTCTTCAGTTCTACTCCTTTGCCCATTAAATGTATTGTCCATTTCTGATATTTTATTATTAATCATCTGGACCCCTTTTTACAGGTTTTGAATTGTTTCCAATGCTATATCTGTCTTGTTTGATTGCTCCTGTAGCACTTTCATGACTTCTCCCTTATTTTCCTCCACCTCTCTGTGGAGCATTTGGATTTGTCTGCATATCATTGTTCTGAATTCCTTCTCAGACAGATCCAAAGCCTCTCTTCTTCTAATTGGAAGTCTATGTCTGCCTCCAGCTCATTTGTCTCAGTTAGTCTTTTCTGGTTTTGGATATATGCTGATATCTTTTGTTGTTTTTTCCTTGGACATTTTCAATAGTTAGATGCATTTTCAGTGATAAATGCATGTATGTTGCTGTGTTGTTAAGCTTACTGAGTGTCTCCTGGTGGATGTGATCTGGAGATAAGCTTTTCTGTACACATCTCTTAATCCTCAGCTGCATGCTATCTTAGCAAGTGTTGGCTATCTGTGTAATGCCTAGCAGCTAGTATTGGTTCCTGTCTAGATGGTGGGATATTATGGGGTATGCTTGTAGCTTGGCTATATGGCCATGATTGCTGTCTCTTCTTGGGTAATGTAGAGAGAGAAAGCTCCCATCCCCAAGAAAAAAGTGAGACCAAAAGGACCAAGACCAGAAACTATATAAAAGCAGAGACAAAAACCACCACACACACACAAATAAAGCCATAACCGAGTGTCCGGTAGCCTTTGCTGCGCCGGTCTGTGTGTGCACAGTAGAAAGCTCCAGCAGTGGGTCAGGCCCCTCCTCTAGTCACCACCATGGAAGTGCACAGATAGATATTGAGAAATGAGTGAAAGAAAGATTGCCCTCTATTTTTATCTCTGAAGGTCAGTTAGGTATCTGGGTAATCACAGAGTAATTGTCAAAATAGTTGAGCCCTTGTATATAGTAGTTGGTGTTGGCTCTTGCCTTTTATATTGGCATTTTCCAAGGTGCATATATGGTGTGGCTGTATGGCCAGACCTGCTGTCTTTTGTTAGGTAAGGCAGGAATAAAGTCTCCCCGCCCAAGTAGGAGAGTCAACTTTAGGGCTAAATCCCAGAGTCAGACGTCATAAGAAGCAGCCAAAGGGTTAGCTTGTGGGACTGCTGGGGCTTTCAGGGATTTCTTCTTTGCCTCGTGGGAAAATTGTACCCTGTGGGCACAACGCTGGACCTTTTGGGGGTGCACTCCCACCTGCCTGAAGGTGCTCGAGCTGGGCAGAGAGGGTGTGACAGGGAAGAGGAGGAAAGAAAAGTGAAAAAAGCCACCACACCTCTTTTTCCATATGCCACTCCATGGCTTCAGCACTGTATTGGCTTGGCTGTGGCTCTGCCCTCTGATCTCATCCCAGGCTGAGGGTCTCACAGGCAATGTCCCAATTAATTCAGAGATCGCCATGTATTCCCACTACACTCAGATTTCTCTACTGGTGGGCGCCAAGAACTGATGCTCCCCCCTTTGCAGTAAATCTAAAGCACTGGAACTGTTCCAGCAAAGCGCCTTCTCTAGTTTTTCCACACCTCGTCGAGGTGTTGCTCCTTCCTGTCTCTGCTTCTCCTGACCCTCCCCTCTGCCCCCAAACTGGTTATTTTTTGCTTTCTATGTTTCTAATTCTCGCTGCCCCTAACTATCATAGTACCTTCCAGTTTTCAGTATTGATGAGTTTAGAAAAAAGTAATGTGTGCTATTTAATAAGCATTGTTATGTTACATTGAGCTATTTGGAAAAGAAGCTTTAGGACAATTTGTTAAGTAACAAACAAATGAGTAATATAGTTATTTCACCAGTCATGACTTAGTCTTTTAGAGTGTAGCGTTTTTTTTTTATTAGCCTATATTTACATTCTTTCCTTTTACTAGTTTTGGTGGTGGTGTACTGTGGAGTTGGTTCCAACTCATAGCGACCCTGTGTAGGGTTTCCGAGGCTATAAATCTTTATGGGAGCAGAAAGCCTCATCTTTCTCCTGCGAAGCGGCTGGTAGTTTTAAACTGTTGACCTTAAGGTTCACAGCCTGATTTGTAACCACTGCACTACCAGAGCTCCTTGTAAAGATGTACAACCTCAGAAACCAACACAGGCTGTCTATGAGTTGGAATCGACTCAATGGCAGTGGATTTTTTAGTATCGAAAGCTTTAGAATGCTGTGAAAGCCTTTCACCCACTTCTAGGAAGGTAATCTAAGGAAATACAAGAGGGCTTCTAAAGGTTTGTGAGGCAATGGAATTAAAAGATAATTAAATTTTCCACTTTTTTTTTTTTTTTTTTAAGATTTTATGCTTTATCTGTCGTCTGGTGAACAGAACAATCCACATGATCTTCACAGGTGAAGCCACAGCAGAATCTTAATTCCTTCTTTTTGTAGTGCCCTCATGCATGCATGCAATATAATAGTTTTAGAAGTATTTTAGGTAGCATTGCCTATAATAAAATTTGAGAACAATTTGCATGTTCAGAGAATCACTCTTTCTGTCTGTCCACACACCATCCCTAGATTGCTGCCCTGGTCAAAGTGGAGTCACCTGCATTCAGGCAGCAGGATGGTAAAAACGATGAAAAAGAAATGAACGAGGGCATCCCCCAGCCACCTTTTGAGGAGGGTGCCTAGAAGCTGCCATAGAATAGCCAAACTAAAACTGTTGTTACTGTGAAAGTAAGGGAGCGCAGATATTGGGAATAGCCCTCAGGCTCTACTACACTGCTCTTCTGAATTCTCATCTTGTTTCTTGGTTTTAGCCTTAGTGTGACAACACTGGCTAATTCTGTCTCTCCTTCCACAAACTTGGCTGCTTTCTCTCACTCCAGAGCTCCATATCTACCTTTAGTATCCATCGCTAAATTCTCTGTCAAAATGTCATTCTTAGTGACATGATGCATTTTTCCTACCCAAATATGGGAAATTAGTTGCAGTGCCTAGCAGATGAGGTTATTGCTGTTAAACATTACCAGCTGGTTTATAACACTTGGAAGCAGGAAGAGAATCAATTGTAAACCTTCTTTTCTCCTTTTCTACTCCTTCCCCACCCTACCCAAGTACTAGGAACCACAATCAGCTTTGAACCGCAATATTTTAGGAGAGCTCATAACACAGAAAGGAGCTCTGGTAGCGTAGTGGTTATGAATCAGGCTGCTAACCTCAAGGTCAGCAGTTCGAAACTACCAGCGGCTCTGCAGGAGAAAGATGAGGCGTTCTGCTCCCATAAAGATTTACAGCCTCGGAAACCCTGTGCAGGGTCACTATGAGTCAGAACCGACTCCACAACAACATAACACAGAGGGAACAGTCCTTGTGTCATTTTCTGTCTTTAAAAGGTAAGGAGGCACTGTGCAAAATACAAAACTATCTAAATCCTACCCTTGAGGTCCTTTCTTTCTATTAATGCGTATTTGTGCCCTATATGTTGGGGTTTGGGGTGGCTTTTTTCTTCAGTAATTTATCTTAATAAGACAACTGTACGATGGGTGCCAGCAGCTTTATCTGCACAGGTCATTTGGTGAAGTCTTTCTGGCTACCTAGCTTTGCTTCAGTGTTTCAGAGCTAGCATTCACTGATCAGACTCCTGGTATGATGCTGTCGGATAAGCCATGAACTGCTAACCACAAGCTTGGCGGCTCAAACTCACCAGTCACTCCTCCAAAACTCTATATAGGGTGATTATGAGTCTGAACTGACTTGACAACACTTAACAACCACAACAACAACTCATTGGTTTGTCTGTACCACAGAGGTAGAGAAGGGAGACAGACAGAGACTGACATCTTTTCCAACTTTTGCAGCTTTTCTCCTGAAATGATTCAGTGCCATAATGTTCATAGGGAAATTCTAGAATTCTGACAGTTCTACCAAAAACTGTACCTATTCTGGTATATAGCTAGGATATTCAGTGAAAGGCAGGAAAGACCAACTCCAAGACAGGCACACAGATTATGTAAATAAAGTCCCTTTGCTTCTGATCCATACCTAGAGAACATTGAAACTGGGATGCAAATACAGGTCTGTTTCTAATGATTGTTCCCCAGGCATGGTGACATAATAATAGAATGTGGTTGCCATTCCATGCCATGTATGCTAAAAACAATGAGAGAATGAGAACGGTCTTCAGATATGTCAGGGTTTGTCATATGGATACAAAATTAGATTTGCTCTGTGTGAAACTCCCTCCAGCAAGAACCAGTGGTTATAAGGAAGGCAAATTTTAGGAGACATGTTTTTTTGTTGTTGTTGTTTATACAGCAGAGTAAACCTAATTTTTTGTTGTACAAAACAAAACAAAAAACAGACCTAATTCAGAAATGTAACAGAATGTTTTTGCAGTGATTTTATGTGACAAAATATCAAAACCCAGGGTTTTGAAAGAGAAAGAGCGAAGTAATAGAAAATTCTGGATTTATAGCCTGGAGATACCAATTCTAATTTCACCTGTGTGTCTAATGTGAATTGGTGTTTTAAATCTCTGGGCTTCAGTTTCCTAGTGAACTAAATGAAATCATTAGACTAAATTACCTCAGCCTCATGCCTTATGTGTGTGTATGTGCTCAGTGAATGCTTGTCAAATAATTAACAGCCTAGTTCTGTCTGTCCGCGGGTTAATGCTGCATCCAGCTCAAAGCAATCATTCCCTTCTTCATGTTGTGCAGCATTTTTTGCTGACCTCTCATTGAATTTGTTACCTTTTCACTTTGTTGTAAATTTATTCATGAGACTGAATTGCTTGGTGGCAAGATGTATCAGATTCACTCTTCTATATTCTCCGCTGTACCTTAGTGTGGAGTAGGCATTCTGCATTCAATTTTTGTTGAATGATTTAGATAAAATTATCTGATGCATGAAAGGAATGAAAAAGAAAATCTTTTGGAACTATGTCCCTCTCCCACCCCCTGCACACACACACACACACACACACACACACACATACACACTTTCTCAAAAAAGGAGTTATTTTTTGCTCTTATCACAGTAGACAAATGCATGAAAGCAGTCTAAACAAGTCAATATGCTTGATTCTGTTTTTATTGCTTGAAGTTCAATTAAAACTTGTTGAGACAGCGCATTGACATGACAGTAGCCATCTCAACTCCACTTCACTGACTGAAAAAAACCACCACTAAACAGCCACCTGGAAGTCATTAGGTTCTTTTGAGTTTTGCTGCCTTGTCATTGTATCACACTAGGAATCTAAATATTTTCTGGCTTTCTTTCAAGTATTGTTTCCTGAGAAGATATTTGTCTAAAGTTCATTCACATTTCTTGGGTCTTTCTTCCCTTTTTTTCCCCTCCCCTTCCCTACTTTTTTTTTCCTACCACGTTCTCGTGATTCTGCTTTCGCCCTCTTAAAATTTAAAGTGTCATGGAGGTTGTGTACTGTCATTTGATGGTGAAGTGAGAATAAAGTGGTAATTGAAGATAAAAATAAAACACGTCTATTTGTGAGTAGAAAATCTGGTCAGATGTCACTTCCATGAAGACTTCTTTGAATGCCTTTACAACCTCTCCCCTCTGTGTGTCTGGGCTCGATCTTTCTCTTAGTTAGAATTGTTGCCGTTTCAGGCTATGCATGTATCTCTTTCCCCAACCTGATAGGAGCTACATTTTATTCTTGTATCAGTGTTGTGCCATCAAGTTAGTTCCGACTCAGCGACCCTGTATAGGATTTCCAAGAAGTGACTGGTAATTTTGAACTGCCGACCTTGAAATTCAAACCAACCTTGCAGTCCAGCGTATACTAGGACTTGCTTGTATCATTATGTGTTATCAAATAAACACGTGTGAACTTCTTTTCTAGACAATATCCTATGTTTTCCATACAATTTGTTTACATAGGTATAAAAGGTCTTGAAAATTTGACTGTTTTTCATCCAAGCATTTTCTCTAGACTAATCATTATTAATTATACTGTTGACAATCCAGTACCCTTTGAGAAGTGCCTAGTAAAAGTCTTCTTACTTTGAAGAAAGAAGAATAGACTTAGGAATTTTATATGGTGGAATATTTCATTCACATTAAAAGTACATATATTACTATAAAAAACCCAAAACTTTCATAACTATATTTTTATTTAATGTGGGCTATTCACTCACTGGGAGCACAGTGGCGCCTTACGTTAAGCACTGGACTGTGAACCACAAGGTCCCTGGTTCTAACCCTCAGCCATTCCGTGGAAGAAAGATGAGACTTTCTGCTCCTGCAAAGATTATAAAAAAAAAAAAAAGTCTTGGAAACTCTGTGCAGGGTGACTATGAATCACAACCAACTAGAGACACTTAACGTCGTTCGCTCTCTGCTTTATATAGCTAACTCACGTTTGCTTTTTAAATCTTATCTTAGATACACCTTATCTAGGAAAGTTCCTCTAGCCTTTAACCCAACTGTATTTGAAACACCTGCAGCTTGTTTTTATTGCTTGACAGTTTTTATATCCTGCCTAGTGCTGCACCTGAAACATAATAGTCAACATTGGTGGAATGAATTAGTGACCAAATGAAGTAATGTAGCAATGAAATATATACATTTATATATGTATTCATTTAAAAGTAAAGATGTCACTGTAAGAACTAAGGTGTACCTGTCCTAAGCCATGATAAAGCTTGCCACCTCCTATTCACGCCAAAGCTGGACTATGAATAGGAGGACCGAATAATAATTGTCTTTGATTTATGGTGAGGGTGACACAGAAACAGGCAGTGTTTCATTCTGTTGTTCACAGGGTTCTTGTGAGTCAGAAGCAACTCAACAATGCCTAACAACCACAATATTAAGTCTTTAAGTCCTGGTGTCCATATGTTTGAGAACTCCTTCTCATTCACTATGTTAATATTCAAGGCCAAATCAATGGAGGTGGTTCTTAGAATCTAATATGAAACTTACTGATTTTCATTGAACAGAGGTAGCAGTCTCAGTTTTTTGGAGACTGTCTTACCTCCTGTTTTCAAGCTCTCCCTCCTCCCCTGAGTTTTGTTGGGTAACTTAAATCTATGCCATCTTTGCCGATGGTCTTGATGGCCATGGTGTGTCATTTCTTCTGAGCCCAACCCAAAAGAAAGTACCAAACTCAAATACTTAAGATAATTCACCACACCCTAAATTAAACTGGCTACCCCATACCTTAACTTCCATATCTTTTCTTTTATAAACCAGAGAATAGTGTTACTAAAACAAGCTTTGTTGAGGCTTCAAGTCTTGGTTCCTGCTGCCAGATAGATTGTACATCAATTTCCTACAACAGCAGGCTTATGTATTTATCACCTTAAAACAATTTAAATTTATTGATTTTGAAATTTGTGATTACTTTCTGAATCCTCCGGCCCTCCCCCCCATCCCCATCCCCATCCCCAACACACAAATCTAAATTTACTCTGGAAAAAAATAGCCACAGCAGAACACATTGGCCTATTTTTGTGCCAAGGTTTTCAGGGAAATATTTTATATGATTAATACTGTGTGGTTAATCTGGTGTAAAAAATCAATTTTATCCATTTTAACTTATGAGAGCATGACCATCCTGTGTGAACTATTTAAAGAGCCTGCAACTTCACTAATCCAAGTTAAAGTGTTTGTTGCTGCATTTATTTATATGTATTATATTAATAGTGTAAATTAATATTGAGCCACGTCCTTTTGTTAAGAGTTGAATCGTATTTCATCAGCAGATTCTTACCAGGTCAGCATTTTAATCTTCCTGGGGCAAATGTGAAATTGTGGATTCTGGACTTGACTCAATGAAATATACAAGTGGTTCATGGTAGCAGCCATTTTCATAGGTCTGGATTCCGTTAGAGAGCTCCTTCCTTATCTGTCTTTTCCTTTAAACCCATTTGTCCTTAGAGATTCGTGCTCTTTCTCTCATTAATAGTATTTAAAAAAAAAAAAAAAGAAAGAAAGAAAAACTCCATTGTAAAATTTACATGATGATTTTATTTCATCAAACACAAACTGTTTTATAAAAACATCGGACCATTTGTTACCTGGTGAGTACATTATTCTGAAAGCACTAATGTAAACACTTCAGGCAATTTAGAAAACAGTTATTTGTAATGCCTATACAATACTCTATTATCCTTAGAGTTACAGCACCTCACAAATAACACAACTTCCACCCAGGGAATAATTGACTCACCATGGAGGTCTGGCCCCTGTCTCATTAAATCTTCCAGAATTGCTGGGAGGTAGCTAGCAATTATTCTTCTCTCTGTTTGACATATGTGGGGAGTTAGGCACCAAGCAGTTAGAGGTCATGAACGATTCTCTAAGGGAATATGGCTTGGTTTGATTATTGGTCATTGAATTGCTGCTGAACAAATGTTGAGACTTAACTCCTGAGGGCCCCCTCATTTACAAATTGTTGGATTTTATATGCATATTTCCTTTTGATATTTATGTAATTTTTTCATACCCGCATTTAAATGTTTTATTTGTCTTTCTTATTTAAAGTTTAATAAATGATATTTTAAAAAATTAACTATGTATATAAAATTGTTTTGAAAACACTTAACTTTGACCTTAATTGCTTTCAGGATTAAAATATTCTGATTTCTTTATATTGAGGAAGAAATGATGTTTTAAAAGTACATAACTGATTTGTAAGAAATGCTAAATTGTTCTATGTGCAAGATTTGCATGTCAAACAAAAATATATCTTCAGGGTGTTTTCTTTTAGAGTTTTTTGGCTAGAGATGACATTAGTATATGTTTACATTTATTTTAAAGTGCCAAGATGAAGCAGGCAGGAAAAACTAGAATTTGAAATCTCTTGTGACCTTTCAAGTTAATCTTCGATTGTAGTTCAAGAGAAATGTGTAGAACTAGTTTCAGTTAAATTAACGTTGCATTTCAGTTGTTTGTTTGTTTGTTTTTCAGTTATGGGGGTTACTAGGTAACAATTATAGGAGAAACCTGATTGCATTCCATTACTGTAACAATCCCCAATGTGTTCTGAGCAGCATTTTTTCTGAAAATGTTCCCTTCTATACTCAAATTGACAGAGCTGGTAATTGACCCTCAGTAATTGATAAATGTACAATATTTAATCCAAACCTTTATTTTCTCACCTTTGAAAGGTAATATTTACAAGAAATTCTTTGTGTTTTCCTCTTCTAATGTATTAATCTTCTGACTTCTCTGTCTGCTTCCATTTTTAATTCGCCACATTCTGTCTTCCATGCTACAGTCAGGATGATTCAAGTAAAACATAGGCCTGATTCTGTTATTCCTCTGTTCAGATTGCACCAACACCTTTCCATCACAGAATAGTCTGAGGTTACCCTGGTCTATTAATGCCATTCCTTTTCTGGCCCCTGGCTGTCTCTCTGAGATCATTTTTTTTACCAATGTTTCACTCATTTTGCTTGAGCTATACTAGTCTTCTTGATCTTCAAATATGGCAAGTTTACTCCGGACTGTGCTATGATTGACCCTCTACCATGTATGCTGTCACCTCATTCAGGACACTCTCCAGACACTTCTGCCTTCCCTACTTGATTTCTTTTTTAGCACTTATTGCTACCTAATCACATAGTGTGTATTTCTCCCCTACTAGAATAGGGTCTAGGCTTTGCCTCATAGTTCAATCTGTCTCTAGCACATAGCAGGTTTTTAGAGAATATTTGATGAATGAATAAATGAACAAATGACTAAAGAGAAAGAAGACAAGCAAGCTACCTACCTCCCTTGAATGTTTAAGAGCTGAGAAGACGCCTAGGTGTCATAATCTCACAATAGAAATTTTTAGCATAAAAAATTCTGTTTATACAGTGGTTAAGGTACATCAGAATCATGTGAGATATGACACATACACATGCAAGATTGTGTCAACATATGAAGGTAACAGAGGGAAAGTTGTTTATTTTAATAAAGTTCTTCCAACAAAAATTTTTCTAGCTTTTTACATTATGAATTTTTTATACATTTAAAAAGCTGGGGGAGAAAAAATACAGTGAACACTCATACAAGAGTATGTTAAAAAGTATTGATACTCGGGTTCTATTTTGTGTATACAAAGGCTCATCCCACCACCATTATTCCAAACAAAACATGTCTAAACATTTCTCTGCAGTTCTCTCAGTAATACACTTGTCTTCATCCCATTAGGGTACCTTCAAAAAAAAAAGGATACTTTTTGTGCCATGAAAAAAATGATTTTGAGATATCAGGGCTATAAATACCAAATTCTCAGCGTAAGTCAAGGGGCTAGCTTCCCAAATCATTGAAGCTTTGCAGTAAGTTTATGGGAATGCTATCTTCACATAAACAATTTTTAGGCAGATGAAGCATATTAAGGAAGGTCAGGAAGACCTCGAAGATGAGCGAAGAGAGGGAAGACCCCATCGTCAGCCTTGACAGATGAAGAAAGTGTGGCTGAAGTCCATAAAACTGGTGGAAGAAGACTGTAGAAATACCATTGATATGATAGCTACTGAAGTTGGAATCTCACGTGGTTCAGAATTACCAATTTTAAGCAACTATCATTGTCTCAGCAAGCTTTCAGCTCCATAGATGCCAAAAGCATTACACAAGATCAGCTGGCTTAAAGAGCTAGTCTTTCCAACAGTCTTTTAAACAAATTCAAAGCTATTGAAGATGATTCTATGGAATGAATTGTAACTGGTGACCAGTCTTGATTTATAGAAGTGATACAGAGAGCAAGGTCCAATCAAAACAGTGGCCTTTTTTTTTTTTCCTGAAACTCTTTATTGTGAACTGATTGAAGGTTTACAGAGCAGATCATCATTCTATATCTAACATTTTCTTCCAAGGATTGTAAACACTTCCATGTAACAACAGTTATCCCACTTGTCCCCTGTGGTTCCTATATCCATTCCACCCTCCTTTCCAGTCCCTCTGAACCTTGTCCCCAAGTAAATGTTGATCTTTTGAGCTTGAATGGTTGGCGATTCCATAGTCAGCATACTTCACTAGTTTTGTTCCCCCTATATACCTATCCACCAAGTGGAAGAAAATTAGGACAGAAAGGTGAGTTCATTCCAGACCTGAAGGCTGGCCAAGGACCTTAGTCTTGGGTTCCTCCAGTCTCTTTCTGACCTGTAAGCCCCATTGTTTTTTAACATTTTGAGTTTTGTTCCATATTGTTCCCTACTTTATCCAGGATCTTCTATTATGGTGATCCCTTTGAGAGCAGTTTGTAGTTGTAGCCAGGCACCATCTAGCTCTTGCGGACTCAGAGTCATGGAGACTGATGCTCACAGGTTCCATTAGTCCACTAGACTAATTAGCAGGTTCAGTTTTGATCACTCTTCTTTTTTCTGCACGTTGAGAGACTAATAGTTGCACTTTAGAGGCTCTTGAAGAGCTCTGCCAGCCTGTTACATCAAGGCTGGGAGATCAACTCAAAAGGTTATAGCAACTGATTTGGGGGATTCCAAAGGAATAATCTTATATTGTTTTGAAGGACACAGGACCACCATGACTGCTTATTATAAAGTAGTTTTAAGAAAATTGTTGGGTTTTATTAGGTGTGGGGGGTAGTTCTGGTATAGCCCTATGGGATCGTGCCCTGGGCCACAAGGTCAGTCTGAACCTCAAGATTGGTGGTTTGCCTTCTTCATTTGCTAGTACCATGATTGTCAGTTCTCAACTGAAAAAAAAAAAAAATTAAAAGTTCGAGGCAACATTGTTCACACCTGGATTCAATTTTTCCACCTTCTCTGTTGGAATGAAAATCCTAGTTACTAGGGGGCCACACAGCCAGAACACTTACCCATAGCCAGTTAAGACTGCTGATAACTATAAAGTACAACTCCATTGCGGTGACTTCATGTCAATGCCCTTTGCGATTCTGATTAGTCCCTCTAATCACCTTGAAGCTTTCATCACCTAACCAGCAGAAGCACTGTTCTGCCACGTCTTAGAGTTTGTGTTTGTGAAGCAGTAAAGCTCTCTACCCTGGACTGAGTGCTCCCAGTTTTCACGTCTGTAAGAAAACCACGACACGGTCTCTTGCCCTGCTGTGCCTTTGGTTTTAACAAATCAATTGTAAAAAACAGAAAACACTACTATGTGAATGCATGGAACATTCACTTCTTCTTCCCCAATGGTTAACTTTTCATTTCCATTGAAGTATGTGTTGGATTAGAAGTCAAATCTTGATGTTTTCTCTCCTCGATATCTTTACCTTTGGCTTGAAATGTAGCTAAGACATAGATACTCAGGCTTTTAAAATGAGCTAGGACATCATGCTGCTGTGTTTACCATATTCAATCATGATAAATTATCAAGAGTAAATAACAATTCAATCAAGCCATGTATGCTGCTAGTGGGTACATGGAGAAGGTAAGTAGGCACCAAGAGCAAGAAATTCTAGGGGATGAACTGGCAATTTAAAAAAAATTTGTCTCTGTGTTTCAAATTTGGCAAAAAGATTATTATTGTTTAATCACCTGTTTATAAGATTCCCAAAGTTTCAGCACACAGGGCACAGTGACAGTGTTTTATTTCAGTTTTTTAAACTTGATGCTAGAACTTATCATCCACTCCTCATCTGTCAGCTTGTTGTACTGTAGTGGCTGGGGGTTGTTGTGATTCCAGAAGCTATGCCGTGAGTATTTTAAATACTAGCAGGGTGTCACCTATGGTGGAGAAGTTTCAGATGAGCTTCCAGATGAAGACAGACTAGGAAGAAGTAGAAATGGAGTACTTCTGAATATTTAGTCACTGAAAGCCTTATGAATAGCAGTGGAATGCTGTCAGAGCCAGAATATTGAATATTTAAACATGATGAAGAGCACCAGAATATTGTCAGATATAGTGCTGGAAGATGAGCCCACAAGTTAGAAGGCACTCAAAATACAACTGGGGAAAAGCTGCCTCCTCAAAGTAGAGTTGACCATGATGACAGGAATGGAATAAAGCCTGGAGGCCTTCATTTGCCTACAAGGAAGCCCAGTAAATACCACTGTTACTCAAATTCATGCACCAACTGCTAAAGCCAGTGATGATGAAATTGAAGAAT
>NW_006408549.1:2771250-2775924 GCF_000296735.1 Chrysochloris asiatica
GTCTTAAGACAGAAATTGATCAAACATACAATCAAGATGTACTAATAACTACTGGTAATTGGATTGCAAAGATGCTAAGGTTGAAAACAAAGAGGATGGATCAGTAGTTGGAAAATATGGCCTTGGTGATAGAAACAATGCTGGAGATGGCATGATAGAATTTTGCAAGACCAATTGCAAATAGCTTTTTTAAACAACATAAAAAAGCCACTATACATGTGGACTTCACTAGATGGAATACACAGAAATCAGTTGATTACATTTGTGGAAAAAGACAGTTGAAAAGCTCTATATCATCAGCCAAAACAAGGCCAGGGACAGACTGTGGAACAGACTGTCGGTTGCTCATATGCAAGTTCAGGCTAAAACTGAAGAAAATTAAAGCAAGTGCAGAAGAACCAAAATAATGACCTTGAACATATCCTCCACTGAATTTACAGATGATCTGAAAAACGTATTTGATGCATTAGACACCAAAGACTTAAGACCAAAATAGTTGTGGGATGACATCAAGAACATCATACAAAATAAGGCAAAAGGTCATTAGGAAGACAAGAAAGAAGGAAAAGACCAAAATGGATGTCATAAGAGACTCTGAAACTTACTCTCAAGCATAGAGATGCTAAAGCAAATGGAAGAAATGAGGAAGTAAAAGAGCTGAATAGAAATTTTCAAAGGGCAGCTTGAGAAGATAAAGTCAACTATCATAATGAAATATGTTTAAAGACCTAGTTAGTTAGAAAACCAAAAGGGAATAACACTGTCATCATTTCTCAAGCTGAAAGAACTAAAGAAAAAATTCAAGCCTCTACCTGCATTATTGAAGGACTCTATAGGCAAATTTTTGAATGATGCAGAAATTATCAAAAGAAGATGGAAGGAATACACAGAGTCACTGTACTAGAAAGAAATGGTCAATGTTCAATCATTTCAAGAGGTAGCATATGATCAAGAGCCAATGATACTGAAGGAAGAAGTTCAGGGTGCATTGAAGGCGTTGGCAAAGAACAAGGCACCAGAATTGATGGAAAGAAAATTGAAATCTTTCAGCAAACTGATGCAGCACTGGAGGCACTCACTCATCTATGCCAAGAAATTTGGAAGATAACTACGTGGCCAACTGATTGGAAGAGATCCATATTTATGCCCATTCCAAAGAGAGGTGACTCAAAGGAATACAGAAATCACTAAACAATATCATTAATACTACATGCAAGTAAAATTTTGCTAAAGATAATTCAAAAACAGCTGCAACCATAGACTAATAGAGAACTTCCAGTGGTTCAAGCTGGATTTCAGAAGAGGATGTGGAATGAGGGACATCATTGCTGACACCAGATGGATCTTGAATGAAAGCACAGAATACCAGAAAGATTGCCAAGGCTTTCAGTTGTATGGATCATGACAGTCTGTGGACAATATTGTGTGTAGAATGAGTGTTCCTGAACACTTAATTGTCCTCATGAGGAACCAACCTCTCCATAGACCAAGAGGACACCAAATGGTTTGAAATTAGGAAAGGTGTGTGTCAGGGTTATGTTCTTTCACCATACTTACTCAGTCTGTATGCTGAGCAAATAATCTGAGAAGTTGGATTATATGAAGAAAAAACATGGCATCAGAATTGGAGGAAGACTCATTAACCTGTGATAGGCAGATGATACCACCCTGCTTGCTGAAAGTGAAGAGGGACTTAACATACTGATAAAGATCAAAGACCACAGCCTTTGGTATGGGTTGCACCTCAATGTAAAGAAAACAGAATTTCTCACCACTGGACCAATAAACCACAGCAATATAAATGAAGAAATGATTGAAGTTTTCAAAGACCCAATTTTGCTTGAAGCTACTATCAACACAGAAGCAGTTGTTAAGAAATGTAACTACTATTGCATTAGGCAAATCTGATGCACAAGACCTTTTTAAAGTGTTGTAGAGCAACGATTTCAGCTTTAGGACTAAGGGGAGCCTGATCGAAGCCATGGTGTTTTCAGTAACCTCATATGCATGTGAAAGCTGGACAGTGAATAAGGAAGACCATAGAAGAATTGATGCATTTGAGTTGCGGTGTTGGAGGAGAATATTAAAAGTACCAAAAGAACAAATAAATCTGTGTTGGAAGAGCTACAGACAAATCTCTCCTTGGAAGCCAGGATGGCCAGACTTTGTCTCTCATACTTTGGACATATGATCAAGAGGGACCAGTCCCTGGAGAAAGATACCATGTTTGATAAGGTGGGAGGCCAGAGAGACAAAGGAAGAACCCCCAAAATGATGGATTGACACAATGCCAGCAACATTGGGCTCAAGTGTAGAAATGATTGTGAGGTTGGCACACGACCGAGCAGTATTTCATTCTGTTGTGCATGGGGTTGCTATGAGTCGGTACCAACTCAGTAGCCCCTAACAACAAAACTTACCAGAGTCAGGTGATACTTTAAGACTTCCAAAAAGAGATGTGCCTACTTATATTCTTAAATATTTCAATTTGTGATATTTTAGGCTGTTTCACATCAGACCTCATTTTGATCGTATGAGATGAAGTCTGTTCTTTAAATAATTGTATTTAATCTTATTGTGAATTAATGTTCCTGGTACAAAGATTTTTTATTTCCCAAAATAGTCTTTAGAACAATCTAGTAAAAGACCTGCTGCCGTCAGCACCGAAACTATTTTCATTGCATTTGAGAAATAAAGGGTTTAGTGGTAAGCTAAGATAGGATAAAGGATTCCTAGTGGTATAGTGGTTTGAGTGTTGGACTGTTAACCACAAGATCAGTGTTCTACCCCACCAGCCACTCCATGGGAGAAAGATGAGACAGTCTGCTCCTGGAAAGATCTACCATTTCAGAAAGCCTGGGGAGTAATTCTGCTCTGTCCTGTAAGGTCACCATGAGTCAAAATCGCCTTGAAGCTGTGGGCGTTAGGAGGTTAAGAGAGACCCTCTCTGCCATCACTGACTGTCCTCTCACTCATTTTCTATACATTGCCAGTTCTACAGTCCATCTTCTCTACTGGCTCCTGTTCTTTTTGCATCTTACTGCCCTAGTACATACCTCTCAGCATAGGCCTTTCAGCACAGAAACTTGATTGTCCACAGACCTTCTGACCTGTACCCAACCGTAAGATGTCAATGGGACTAACCAATAAATTAAGGTATTTCAACTTGTTAGATATGAATATGCAACTGGACTCTGATTTTAGAGAACTTCATCACCGTGATAATCTTGTTAATGATTAATATTGAGTTGTTTTTCTGAATCTCTTCAAATATGCCATTGTGATGATATATGAGGGGACTTTAAAAAGTTCATGAAAGAATTAAATGAAAAGATAATGGATTTTTCTATAAACTTTGGAAACTCCCTCATAGAATTTAATTGATAAACAGACGTTTCCATGGTAGTTTGGCAGTGTGAGATGATTCTTGAAAACATATTTTTGGTAAGTCACAAACCGATGTGAGTGTATATCCAATGCAAAATTTTCAATGCAGACTTTTCAATGTTTGGCCAAGACAAATTTCACTTCCAAATTCAATGAAATATGACAGTAGACCCAGAGAAGCATTTTTATGGAATTTACATGACAAGGTTTACTTTTATACTAGGAGGGTGTCTTAGTTTCCTAGGGCTGCCTTAACAAAACACCACAGTGAGTGTCCTCAAAGAACATAAATTCATTTTTTGACCATTCTGGAGGCTGGAAGTCCAGATGCAGGGTGTGGTAGGCTCCACTCTCTGAGGACTCAAAGGACTCTTGTCTCTTTGAGCATTTATAGCCTCAAATGTTTCTTGGTGTTCCTTGATGTGTGTCATTGCTAAGTGCCATCAAGTCAGTTCTGACTCATAGCGACCCTGCATAGGGTTTCCAAGGAGTGACTCGTGGGTTTGAACCACCGACCTTGCAGTTAGCAACTCAGTGCTTGCTTATCTTGGTGTATAGACAGGTCCTTTCATGGTGTCTCCCCTACCCTATGGTTGAATCTTTGTCTGTGTCTGTCCTATTCTTTTATAAATACCAGGCATCCTACAGGATTGGGGCCCACTCCATTATGAGCTATGTATTTGTCTAACATGACCATTTTATTCTGTGTTTTTAAGCACTAATTCTGGCTGCTAGATGGAGAAGGGATTGGAAAGGAGCAACACTAGAAGTAGAAAACCAGTTTGGAGGCTATTGTTACAACCTACTCAAGATAAGACTCTCAAAGAGATAGATTTGAGATGTGTGGGAGAGATGTCCTGGTGACACAATGGTTAAGCACTCAACAGCTAACTGAAAGATTGGCAGTTTGAACCATTCAGTGGCTTTGTGGGGGGAAAAACTGGCAGTCTGTTTCATTGGATTACTAAGAGTCAGAATCTACTGGAACACCCACAATATCATCACCAGTACTGATAGGTCATGGCATTATTTGAACAAAGTAGATTCCTAGCATTAGCAACCAGATGAATGGAGAAGGAGCCATTTACTGAAATAGAAAAGGTAGAAAGGTACCAGAACTGGGCATATTGAGTATTGTGATGCCTCAAAACATCTAGTAGAATTACTAAATTCTATAATTCAGAAGACAGATCTTCTGACACAGACACAAAAATACCAGAGAAGATACTCAAAGTTCAGGGATGGACTAAATAATAAAATATTAATTGAGCCCTAAGGAAGAAGTTA
>NW_006408549.1:2776434-2812148 GCF_000296735.1 Chrysochloris asiatica
TGGAGGAGAATGTGCAGCCAGAGTACTCCTTGGAGGTCAAGATGGCCAAACTTTGTCTCTCATACTTAGGACTTAGGAAGGACCAGTCACTGGAGAAGAATATCATGTTTGGTAAGGTGGAGGGTCAGAGAAAAAGAGGAAGACCCCCAATGAGATGGATTGGCCAAGTGGCAGCATCGATGAACTCAAGCGTGGCAACAGTAGTAAGGTTGGCCCAGGATCGGGCAGTGTTAACTTCTGCTGTGCGTAAGGTCACTATGAGTCAGTACCGACTCGATGCCACCTAACAACAATATCACCAAAGGAAGAAACACTGACATTTAGGGATTAAGAAGTAGTAGTCAATAAAAGAGACTGAAGAGAGGTCACAAAGTTAGGAAAAAAGAGTATGGTATCATAGAAGCCAAAAGAAGGCGGCTTCAAGAAAGTAGTTGTTTTGTTAGGTACCACTGATTTGGTTCCAACCCACAGTGACCCTATATACAACAGAACAAAATACCGCCAGGTCCTGCACCATCATCACAATTGCTGCTACTATGACAATCTATCTCATTGTGGGGCTCCCTATTTTTCTCTGAATCTACCAAGCATGATGTCCTTCTCCAGGAACCGGTCCCTCCTGATACTATGTCTAAAGTATGAGAGACAAAGTGTAGCCATCTTGGCTTCTGTGACATTCTGGTCATAATTCTTCAAACACAGATCTGTTTGTTCTTCTTGCAGGTCCATGGTACCTTCAATATTCTTCTCCAAAACCACAACTCAAATTCTTGTATGGTCTTCCTTATTCACTGTCCAACTTTCACATGCACCTAAGGCTATTGAAAATACCATGGCATGGGTCAGGCACACTTGAGTCTTCAGACTGGCATCTATGCTCTCACGCACCTTAAAGAGGTCTCTTGCAGCAGATTTACCTAATGCAATATAATTGTTTGATTTCTTGACTGCTGCTTCCATGAGTGTTGATGATAGAGTCAAGCAAAATGAAGTCTTGGACAACTTCAGTGTTCTCTGTTTACCATGATACTATGTATTGGTCCAGAAGTGAGTATTTTTGTTTTCTTTACAGGGAGGTACATTCCATACCAAAAGCTGTGGTCTTTGGTCTTCATCAGTATTTTAAGTTCTCTTCACTTTCAGCAAGCCAAGATTGTATCATCTGAGTATTGCAGATTGTTAATGAATCTTCCTTCAGTCCTAATGCCACACTCTTCTTCATATAATCCAGCTTTCTTGGATTATTTACTCAGAGTACAGATTGAGTAAGTATGGTAAAAAGAATACAAACCTAGTGTACAACTTTCCTAATTTAAAAACATTCAGTGGCCTCCTCTTTCTGTTCAAGCAACTGCCTCTGCCTCCAAGGTTTTGTACAGGTTCCTCATAAATACAAGTAAGTGTTCTGGAATATTAATTCTCCACGAGGTTGTTCATAGCTAGTCATGATCCACACAGTCAAAAGCCTTTGCATAGTCAATAAAACACATATAAAATCTTTCTTGTATTCTCTGCTTTCAGCCAAGATTCATCTGACATCAGCATTGATTGATATCTCTCATTCTGTATCCTCGTCTGAATCTGTCTTGATTCTCTGGCCGATTGCTGTCAGTGTACTATTGCAACCGTGTTTTAATTTAGCAAAATTATACTTGCGTGTGATATTAATGATACTGTATGATTTTTTTTCCCACATTCCATTGGGTCACCTCTATTTGAAATTGGCAAAAATATGAATTTCCTCCAATGAGTTTGCCAAGTAGCGGTCCTTCAAATTTCTTGGCATAAATGAGTGAGTACCTCCAGTGCTGCATCAGTTTGTTGAAAATTATCAGTTTGTATTCCATCAATTCCTGGTGCTTTGTTCTTTGCCAATGCTTTCAGTGCACCTTGGACTTCTTCCTTCAGTACCATTGACTCTTGATCATATGCTACCTTTTGAAATGGTTGAACATCAATCATTTCTTTTTAGTACAGTGACTTTTTGTATTCCATATTCTCGTGATGCTTTCTGCATCATTCAATATTTTGCCCAAAGAATCTTTCAGTATTTCACATTTCAAGTCGAGACTTGAGTTTTTTCCTCAGTTCTTTCAGCTTGAGAAATGCTGAGCATATTCTTCCTTTTGGTTTTCTAAATCCGGGTCTTTGCAAATTTCATTATTTGATTTTGTCTTTTGAGCTGCCCTTTGAAATTTTCTATTCACCTCTTCTACTTCCTCATTTCTTCCATTTGCCTTAGCATCTCTATGCTGGAGAGCAAGTTTCAGAATCTCTTCTTACAACCATTTTGGTCTTTTCTTAATTCCTTGTCTTCTTAATGACCTTTTGTTTTCTTCCTGTATGATGTTCTTTCTTGATGTCGCCTCACAACTATTCTGGTTTTCAGTCCGTATTGTCTAAAGTATCAAATCTGTTTTTCAGATGATCTTTAAATTCAGTGGAATATATTCAAGGTCGTATTTTGGCTCTCTTGGAGTACTTTTCATCTTCTTCAGTTTTAGCCTGAATTTGCATATAAGCAGTTGATGGTCTTTTCCACACTCTGCCCCTGGTCTTGTTTTGATTGATGAAATGAAGCTTTTTCCAGCTTCCCTTTCCACAGATGTAATCAGTTTGATTTCTCTGTATTCCATCTAGTGAGGTCCATGTGTATAATTTTTATGTTGTAAAAAAATGGTATTTGAAATGAAGAAGTCATTGGTCTTGCAAAATTCTTTCATGTGATCTCTAGCATCATTTCTATCACTAAGACCATATTTTCCAACTAAGCCTACCTGTTTGTTTCCAACCTTTTCATTCCAGTCACCAGTAATTATCAATATATCTCGATTGCATGTTTGATCAATTTCAGACGGAAGAATTTGTTTTTGTTTTTGTTAAGTGCCATTAAGTAAGTTCCAACTCAAAATGACCCTTTATAGGGTTTCCAAGGAGTGACTGGTGGATTTGAACTGCCAACCTTGCAGTTCAAACCAACTTTGCGATCCAGTGCATTATTCTGCAGTGCCACATCAGGACTCTGAAAAAAGTGGTATTCTTCAATTTAGTCCTCATTGGCTTTAGTGGTTTGTGCATTAATTTGAATGACAGTGGTGTTAACTGGTGTTCCCTGTAGGTGTATGAATATTACCCTATCTCGGACAGTATCTCAGACAGTATTATATGTCAAGTTAGATCTTGATATGTTCTGTTTGATGATGAATGTGATGCCATTCCTCTTCAATCTTTCATTCCCGACACAGTAAACCATGTGATTGTCGGATTCAGAATGGATAATACCAGTCCATTTCAGCATACTAATGCCTAGGATATAATGTTTATGCTTTCCATTTTATTTTTGACAACTTCCAATTTTCTTAGATCTATATTTCAAATCAATTCTATGTTCCTCTTATTAATGGATACTTACAGCTGTTTCTTCTGGTTTTGAGTTGTGCCCCATAAACAAATGAAGATCCCCAAAGTTTCACTCCATTCTCATCATCATGGTCAACTCTACTTTGAGGATCAGTTCTTCCCAATCCTATTCCAAGTGTCTTCCAACATGAGGGGCTCAGTGTATATATATATATATATATCTGACAATATTCTGGTGTTATTCATCATGTTTCAATATCAGTATTCTGGTGGTATCTGACAGTGTTTTCCTGTTATTGATAAGGTTTTCAGTGGCTAAACATTCAGAACTAGTCTGCCTCTCTGTCTGAGTCGGTCCTAGTATGGAAGCTCAGCTGGAACCAACCCATCAACCAGGGGTAGCCCAGCTGGCATTCACCGCACTAGTGGTACAGCTTTCAGCATCCCAGCGACACTCAAGCCACCACAGTATGACAAACTGACAGATGCGTGATGAGAAATAAGGAGTAGACACTTACAAAGTGCAGCTTGAGGGCTCAAATACAATAGCTACAAAAAATCATTCACTTGGCTTTGATGACCTAAGAAGACCAGTTTTGCTTGTGATGTGGGCAGAAGCAAAGATGAAATGGAATGATGTGTGATTATCAATTTAGCAAGTTTGTACTTTCTCTCCACTTCTGAAGAAGTTTGATTTTCAAGAGAAGAGAGGATTGTGACTGTTGAGGAGTAGGTGAGAGTCTAGGCAGGGTTATTGTCTTGGTTTGCTTGTTGAAGATGAGGAAGATTAGAAAGTATTTCAGCATTGATACTAAAGGCTAAATAAGTAGAGATCATTTGAAGACCTACCAGAGAATCATGCAGTTCACATTTCTGAGGCCACTCCAGGGGCCTTTGGTCAGAGGGAGGCAGAAGTCCTCCATTCTAACAGAGCAGTTGGAGGATGGGTGTAGAAGGATGATTTAAAAATTGGGGGGGGGGGGGCTTTATATTGTGATTGAAATCCAAAGGTGCTTTCTTTTAAACAAACTCATGGCTTGCTTCCCATACTTTTGAGTTGTTCTTGATCTGTTGAGTCCTCTTCTTCATGTTAGTGCCTTTGAATCAATTGCAATGCTGTGTAGGGTTTCTGAGGAGCAGCTGGTGTGGTTAAAAGGCCATTGCTTAACTTATCCTACAGCTCCACACCAGGATGGGTTATAAAAGAGTAACATAGTTTTGAAGGAAGTGTACAAAATGAAAAGATTATAAAAATGCTTGTTGCAGTCATTGATTCTAAGCTCCTCATTTGGGGACCTCTTGCTCCTTACTCATTGTGGCTATTAAGACTCATACTTGTTCTTTTTTCTAAGGCTTTTGATTTTCTGATTTTTGTTACTTTCTTCTTTGGGAATTTGGTCATTCAGAAATAGTAATTACTATTGAATTGTTCATTGTAAATAGAAATAAAGTGAGACCAAATTTTCTGGCATAATTAAATTTTCTTTTGGTTTCTCATGAAACTTCTAATTTTTATACTGTGTGCAACAGGACGTGGACTGTGGTATGGTTGTGTACCATGGAATTGACTCTGACTCGTAGCTATCCCATGTGACAGATTAGAACTGCCCTATAGCAGGTTCTTGGCTGCCATCTTTATGGACCCAGATCACCAGGCCTCTCACCTGCAGAATTGCTGGGTGTATGTGAACAGCCAGCGTTCGACTTAGCTGCTGAACCCTGGGCCATTGTGCTGCCAGGGACTGTTGTAACTGTTGTGAAGTGCTGTCGATTCTGACCCACACGAACCCTATATAGAATTTCCAAGAGAGACTGGTGAGCTTGATCTACCAACTTTACTTTTCAAAGCAACTTTGCAGTCCTATGCATTGACCCACAGCACTGGTAGCATTGTGGTTTCGAGTCAGAAACCACTCTTAAGGTCAGCAGTTCGAAACTACCACAGGGGCTGTGAATGAAAGACGAGGCTTTCCGCTTCATTACCAGGGACTAGTGACATATGGTTATTGTCTTTTCAGTCATTAGGGCATCTTACATTTTGCTGGAATCCTGTTACTTAAGGAAGTGAAGGGATCATTGTCAGCCTCAGTAATATTATTTATATGTTTAGAATATGCCTATTTATAGAATTATCTGCCCAATTTCAGAGTTAATATACAGCCCATATGATGGAATTATGTAGACCTGCTTTGTAAATGATAAGGTACTATAAGATACATTGTGGTTTAAAAGATGTTAGATCTCAGGCTCTTGCTGCCAATGATTTGCTCCTCTCCTGGCAGTTGCAGTAACGTGGGTGGCAGTTAACATTCTAGGAAATGAATATACAGATAGCCTAAGTGTTTTAGTGGGTTTTTAAAGCATTGTTGATCTTCCAGTCTCTGTGCTAAATACAAATAGAATTTTAAAATGTTAAGACAATCTCTTACATAGTTAGAATGGGCAAAAGTGGGGAGATAATGTTAAGATGCTTAACTGTGTGTTTTGTTGTTTTTTTTTTAAGTGTTTTATGGTGAATTATATGGTAGTTTACATGGGAGAACATTAGTTTTACATTCATTCTGTTGTACATCATATCATTGCCATGGTTACAATCAGTATCATCGTGCATCAGCTGACCAAAGGGTATACCCAGCAGGCCTTGAAAGGACAAGCAGACCAGCCTGGAATGGCTAGAAGAACAAAAGATACTTCTTGAAAGAAAGACCAACAGGAAAAATACAAAACAATTACGGCAGTCCAACTGTTACTACAAAAACAAGAAAGTTGCAAGAACAAACAAGTTGCTCACCCAGGAGACATCAAGCCAAGTGGTCAGGTCCCCTGAGGGCCAACTACCTTCTAAGACTAAAGCTCAATGGGAATACACAAGCAGACATGTACTCTGATTGGTGACCACGCTCGTCACCAATAAGGAGAAGTGAGGGAATAACAGCAATGAAGCTGCGAGCTAAGCCCTACAATGCTCAATAGACTCCTATGAACCTGGGTGGAGATCTGGTTGGCCAGAAGTTTGGCAAGACCTGGGAACTCTTGGGCCCAGAGTCAGTGACATAGTCACAGAGAACTAGAGTGGAGAGTAAAGCATCCAGCTGATAAGAAGAGAGAGCATATGCACAAGAACACACTTGCAGACAATACCCGCTTGACCTGGCTTCAATGACTGGATGATCAGAGCTCAACCAGAAGAAGAAAGAAGAGGAGAAAAAGAGTAATCTGATACAATTTGATGAACTTGACCTACACCTATGGATGCAGTAGCTCCAAAGAGGGAACAAATCTTTATAGCGAGGATCATTCCCACCCCCTCCATACACAGAGTAGATAGGGATGGGCAACTTGGACATTGGCTACCTAAAATGGGAGGAGCGACAAAGGCAAGAAGGGACAGGCTTAAAATCTTTCAAGAGGGAGCTTAGATCCAGAGGGCACAGAGGAAGGTAGAATCTCCACTGAGTAGTATCCAATCTGTCTGGGCGGGGTTGATGAAAAGAAATGGGGATAGGTCTCTTGTAGTACAATAGTGAATAATTGTTATCAGAGCTGATTGTGAGAGTTGGAAATGTAAAGGTAGACATTTTGTAGCAAAAGGAGGGGAGTGGTTGACTTTGCAGTCCAGGAGAGGAGGTCCCTGGGACCATCAAGGGAGAAAAGTGGAGTGCAGGACCCTACCCAGAGAAGCAGTGATGCCAGAGATGGAGGCAGAGACAACGATATGGGAGATGGAGCGGCTAGTGACTCTAGACCCCGAGAGGGAGAGGGGCTGTGTGCTGACGACCAGGGAGCAGGCTTGCAGGCTATATCCTTTGGTTGGTTGATGATTGATTCTTGGAGGGGAATTGTAACCATGGCAATGAAACGATATATGATAGGATGAACGTAAAGCGAATGTATTCCCATGTAAATTACCACATAATTCACAATAAAACATTAAAAAAAAAGATAATCTCTTTTCGTAAAATGTAAATTTTATTATGGCTGGGCAGATTAAAATACAAATATTTGTGTAGTATAATGTTTCCCATGCTAGCTCCAAAATTAAGTTGCTTTGGATTCAAATCTTGCCTATGCCTTTTCTTTTCTTTCTTTCTTTACAATTCTGTAAGGACAATGATTTATTCATTGCAAGTACTATTTTTCAGCAACATAAACAGTGACTATACATTTGGACCTCACCAGATGGAATATACAGATATCAAATCAACTTAGATATATAGAAAAAGGTGTTGGGGAAGCTCAGTATCTATCATCAGTCAGGACAAGGGAAGGAGCCAACTGATGAACAGCCACCAATTGCCTATATCAAAGTGCAAGTTGAATCTGAAGAATATGAAACACAAGTCCACTAGAACCAAAATATGACCTTGAGTGTATCCCACCTAAATTTAGTGTCCATCTCAGGAACAGATTTTTTTTTTCAAGTTTTTATTGTGAACTGAGTGATAGTTGACACAGGAGAATAGCAGCTTTATATTCATCCTATCATATTTCATTTCATTGCAATGATTACAGTCCCCTGCATGCATCGTCATTCAACAACATTTGCTTCCATTTCCTCGGGTTTTTTTTTTGTTTGTTTGTTTTTATGTACACCGAAGCACTCAGGAATATATAACCGTTCAGACAACCAAAGGACATACCCTGCAAGCCTGCCCCATGGCCATCAGCACACAGCCCCTCTCCCTCCCTGAGTCCAGAGTCCCCAGCAGCTCCATCTCTCCATGTCATCATCATTGTCTCTGCCTCCATCTCTGGTGTCACTGCTTCTCTGGATAGGGTCCCGAACTCCGCACTTCTGCCTTGATGGTCCCAGGGTCCTCTGCTCCTGGGCTGCAAGATCAACCACGCTCCTCCTTTTGATACAAAATGTCTACTTTTACATTTGCAACATTCACAATGGCCTATACATTTTATTAGCCAACTCTCTTTGTGCTGCTGAAAATTAACAGTACTAATAGTACGGTTTCATATAAAAGGAGCCCTGATGGTGCTGTGGATTATTATTAAGCATTGTGCTGCTCACGGCGGTTCCCACCCAGCAGCCCAGTGCATAGGAGGAAGAGGAGGCTGGCTGCTCCCCTACACTTGTACAGTCCCAGAAACCCTGTGTAGGGCTAGTGTGAGTTGGAAATGACTCAATGGCAGTGAGTTATTTCATAGGAATGTTATCAGTTAAATGAGATAACAATACAGTGCTTGCCAACATTAAGCACCCAATACATGTTAACTATTATGTGCATGACTTTTATAGAAACATGAATATATATGTAAAAGAATATTTTCTGTAAAGTAAGTGCCTGCAAGGAAGTAAATTTTAAATAGCTAAGTACTGACCAGATCTTTTCATTTAAGTAGCTCTACCCATGGGGATTTGAAATACATTTAGAGGAACATTTTCCCTTTGAATTGTTATAATAGCTTACTTTCTTAGGTGACAAATTTAACCAGATAAGTAGTTTGCCACCTACTTGTGGCCCAGTGGTGCTTTTGGTGATTTCTGTGAGTAGAAAATGTTTTGAAATATACTGTGGTTGTTTTTTTGTTTTTGTTTTTTTAAAAAAGGAAAGCAGGTTCTACTCTTTTTTTTAAAAAAAAAAAGGCAAAAAAATGTGCAATATCACATCTAGCCACCAGAGGGTGCTGAATAGCTAGCGACCTAGCCTTTTCAAGTTCTTGCCCTTTGAGAGGGGTTTAGGAGCTACCGCTGACCACATTCCTGAATATCAGTGACCTTGCGTTTTCTGAGTTCTAAAAACCATTGTTCTTAAGTGGCCTGTCGCCATGACTTCTCAGGGACCAACAATTAAATTGGAAGTCTATTCCCATCCTTTACAAACCTTTAGCCTCAGAGCCATTGAAGCTGTCCTACTTCATTACTATCCTTTTCAGAAAGTATACCCTTTCCGAAGCTACTTTTGTTACCAGTTGATTCAGAATGATGTAATCTTACTCCATTCTACTTCTTCCACTTTTTCTGCCATCCTCAGGTACTGTGTTGTTGTTAAGGACCATCGAGTAGATTCTGACCCATAGCGACCCTGTATAGGGTTTCCAAGGAGCAGCTGGTGAGCTTGAACCAATGACCTTGCAGTTCAAACAACTTTTCAGTCTGACACATTAGCCCACAGCACCAAATTAGTGGGGTTTAGATGTTTTGTTTTTTTAAAAAAATAGTTACCAGTTATTCAATTGTTGGTTAGCTTACAAAATTAAAAACCCAGTATCTCTAGAGAATCAACAGTGTTTTCTCTTTTTATATTTAGAACACTGATTTGTCAGAGGGTGGGAAAACCTCCATTGCTATCAACCTAGTAGAACTACTAGTAGGAAATATGTGTATGTTCCTTCTTTAATGGACTCCTGGTATGGCGCTGTAGGCCCACATTGGTTCCTTGGAAACCCTCTACAGGGTCTATATGAGTCAGAACTGATTCAGCAGCACTTAACAACAACCCTCTTTAATATCAGTTGGTATAAGTTGTGGTGATTACTCATTAAAAACCAGTAAAAATCAGTTTTTTGGTGTCTGAAAAGTTAGCTAACAAAATCTGCACCAGCTTTAATATTGAAGTATACCTTCTCCCTTCTTTTGACAGTATGGTCTAGCACAGTAAAAGTAGGATGATCTACATAAAAGGCCTTATCATTAGTATAAGGAGCCTGGTGGCACAACAGTTAAGCATACAGCTGCTATCTGAAAGGCCAGCAGTTCAAACTCACCAATGAATCAGCAGGAGAAAAGAGCTGGTCATCCGGTCCTATAAAGATCACAGCCTAGGAGTGCCTATTGAGCAGTCCCTTTGGTATCATTGTGAGTTGGAATCGACTCAGTGGTACCCAGAACAACATAGTATGTGTGTGTAAGATGGGGCAGTGAACATATACCTCTGAGAAGAAAACCATGCCTGTTTCTCACAGCTGGAGGTACCTAGGAGAAGTGTCCAGGTTGTAGCGGCCAGGGCATGGGTAGAGCCATGACAGAGTTACAGGATTCATGTACTCAGGTTAAAAGAAAGAGGATGACTAAAATAACTGTTCCTATGTGAAAATAGGCTATAAGAACTGTGGTAAATCATGGGCATCCACAAATACGCATTGTTGTGTGGACCCACTAGCAGGGTTTGAGTCAGCTTAAAGATAATTCCTTTGCATGTATTTTCCAACATTTCCAGGATTGCATCTCGACCCTGAATCTAATAAGGCAAAGGAAAGTTCACTCACTGTAACCTTGTTTAAAGATGATTTGGAAAATTCTTTTATCTGTTGGTACCAAACACTAGGCACTAAGCATGAGCTCTGTTGGGTCATATATTCTGGATTAGGAATTACATGATATTATGATGTGTTATTATGAAATAACTTCATAATAATTACCTAGTAGACAAACTACTCGTTGAATAATATATGCAATATGTCAGTCACTTGCTAACAACATCTTATGGAAAGTTCCACAAGAGCACATTGAATTTAACAGCCACATCGTTTTTTGTTACTTTTTCCAAAGGAGGTAAAAACCAATCATATGTCTTTCATTTGGTCAGTAATTAAAGATGCATTTTTCCTTTTATCCTTATTTAAATGAGCATTTTTTAGACTGAGCTGAAATTTCATCCAGAAAAAGAAAACGTAAAGATTTACTAGGAAAACTATTTCATATTAATGTATATTATTCAAACCAGAGCTCAAATTCTGATCCCCAAGTTTCCACTAGTGACCACAATCTCCTGGCTCCCCAGTAGAAACAAAGTGGGATCAGCACTCTCAGTGAAGTACCCCAATCTCAGTTCTTGCCTCTGCTTCCATCTCTGCGTGCTAGTAGTGAGGCCAGTCAGAAAGCAGGTGTTTGGTTCCAGGGAAGATCAAGTCTAAAGCCCTGTTGCTTCTGGGAGAGATGGTGGTTTGGTCCAGCCCCAGTGCTGAAAAGGTGCTTGCAACTTTGGGAACACACTCACATGACAAGGTAGTATTAACTACCTTTTTTGTCATGTTCTCTATTAAATTAGTTGGTTTCTAAAACTCTTTTTAAAAACCTTAATGTGATGTCATTGTCAGGCAAATAAATGCTTATGGGACATTCATTTACCATAGTTATCTAAGTGTAAAATATTTAATTTGCAATGCAAAACATTTGTAATGTTTGCAGATAACACTGAGATCATACTTTTACGTCTTGATTTTCAATGATTTATACCTGTTGGTAGTCCAGTCTAATTTGATGACATAGCCAGTAAGTACTATTGTCCTCTCCCCAAACCAGAGAGGTGAAAGTTAAAAACATGTGCATTTATTTGAAAGTTGATGCATCTCTCATGAGACACATTCAGATTAATAATTAGCCAGTTTTATGTTCTCTTGGTCTCATTTTCTACCTTATTTTACCTTAGATCACAGTACTAATGAACAGATTTTAAATATTTATGAAGGGACAAGGACAGAAGCTGCCAGCTTCAGTTTTATTCAGTTAGGAGTTTTGCTTTTAAGTTTATATAAGATTGATTATTATTAGAGTAGGCATGAATTTTATTTTTTGAACATTTTCATAGCAGTCTGCTTATTTTCTTTTTTCCTGCCCTTTTTATTTCTAGAGTCTCTTTGTGAGATTTAACTGAATTTGTACAATTATCTGATAATAGCTACAAAACTAAAAATACTGTTTTAGGCATAAATTATACCATTCTAAAATTAGTGAAAATGTTGAAATGTTTACTTTTTGGTAATTTTTGTTTTCTGAAACTCATCTAGCAAGTAAAGGGTGAGGAATTTTGATCAAAATGTATTGCTCATTAAGCTTTTTAAAAAAATGTTTAATATTTTAAGCTCAGATTAAGCTGTGATTCTCTGATCATTTAAAAGAATTACAGATTTAGATGCCTCAGAACTGAAGCACGCCTACTCCTCACTTGCTGACTCTTGTTATCTAGCTTCACATTTACGACCATAATGAAAACTCGATCCCCATATATTACACGTGAACAATGTTATGTGTGGTGATGAATGCCCGAGTGCAAGCTGAGAATAATGCTATGTGGCTGGGCTGAGCCAGCTGGGCTGGGCCATGATTCTCCGTGGGTTGTCAGTCACGTAATGGTGACAACTTGGCAGTTTTGTCGTAAGGTAGTCATCCTCCATTGTTGCATAATGCCAATTTTCACATCACGACCTGGTCTTTGGAACCTAACCCTGTTGATAAGTCCAAAGTGGGTGTATCAGGACATTCTGTTTATATCTAGTAGGTGTTTTGTTATTTACAAATTTAAGTATTACAATCAGACTTTCATGATTTATGGTTTTCATCTGACCTCTAATTGTTTTTACTCTATATTTGTATAAATTTGACAGAGTAAACATTAATATCTCTATAATGTGGGAACTATCATACTTTAAGTTGTCTGATTAAGCGTCATGGTATCACTCAGCAGAAACTGTCAGTAGCTGTGTTCAGCGATGGCAGTGAGCATTCTGCCCTCCCAGAGCACTTCATTGCATGCGAGCTCGCCCACAGAGTAGACTAGGGTGCTGCTGAACATTTGGAGGAATTTTTTGACAGAAGCCATTTTTCTAAGAGAAGAATGAGAAGAGATCAAAGTAAGTGCATTATCAGACATGCAAACTCAACATGTAATGACGCAGGGGACTCCTTTAGTGAGATAGCTAAAGCATGCTGGGAAGTACCTGGTTTTCCTAAATACTCCTTTCCTGTCCTACAGCTGCTGATGCACCTATGAACACACACACACACATCCACAAACTTAACCTTTTTAGAAGTTTATATTTTTTAAGTGACTAGGCAAGTAAGATGCTGATAGACACTGTTCCAATTCCTACAGAATTAACACTCAAGTGCATAGCTAAAAACATTAAGCACTGAGTATCCTAAATGATAAAGAGAGCCACCTCAGAAGCTTGACACCTCTCTCCAGGGAATCTCATGAACCCCTCTGTGTTCCTGTCATTTGTCTGAACAACAACAACAAAAATCCACAGCCATCAAATCAATTCCAACTCACAGAGACCCTATGTAAGGTTTCTGAGAGGGTACACCTTCAATGGAGTAGACAGCCTCCTCTTTCTCTCAAAGAGAAGTGGTGTGTTTGAACCACCAACCTTGAGGTTAGCAGTCCGGTGCCTAACCCACAGCACTGCTAGCTCATGGTGTCGTTGTTGTTTGCCATCTAGGTGGCTCTGACTCATAGCAGCCCTGTGCCCAATGTAAGAAAACACTGCCAAGTCCTATGCCATCCTCAAACTTGTTATATTCAATCCCTCTCATTTGGGGTCATACGTGTTTTCGCTGATCCTCTGCTTTACCAAGCATGATGTCCTTTTACAGGGACTGATCCCTCCTGATAGCTTGTCCAATGTATGAGAGACAAAGTCTCGCCATCGTGGCTTCTAAGGAGCACTCTGGCTGTACTTCTTCCAAGCTAGAAACAGCTTTCCAATTTGGATAGGTTCCAAGCCAAACTGACATTACTGGATTCAGTGTTGTCTTTGAATTCCTACATAAGCACTTCTCCTGTCTGACCTGAGGTAGGTCAATTAGCCTCTCTGAGTGCCCTTGCTTGTTAGAGGGGGTTGTTATATCTACCCCATAAGGTGAATGCTAAGATTAAATTACATGCGTAGAGCTTAGTATAGTGTCTCCCACATTGTAAGTGATCAGTCATTGGCCCTTTCCCTTTGCTCCCATTTATGTCCATAAGAAATGATTTTCTCCCCTTTCTTTGTGAACAAAGATGAAATTTAAATGTCTTTAGTTTTCTTTAGACATGTTGAGGTTAAACAGCCAGACAGAATGTGTCACGGAAGTTTTCAGTTATAATCCCAGAATTTATAGACATTCACAAGGTTAGCCAAAGAGATAGACTGCAGTCCTTCAGCTAGACAGGGTGGTAGCGTCGGTTTGGGAAAGGAGGCTCTGCCAGTGGATTGGATGTCAGTACAGCTTTTAAGCACATTCTGTAAGAGATTCATAATGAAGAATTGAACTTTCTTCTATAGTGTGTCAAGTGTTTGAAATTGTCATTATCTGAATGGTCCTAGCAAATGTCTTATTACATAAATATGTCTGTATGATCTGTTTAAGCAGGCTTCATAATATTTGGATTGATTTGAAAGTTCTTTTATTGTATTCTTCACAATGTCAGAATGCTGTAATATATTGAAATTTTAAAATGTGTTAATTTAAGTACTAATTGTTATCCCTGCTGCTCTGTCTTATTGGCAGAAGGGCCATTACCTGCTTATTTATATCAAAATGAATCAATTCACCATCTATCTGTCTATTAATTGTACTGTGGTGGCTTGTGTGTTGCCTGTGTTGTGGGAAACTTGGCCACTGATATTTCACATACCAGCAGAGTGTCAATGGAGCATCCTGACTAAGACACCCTAGGAAGAAGGATTTAGCTACTGGACAGTGAAAACTTTATGAGTAACAGCAGGACATGTCCATTATAGTAACAGAAGGTGAGTCCTTCAGGTTGGAATGCACTCAAAAGATGACCAGGGACGAGCTGCCTCAAAGAAGTTGAATAGTGGGGATGGAGTTAAAGCCTTCAGGACCTTCATTTGTTGATGTGGCATCACTCAAAACAAGAAGAAACAGGTGCAAACATCTATATTTGGACTGTATGGAGTATGAATCTAGGAAAAACATAAGTTGTCAAAAATAAATGTAACATTTGAAGATCAGTATCCTAGGCATTAGCTGAAATGAACTGATATTGGTGGTTTTGAATCAATCATATGATCTACTATATGACAGATTGAAAAAGGAACAGCATCACTTTCATTGTCAGAAACAACATTTCAAGATCTATTCTGGAAGCAGAATGCTGTCAGTGATAGGATAATATCCATATGCCTACAAGGAAGCATTGATGTGAACCACAAGGTCAACAGTTCGAGCACACTTACTGCTCCACAGGACATGGAGAAGGCTTTCTGTTCCTGCAAAGATTTACAGCCTTGGAAACTACATAGGATCACTCTTGAGTCAGAACTGACTTGACAGCACTTAACAATAACATCAAGAAATTTGGAAGACAGATACCTGGCCAACTAACTGGAAGAGATCCATATTCAGGTCTGTTACAGAGAAAGGTCAGCTAACAAAGTGTGGAAATGATCAGTAAATATTACACACAACTATTAATTGGCTGAAAATAATTTTAAAGTGGTTACAGTAGTGCATCAGCAAACAATTGCCAAAAATTCAAGCCAGATTCAGAGGAGGATATGGAAGGAGGTGATATCATTGCTAATGTTAGGTGGATCTTGGCTGAAAGCAGAGAATAACAGAAAGATATTTACCAGCCTCAGAAATTGATCATTAGAGGGCTAAGACATGCTTATACAGCCACACAATGGAAGTGCTGCTGAGTCAGTTTCAACTCATAGCAACCCCTGTCTAAGTTTTCCAAAATTCAGCTGGGAGTTGAACCATCAATCTTGGAGTTAGCATTCCAGCACCACACCAGGACCCCACACCTCAGCATAAAGAAAACAAAAAATTCTCACATCTGGACCATAAGCGACATCATAATAAATGGAGAAAAGATTGAAAGCTGTTAAGGATTTCCTTTTACTTGGATTCACAATCAACATCCATGGAAGCAACAGTCAAAAAATCAAATGACGTATCACGCTGGGCAAATCTGCAAAAAACCTCTTTAAACTGTTAAAAAGCAAAGATGTCACCTTGAGGACTAAGGTACACGTTTCCAGTCACCTCATAAGTTTGTGAAAGCTTGAATATGAATAAATAAGGAAGACTGAAGAAGAATCGATAAACCATTTGAATTACGGTGTTGGCGAGGAATACTGAATATTCCACAGGCTGTCAGAAGAACAAACAACTCTGTCTTGCAAGAAGTACAGCCAGAATGCTCCTTAGAAGCAAGGCTGGTGAGACTTTGTCTCATGTTCACTGGACATATCAGAAGGGACCAGTCCCTGGAGAAGAACCTCATGCTTGGTAAAGTTAAAGGGTCAGTGAAAAAGAGGAAGACCCTCTGCCAGGTGGACTGATAACAGTGGCTGGAACAGTGGGTTCAAGCATAGAAACAATTGTGAGGGCAGCATCAGACCCCAGACAGTGTTTCACTCTGCAAGTCGGGACTGACTGGACGGCACCAAACAACAAAACAGATCAATGCACTTGACTGAATTTTTGCTTGTGCCTTGGTGTATTTCCTGCTTTCATTGTTACTAAAGTGAGTATGGCAGCCTCTGAGCAGTGTTTTGTAAAACCAAACCAGATTCTGTTCAACACAGTAAAAATTTGAGCTAAAATGGAACGTTAGGGGAAAAGGGAGTGTGTTGCTCCAGGCCACAAACAACTCAAAACAGTCAGAGGCATGCACTGGTAAATTTTACAAAAATGCTATAGGCAAGTCAGCATCAGAATTGCCATAGAGAATTATTGTTGTTAGCCATTCTGTTGATAGTTCATATTGTAAGAATTGCTAGCAGATGGGAAAATAGATGAGTCAGGATACAGTATTAGCAATCCATATTTTTTTAATCACAGGCCACTAATAAGGTCTATAGCATCTGTGAGATTTATTTAAACAGTTGCTTGGAAGCGTTTGTTTTCCCAGTAAACACAGCAAACCTTGCACAGAATTTTCTTGATTGACTATTTCACTGAATGTATCAAATTAACATAGATTATTTGAATATGTCAAATTAACATAGAAGACCGGTTGCTTCATTGTACCGGTGTCTTCGTTTACTGTGGCAGACTGATTATACTGGCAACTCTTGGATCCTTTCAGTCTTGAAATGTTGCATTTATACATTTTAGAACTTCCTAATCCTATCTGTTTAAGTGTTTTCCCCTAGAGACCTTGAGTCAGATTATTTTAGAAAGTGATTCGTTCTTGTCATTTGAATGTGATGTTTTACATTTTGATAGTAGAGTTGCTATATAAACTTAATGAAAGTTCTAATTTTATAGAAAACTCTTACTTTTGGTCAGTTATCAGAAATTTTCATGGCATTAAAAATAATTTTAATAATCAGAAACTTGAACTGTCAGACGTATCTGTGAATTGATTTAATCTTCTTTTCCATCTTCTCACACCACTGAGTTACTTGTGCTGCCGTTCTATGTAAGATCTTGTAATAAAGTTTTGACTTCCCTGGGTGGTACATACCTGACTGCTAACCAAAATTTGCAGGTATGAGTCTGCCCAGAGGTACCTCAGAAAAACAGCCTAGTGATCTACTTCTGAAAAATCAGCTGGGGAAAACCCTATGGAGTACAGTTCTACTCTGGCGTGCTTTGGGTCACCATGTGTCAGAATTGATGTTATAACTGGCAGTAAAAGACTGACTCATTTGTCTGTTTCTTTTACTTGGATTTTTTTTTTTTCTTTTAAGGGCTACAGAACAATAAGGTATTTGAGGATATTAATATATAATCTCCTTTACCTCCTGAATGAACTGTGATAATCCAGAGCCGTCATAACGTAACAACCCTTGTGAGGATGGCCCCGTGTTTTATTCTGTTGTACACCGGGTCACTCTGAGTTGTAACTAACTCATTCGCACCTGATACAACAGGGTTATCATGAACAAAATGCTTATTGGAACAATTACACCAAACTACACCAGCTTTCAAACAAAATATAATTCCTGTTGAAAAGTCATTTAGACTTCCTCATTTTAACTTAACACCAACAGGTATTTTATTCAATCATCCATCCATTATTGTTTTAAGAGTTTGAAGGTTTTTCTTTGAAGTCTTTCATTTGTGTTATTTCAAATTTTTCTGATAATTGCTGGGAGATTGTACTCTAACTAACCTGAAGTTCAGTGAAGATGATAATTCTGCCTTTTATGCTTCTGTTGTTGATCACATTTTAAAAGACTGTTCTGTTTGCATGTCCTGCTCAGGTTTTCTATTCACTGTGCCCTTCACAGCCGAATACCTAACCATCATTGTCCCTTCAGCTCCGGTGGGAACAGCCCTGGGATCTCTCCACAGCCCAGTGCCTTTTTGGTGATACAGCATTTTAAATTCAATGGCAGTGCTGTATTAACTTGGTCACTTTGGATTTCTATCCAAATAACTGTTGTTATCTGGAAACATGACCAAATTTCCAGTGAAATTTTATATTCAACTATGATTTAATATGAACTTGCAGAACTAGAAAGTAGTTTTGCACCTGATCAAAATCAGTTAACCCTGTCCTCCCTTATCTCTCTTACTTTAAAACCGTCTAAGAAAATATGCTTTCATTAAAGAACGACCAAAATTTGTCATTTTAATTCAATGACATCCAAAGAATTGGATGCCTTTTATACTTCAAGAATATTGTGAACCGCTCTCCTTTTGCCCTCCTCCCACTATTATAAAGGCAATAAACTGGAGCAGGCAGGAGAAGGGCTCAGTGCTGACATAGCCACCTGTCTTGGTAACACTTTTCCTGTCTCGTGGATTTGGTTTCATTGAGGATCAGATCTAATAACCCATTGTACATAAGCATGTAGAGCCTCACACTGTAATGGAAGCTTATAAAGTTGCTGTTTTTCTTACCCTTCCTACTCCCCCTCCCCCATTGTGACACTGTAGGATAAGCACTAGACTGGTAACCACAAAGTCAGCTGTTCAATGTTACCAGCCACTCTTGACCCTATATAAGGTCCCTATGAGTCAGAACCAACTCTATGGCAAACACCTACTAGTATAAAAGAGTATTTTACTAATAACAAAAGCAGGTTGATGTAGACAGGAGCGGCAACAGGAGAGGGAAAAAGAAAATGTGCCCACACACAGAAGTCCTGGTGTGACACTGGGGTTAATGCACTGGACTGCAAAGTCAGTTTGATCCACAAGGTCGGCACTCATAGCTCACCAGCCGCTCCTTAGAAACCCTATACAGGGTCGCTATGGGTCAGAACTGACTCGAAGGCACTTAACAACATAAAGACAGAGAGAGAGGGGGAGAGAGAGTGTCCTGGTGTGGTGCTGTGGGTTAATGCGCCAGACTGCAAAGCCATTTAAACTGCAAGGTTGGCAGTTCAAGCTCACCAGCTGCTCCTCAGAAACCCTATACAGAGTCGTTATGGGTCGGAACTGATTCGACAGCACTTCAAAACAACATATATGTATATAAGGTTTTAATAAATATGTAATTCCAAGTTCACCTTTTTAATCCCCATTTTTTATAAAGCTGAAGCTGTCTCTATACAGAATGGGGATTGAGAAGGTGAACTTGGAATTCCCCCCCCCCCCAAACTTGTTAATTTTTGTTGTTAACTGCTGTCGAGTTGGTTCTAACTCATAGCGACCCTGTATAGGTTTTCCAAGGAGCCGCTGGTAAACTTGAATGACCTTGCAGTCCAGTGTATTAACTCACAGCGCCACACCAGGACTCTTTGTACATTTGTAGTAACTGAGTGAATACCAATAAACTATGATATAATAAGTTTTTTAAAAGTGTTAATGTAGAAATCAGATCATGTCTCTGCTGAAGCTATCTCATTTTCTTATTTAAAATATAGAAGTTAGGTTGTTTTTGAGGTTCTCTTTTGCACTAAAGGAGCCTTGGTGGCGTAGTTAAGCGCTTGGCTGATAACCAAAAGGTTGTCAGTTTGAACCCACTAGCCACTCTGGAAGAAAGTAGCGTTCTGTAAAGATGACAGCCTTTGAAACCCTCTGGCCCTCTGGGACAGTTCTACACTACCCTATAGGGTCACTGTGAAGTGGAATCCACTCAGTGACAATGGGTTTTGGGTTCTGTGAAGGTTTAACTCATACACACTTAAGTTTATGTTCCCATAAAACAAATGACCTACTTTCATCATATAAAATGTTTGTTTTTTTTAACAATCCAATATCCCTCAGGCCCGTATTTACACAAAGAAATTCTTTTGAACTCAGTTTAAACCTTTCATGAAAATTGATTTTATTCTTACGTTTGTTTGCCCCTGATAGTTGTCATTTCAAATGTCCAGGAAAAGTAAAGTTTCTTGCAAATTGGGGGCGGGGAGGTGGTCTCAGACAATGAAACAATATTCTGAAACTGATCTCTTTTTCTTTGGCTATATGGTGTGGCACTGTGGGTTAATGCGCTAGACTGCAAAGTCGGTTTGAACCATAAGGTTGGCGGTTCAAGCTTACCATTCACTCCTCAGAAACCCTACAGAATCGCTATGGGTTAGAACCAACTTGATGGTACTTAACAACAACATATATTTTAGAAGTTATGGGTCATGATTCCAAGGACTTTGCATCCAAGTTGTTCTTATAATTATTAAGTTTATTCACTTAAGTATGTTGTATTTGTTCACTTGAATCAAATAGGCACTAGCACAGAGGTATGTTTGTAAAGATTGTAAAACTATAGTCTTCCTTAACATCATTAAGTTCTGAAGTTTGAGAACTACTGTTACTTGTCGAAGTTCAATTTTATCATAAAATTCAAAACTCTGTTTGGTTACATACAATTAACCTAAATAAGGAAAAGCCATTTTTTGATGAGTTGAACCTTTGTCTACCTTTGTTCACACATAGTGAAAGTACAATGTACAATCTAAAATTTTTCTGTTTACTGACTTGTCTTAGCAAATTCTAAACTCCAGTAAATACTAGATCAAAGACTTGATACTCTGCATGCTGTTTACTTTTGCATTTCATTTGGAATTAACAAACCAGCATCAACAATGATAATACATACACACCGATTTGTATTTCATGCATAGTAAAAATATAACTCATAAGCAGCATTCCTTTCCTATGTTACAAAGTGAATTCGGGTTGATGTACCACAAGCTCTGTTGATCCATAGGCATAAACAATTTTGGAGTGATTTATTTTCCTTTTTATAAAGGTTTCAGAAAAGCAATTTACCTGACTTTAGTGAAGGAAACTTTTGTCACAGTAATATTAATATTAACTCCAGAAATTCAAGTTTCTTTCTAGTATTATCCTTTTTGTTGTTGTTCTTAAGTTGCATCTAGTTGGTTCCAACACATGGTGACCCTATATAGGGGTTTGTTGTAAAGTTCCATCCAGTTGATTTCTGAGGCTTTAAATCTTCAAGGGAGCAGAATGCCTCATCTTTCTCCCATGGAGTAGCTGGTAGGGTGGAACCACAGACCTTTGTGGTTCACAGTACTTATCCTTTAGAGCTACCTTATTACCATAAAAATTGTTTTAATTTGGGTTAGCATTTTAAAGAGGTGATAGGATATTATGTGGTAACATAAGGTCATATTGGAGAGTTAAGTGACTCCATACAATAAGCACTGGACTGTGAACCACAAGGTCCACGGTTTGAGCTTACCACTGCTACCTACTCCACTGGAGAAAGATGAGACTTTCTGCTCCCACGAAGATTTAAAGTCTTGGAAACCCTATCAGGGCGCTATGAGTCAGAACCGACTTAGCCATACTTAACAACAACAACATAGGATCATTTGATCATTATGAGTGTCCATAAAGTTCTGTCTGGTTTATGAATTTTTTGCCACTAAGACATTGAGTGGAGTCCTGGTGTGGCGCATTGGGTTAATGCACCAGACTGCAAAGTCGTTTGAATTGCAAGGTTGGCAGTTCAAGCTCAGCAGCTGCTCCTTAGAAACCCTATACAGGGTCACTATGGGTTGGAACCGACTCAACAGCACTTAACAACAACAGCAACAAGACATTGAGCATTGTTTTCCAAGAAATTGAGAAAAGCTATTCTTCCAGGTTTCCCTCTCAGAACCATTTTCATGCTTGTGGAAGGCTTGCTGGCTCCAGAAACTCAGGGTGCTAACTACCTCTCTCTTTAGAACTTTATCAGAAAACAAAACCCAGCCAGAAGTTTATGTCTGTAAATCTTAACTATATAAAAAGTAAATCTATTAACTGCGTATATGTTTTTGCATATACCGTAATGTAGAGACTTTTAAACCTCCAGTAATAACTATTTAATTAAAAAAATGAACAGAGCCTCTGACCACAAATCACAAATGCAGAGATTTGGAAATTCTTGCAACAAATTGAGTGACTTAGAACATGAGAAATTTCTGCTCTCACAGTTTGAGAGGTTACAAGTTCAAAATCAAGGTGTCACCAGAACCATTCTTTCTGAGCTCTCCAGGGGACTCTCGTCCATATCGCTCTCTTGTAGCTTCTTGTAGATTGTTGGTGCTGCCAACAATCCTTGCCTTTCCTTGACTTCGTTTGTAAATGATCACCCCACTCTCTGGTTCTGTCTTTACACAGCAGTCTTCCTGTTTGTCTCTGCATGTGTCTCTTCTCCCCTTCTTTTAGGGTAGCAGTCATAGGGGACCCACTCTGTTTGGTTCAATATAGCCTACCCACTACCAAACCAGAGTCCTGTCCACCCAGGACCTTATTTGGAAACAGGGTCTTTGCAGTTGTAATCCTGTGAAGCTGAGGTCATAATGGATTAGGACGTTATATGTTTCTGCTCATGCTGTTTCCCTTCTTCTCTTCTCTTCTTGTCCCCCGGGTCGCAGTTTACTCATTCTTCTCTAACTTAACTGTGCATGGATTTGTCATGTCCACTAGATTGCAAGCTGTTTGTGGAGAAAGGGAGAGTGTTTTGTTCTTTGTATTGACAATGCTTGGTCTATGGAAATCCTCAGTAAATACTTTAAAAAAATAAGTTAACGGTGGTATCCTCTGACAGCCCTGAAAACATGGCTTACCCGAAGGCACACTCCCTATAACCCCAACTTTACACAGCCCAAATTCTGAGGTTTTTTGTTTTTTTTTTTCCTAAATCAAATCCCAGAAATATATAGAAAACCAAACCCAACCTCTTGCCATCAGGTGGCTCCCAATTCAGAAATAGGTGTGACAAGCATGAAAGTCAGCCATGTTCTGTCTTAAAACAGCCTCAGGCCTTTGTTCTGAAGCTGTTTGTTCTTGCATAATGCAGTGATTGAGATTGTTTGATTGCTATTCGGGCTTCATTAGCAGACCTGAAGTAGAGATAGAAGGGTGTACATGAAGTGACAGCATGACAAGGGTCTGACAGCGCTCCTTCAAATGAGGGTTGAGTAGATGAGCTCCATACAGGGCCAGGTTAGATATGGATGTTGATGGCAATGACTCATCATCAGGGAAAGACTTTCTCTGGTCCTGTGCCCTCTGCTTTAGGACGCAACATAGTCCATAATGTATTTTCTTGTAAAGATTTTTCATTCAGAATATTTGAAACAACATTTTATTAAACAACTAACACTTCAGTACTTAGTGAATTCACGTTTCTGGAATACCTAACTCCCCAACCATGCCACAGAATTGGTTCCTCAACATCGAAGACCAGTTTTTCACACATTTTACATATCAGAAACACAAAAGTCTGTTAGAGAAGGAAAAATTTTCTTCTCAGTGGCTTCTGTCTCTAAATTCAGTCCATTACTGTAATGTAATATTTATAAACCTTTGGCAGTTTGCCCCAGATAATATAGTACAAAATATTTACAGGAATATATTAACGCAAAATTTTTTAATGTACTAAATCTTGTTTACTACATATGATATTTTTCTAACCTTTTAGCAACCCATTGCTTGAGTGATTTATTCTGTATTCCTAGCTACATGTCATAGTATTAGCAGTATTAGTGAATAGTTTCTAGGCATGTGCACGTTCTTTAAAGTCTAAATATTTTTTTGGAATATGTGAAGTGAGAACATGAAATTCATGCATAAAAATCAACTATGAAAGAATACATTGAGAGGAGCCCACGATCGCAGCCTAGACTGACACACCAGCACACCCCCCGACATCAAAGTTTCAAGAAATCAAGTTAGACAGATCCAGATGACAACCTTGGAACCCTAAACGTCACACAGAAGGATGAAGAATTAGACTGAGCCCTAAGTGAAAGAAGAGACAGAAAGAAAACAGCCGATGTAGAGACAGACAGATCCTCAGTGCCTTGCCAATCAGCTCAGTTTAACACAGCCATCTTGGGGCAAAGTGGACCTCGTTCCTGGGTGAGGAACTTAGAAAGGCAACGACATGAAATTCACAACAGGAAAAAGAGCTACCTGGAATCAAACAGGCACTCTAGATACAGCCAGGGTTAAAAATGGAAAGCACAGGAAGGTTGGGCAAGAACTGCAGTGACCCTCCCAACCACAGACGAGATGGGGCACCAGGGACTAGGAAAGGACCTTCTCACCTGTGGCAGCACCTGCCCATTTGGCCAGGAAACATCTGAATGATAAAACTGCAGAGTAGCGATTAAAAGTCCCATACCTCTCCAGCCTCCATGTGCTCCCCCAACCCTCATTTAAATGAGCCAGGCCCCAATTACCTGGGACATGCCCCTACACCCCGTAAGCACTGGAGCAACCCCTAGCCTGTTACCCATAGACTGAGGGAAGTTCACCCACTGTTCAGTGCCCAGCTGCTAGTGGGAACACACCTGCAGCCTAGCAACCAGCAGAAGCAAGCCTACAGCATGGCAACCAGCAGGGACGCACCTACAGTCCAACCACCACCAAGATCACATGTGTGGCCTGGCGACTGGCAGGAGTGCACACACTGCCTGACACTCATAGGGGTCATGCCTACTGCCCAGTGACCACTGATAGCGTATTCTTGCCCACCAGAGCAGTTCCCCCCATTCTCCCATAGTAACCAGAAAGGTACCTAATGTCACTGCCCAGAAACCAGCAGGTGTGCCTCATACCCTAGCCCAGCTTCTAGCTAACACACCCCGGCAAACTCTTCCAGTGACCAACCTGGTATGACGTGCAGGCACACTTCATCACTAGTGACCACCAGATGCATTACTGCCCTATGGCTATGATGGTGACCTCTTCAGCCCTCCAGTGGATACAATAACTGCTAGCACCAACACAGAAGGATGTCATGATCCTACAGTGGGCCCAACACTTGTCACCCATCATAAGAGAAAGACAAAGTCCTGGTGTAGTGCTGTGGGTTAATGCACTGGACTGCAAAGTCAGTTTGAACTGCAAGGTCGGCAGTACAAGCTCACCAGATGCTCCTCAGAAACCCTAAAGAGGGTCGCTATGGGTCAGAACTGACTCAACAGCACTTAACAACAACAACAGCAACATAAGACACAGAACCTGTTAATTCCACTCAATTCAGTAATGGAACACATTCAAGGCTAACCACAAAGAGATCTACCACGTGTATGTGACCTACCATATCCACTAGTGAGAGGAAATCACACCCAGCCATCAGACACCACCAAAGTCACACATAAACCAAAACCCCACAAACAGATACCAAGACATCGTGCCCTGAAGTGCAGACAATGCGCTAACTGCTCTCAGAGACAGCAGACGAGATCCACTCATATAAAGAAGCCAGACAAGATGACTCAAGTAAGTGACCAAAAGAAAACCTTCCTGAAGAATAATTGGTAATGGAAATACCTGATGAGGAACTTAGAAAACATATATAGGATCCTCAAGGAAAGCACAGACAAAAGTCTGCAATCATTTAGGAAAACAATTTAAAAAATAAAAAAAAAAAAGTAAAATAAACAATTAGAAAAAACTGTAAAAAACAACAGTCAGAAATTCAGAAGATTAACAATAAAATCTATTCAATAGAATCAGTGAAATAGAGTGCAAACCCCTTGATACTAATTTATTTGAGAAACAGGAAAAAAGAAAATGAAGGGAAATGAAGACAACCTAAAAGTTTTATGGGACACTATCAAGAGAAGTAATCTATGAATGATTAGAATTACAGAATAATAGGAAACAAGAATAACAGAGAATTTTTGAAGATTTGCTAGCAGGAAACTTTCCTAATACCAAGAAAGATGAAATTTCCATCCAAAAAGTTCAAAGAACCCCATATAAGATAGACCCCCAAAAGAAAGTCATAAAGATGTATCATAATCAAACATACTAAAACCAGAGATAGAATACTTCTGGGAGCAACTCAGGAAAAAATGAAATGTCAAATACAAAGGAGCACCAATAAGACAAAGTGCTGATTTCTTGGCAGAAATCATGCAGGCAAGAAGGCAATGAGATGGCATATATAAAATCCTGAAAGGAAAGAACTGCCAACCAAGAACCATATATTCAGCAAAATTGTCTCTCAAGTACAGTGACAAAATTAGGACATTTTCAGTGAAATAGAAATTAAAGGGAATTTGTAAAAACCAGACTAGGCTTTTAAAAAATATCAAAGGGAGTCCTTCAGACAGAACCAACAGCATCAGATAACAGAGATTAAGTGACACAACAGCATCCCACAGATACCAACCCAGACAAAGAAATCTCAAAAGTAACAAAAAGCTACAAAACTGGAGACAGAACCAGAGATGCCAATTTGCAAATGATGACAACTTCAAATCAATAAGAGGGAATAAATGTATGGTGGTTATAAAACTTCCACAGGGATAGAACGTCAAGGCTATATCAGTAAATAACAGGATGTTTTCAACTTAGGAAGATAAAGGTAAATCTCAGAGAAACAAAGAAAATTAATAAGTCTACTCACCAAGATAAAAAAAGAAAATCATGACTCAGTAAATACAAAACTACAAAGGAAATAAAAAAGAAAATCCATAAACAAAAAGAACTCTGCACAGAAAATAAAGCAGAACAAAGAAGCCATCGACATACACCATAAAAAAATCATAACAGAATCAGAGCAGTAAATTCATACCTGTTGAATGTAATGATATAAATTCCTGAATGTCAAATAGTTTAAATTCATCAGTCAAGAGACAGAGTAGAGATTGGGTTTGTTTGTTTTTTTAAAAAATCAATGTAATGCCTACAAGACACATATTAGACATAAATAGATTCAAAATCAAAAGCTGGGGGAAAAATACATCAAACAAGCAGTAAAAAAAAAAAAAAGCAACCCCAAACACATTGAGACACCTCGAGTTACAGTAGGACACAGTGGAACTGCTCCATAGGGTTCTGAGACTGATCATTACAGGAGCAGATTGCCTCATCTCTCTCCCACATAGAGGAGGAAAAGAACAGGAGTGGCAATAGTAATCTGAGACAAAGGGCATCTAGATTGATGAGGAAGAAGTAAAACTATCCCTATATGTAGATGACATTACTATACACAGAAACTCTCAGAGACCACAAAGAAAGTGGAGAGAACTAATGGAAGAGGTCAGTAAAATGGCAAAGTACAAGATCAACATACAAGTATCAGTTGTTTACCTCTGCACTAACAAAGAGAACTCTGAAGAGGAAATAAGATAATACCATTTTTAATAGCACTCAAAAGGATAATCTGCCTAGGAATAAATCTAACTAGGGACATAAAAGTTTATAAAGAAAACACTGTGGTCCAAAAGAGACCTCCATAAATGGAAAACCATACTATGCTCATGAATTGGAAGACTTAACACTATGAAAATGTCACTATTACCCAAAGAGATCTACAGCTACACTACAATCCTGATCCAAATTCCATCAATTTTCTTTAATGAAATGGAGAAGTAATCTTCAACTTTATATGGAAAGGAAAGAGACCTCACATAGAAATAGGCAAAGCACTACTAAAGAAGTAAAACAAAGTAGGAACCATCACTGACCTCAGATCCTAGTACATAACCACGGTCATCAAAACCGCCTGGTACTGGTACAATAACCAGTGGAACAGAGTTAAGAACCCAGAAACAAATCCATCTAGCTTTTCACAACTGATTTTCAACAAAGGGTTGAAGTCCTTTAAACGGGGAAAATAAATTATCTTTCTCTTCTGGCAAAAGTAGATACCCATTTGCAGAAAAGTTAGACAGACCCCATATACAAAAATGAAATCAAATGAACCAAAAACCTAAAACTTAAACATAAAACTATAATGTTCATGGAATGAAAAATGGGGACAAATCTATGGAATCTTATCTATGTCATAAAGAGGTTATCAAACAAAACAAAAGTATACAAACAGAAGATGATGAACTAAATAACTACAACTTTATAAAAAATATATATGTTCATCAAAAGACTACAAAAAAAAAACAACAACAAAAAGACTACCAAAAGAGCTTTCTTTGACGCTATCAAAGCTGAGATAATGACCACATGAGCCTTAATAACGTCAAGAGACACCTCCCTCTTTACCCTGTTCCTCCTCTCCAGGGCATACCGGTATGTAAACCTTCTTGTCAGTGGCTTGCTGTAGAAGAGCTTTTCCTTTCCATCTCACCCTGTGATGCAGACATATGGGGGAAATCAATCTGAGATGACGTCAACCCCTTCCTCTTTGTTCTAATTACTGTATTATCTGACAGTTAACATTGGGAAGAGTTTAATTGGCATCTTGTGGAGGTAACCAGTGGCCCCTGGAGAGAATATATAGAACTAGTGGAGTGAATCCATATGAAAGGCTGCAGGCTTTGATCTTCATCAGGAATATGGGTTTTTATGTACATAATGGAATGCATACAAGAAGTTTACAAATGATTAGAAGAATTGATTTTTCTAAGAATCATCATCTGTGAAATCTATATCTTGCTGTTCATTCCTAAACAAGTCATAGAAGCAGACCTCTTGGAAACCACTTTAATCAAAACTAAGAATTTGAAAAAAGCAGGTGCTGAACTTTAATTTGTCTCCTGAACAGGAAAAATGGGCTGTGATCAAAACTGTGGGCTTATTGCTGGGCGGTCATTGGTGCAGTCCTGTCTGTGTTTGAAGGCATTCTAATGCCAGTTGGAGACAGTTAAAAAGGAAGTTGCCCTTGAAAAAGGTACACTTGCTTCTGCAGTGTTAAAACAGGCACTGAAATTTACAGGTAGTTTGGGATCTACAATGTGCTAAATCCAAAGGAACTGATTGCTTAACAATATGAGTGCTGTTAACTAAGAGGTCCTTATACATAGAGAGTTCATTGTCTAGCCGAAGGAAAATGTAACCCAGGACCCTAAAACACACACAGCCTCTTTTATAACCCCTAATGGTGCCATCTTTTAACCTTCACTATCAGTTGGAACAGAGAATGATAGTTTCACAGTTCTCAATCTGGCTGTAGTAGGTGCACCCCGCATCTGTCAAAATGCATTTGTTCAGGTGTTACTCAGTACACTTCTCAAAAAGTCAAAATCTGGTGTGTTTCAAACCAAAACTCTGGACAAACTGTTGTGGGGCTACAAGGATCGAGTTCTGAGTTTGGTTCCATATCCTGTTAGTACTACAGTTGGTGTAGTTTTTCCTTACAATAATACTGTAGATGGAGTTTATAAAGTTTTTGTTGGAAAAGATAACATAAGCAATATTGCCATAATTGACACAAAGGTAAAAATAATCTCTCCTATTGGCCAAGTTATTATGACATGATTAATGGCACAGATGCAGCTTCATTTCCTCCTTTTGTTGAGAAGACCCGGGTGTTTTCCTCTGACATATGCAGATCAATCTATGCTGTGTTTGGTTCTGAAGTTAATCTGAAAGGAATTCCTGTGTGTTGATTTATTCTTCTAACCAATGTCTTTGCATCTCCACTTCAGAATCAGACAACCACTGTTTATATACAGAGAAAAGTTCTCTCGATGAATTGTACATTATATGGTGTGTTAGACATAGGCAAATGCAAAAAAGGAAAACCTGTGTACATTTCACTACCTCTTTTTCTACATGCAAATCCAGACATTGCAACAAAAATAGAAGGCTTGAATCTAAATGAAGAAGAACATAGGACATATTTGGATGTTGAACCTGTAACTGGATTCACTTTACAATTTGCAGATGGCTGCACATGAGTATATTGGTCAAGCCAGCCAAAAAAAAAAAAAAAATGATGCATTAAAGAATCTGAAGATGAGCTATCTTGTGTCTATCCTGTGGCTTAATGAGACTGGTACCATCGGTGATGAGAAAGCAACCAAGTGACTGGACAAATAAACCTCCTTGGCCTGGTTGAAATGGGCTTGCTCGGTGTTGGTGTGGTGATGTTTGTGGCTTTTATGATTTCATACATGCAGACCAAAGAAAGTAAAATAAGCAGCAAATGAAGTCTTTGCACTTAAGCACCAGCTACATCGGAACGTTTGGTAACAGTCTATAAAATGGAGATTTAATACACTTTATCTCTACAAAAAAACAACAACAACAACAACTTACCTTTTTAGTTGAATAAACGACAACACTACTTTTTTGCCCCAACCAGCAGCACATTTCTAAAGGATTACTGAGCTGCTGTTAAAATCCATACTTTGAACAACAAAAAAGGAATTTTTAAAAGTCATCACTTACAAAATTGAATTGATTTCAGTTTCTACAGACCTGACTCAGGCATAAATCAATTTGGTACCAATTCACTTGGTTTCCTGGTGGCACATTCAGCAGAGGAGTGGATGGTCTAAACATATCCTGGGCCTTGGACTCTCCTGTCTTCCTCATCAACTTGTAAGCAGCAGCATCTTCGGCAGTGTCCCTGTCCCTGTTGGGTTGCAAGAGACAGACCCCAGGATTGCTGATAGCACATCATGCTTGAAGAGCACCAAATACTTTGAAAGACATTTAGTAGTGGAAAATAAATGATTCATTTATCGTTTTTGTGAGCCATTTGATATCCATTACTTCAATTTCTTTCTCTATGGAATCCTTTGTACAGTGGCAGTAGAGATCATACTATTTTCTTATTTTCTAACTATACAGGTTTTTATGTTTTTGTAACATGCAATGATTTTCTTTGTAGCACATTTTAGTTCTCTAAATTGAAGGAATTTTTCCCAAGTTCTGCCGCTGTTCTGAAAATCCGAATAGACTTTGCCCTTTCTACCTAGTTGCAACATATGCTTGGCAACTTAAGAATGCTGTGCTAGTATTAAAAGATGTAAATGATAATAAAAGAATTATTGTATGCAAGATTATGAAGAGTTTTTTTAAAAAAAGACTGCCAAAGAGTGAAAAGAGAGAACCTACAGACTGGAGAAAAAAATGTGGGCAACATTATCTGATAAGGACCTAATTTCTAAAATGTGTAGAAAGTTTCAACAACTTTATAACAGAAAGACAGCTAACACACATGAGATTACTATCCATAAGAGAGATTCCAATCAAAACTACAAAGTGATATCATCTCCCCCCACAATAATGGTGCTGATCTCAAAAACCAAAAACAGCAGCAACAGATGCTAGGGAGATTATGGGGAGATTGATACTCTTACACACTGTGCTGGTGGGACTGTGAAACTGTACAGCTATAGAAAATGGTGTGGCACTTGCTTAGAGAGCTAGATAGAAATAGCATACGATCTGACAATTCTCTTGCTAGGTATCTAGCCTAAAGAAATGAGAGCTATACTGTTAATAGACCTATCTATGCACACTCATGTTCATTGAAGCATTATTGACATTGAAGCCAAAAGATGGAAGCAATCTAAGTGTCCATATACAGATGAATGGATAAACAAATTATATCACATACATGCAATGGAATACTATGCAACAATAAAAAAATAATGATGAATCTGTGAACTACCACACAACATAGATGAGTTTGGAGGACATGGTGAATAAAATTAATCATGGAAGGCCAAATATCATATGAGACCATCACTGTAAAAAGTCAGGAATGGGTTTACACACAGAAGGAAACATTGTGTGATGCTTACTGGGGATAGGAGGGAAGGAGAGGGAGAATCGCTCACTAGATAGTAGATACCTGTTCATTTTGGTGAAGAGAAAGATAATGCATAATAAGAGGGAAGTGAGTGCAGCATGACCGGTTGAACCTAAGACTCAGGAAGGCACTGAGAGGCATGCAAGAATAAAGGACAAGAGTAGGAAAGAAAGAAAAGAGCAAAATGGATTTCAGAAGAGTCTTTGAAACTTTCTCTTAAACATAAAGAAACAAAAGAAACTAGAGGAAATGAGGAAGTAACTGAATAGAAAATTTCAAAGGGCAGCTCAAGAAGACAGAGTCAAGTATTACAACGAAATGTGCAGAGACCCAGAGGTAGAAAACCAAAAGGATAGAACATGTTCAGCATTTCTCAAACTAAAAGAACTGAGAAAAAAATTCAAGCCTCAGATTTCAATATTAACGGATTCTATGGGGTCCTGGTGTGATGCTGTAGGGTAAGCACTGAACTGCTAACCACAGAGTTGGCACTTCAACTTACCAGCTGCTCCTTGGAAACTCTATACAGGGTCTCTGTGAGTTAGAACCAACTTGACGGCAGTTAACAACAACAATAGCAGTGGTAAAATATTGAATGGTGCAGAAAGCATCAAAAAAAGATGGAAGGAATACACAGAGTATCCTGTACCAAAAAGCCGTTCAAGAGTTAACATATGGTAAAGAGCCAATCATATTGAAGGAAGATGTCAAAACTGCACTGAAGGCATTGGTGAAAATCAAGGATCCAGGAACTGATGGAATGCAAATAGAAATCTTTGAACAAACTGATTAACGGCACTGGAGGCGTTCACACATTTATGCCAAGAAATTTGGAAGATGGAGACCTAGCCAACTTATTTTAAATGATCCATGTTTGTGCCCATTCTACAGAGAGGTGAGCCAACAGAATGTGGAAATCATTGAACAATATCATGTGCAAGTAAAATTTTGCTGAAGATAATTTTTTAATGATTGCAGCAGTACATTAACAGGGACTGCCAGAAATGCAAGCCAAATTCAGAAGAGGACATGGAATGAGGGATATCATTGCTGACATCAGATAGATTTTGACTTAAAGCAAATGTATCTGTGGATCATGCCAAACTATGGATAGCATTACAAAGAATGGGTATTCCAGAACACTAAACCGTGTTAATGAGAAACCTGTACATAGACTAAGAGGCAGTCATTTGAACAGAACAAAGGGATACTGAGTGGTTTGAAACCAGGAAACGTGCATCAGGATTGTATCTTTTTACCATACTTATTCAATCTGTATGCTGAGCAAATAATCCAAGAAGTTGGATCATATAAAGAAGAAAATGGCATCAGGATTGGAGGAAGACTCATAAATAATCTTCAATATGCAGATAATACAATATTGCTTGTTGAAATTGAAGAGGACTTAGAATATTTAATGATGAAGTTCAAATATTACAGACTTCATTAGGAATTACACTTCAGTGTAAAGAAAACCAAAATCTTCACAACTGTATCAATAAATAATATCGGGATAAACAGAGAAAAAATGAAGTTGTGAAAGACTTTATTTTGCTTAGATTCACAGCCAACACTCATGGAAGCAGCAGTCAGAAATTCAAAGGATGTATTGTACTAGGCAAATCTGTTGCAAAAGACCTTTTTTAATTGTTAAAGAGTGAAGATGTCAATTTGAGGACTAAAGTGTGCCTTACTCAAGCCAAGGGTCATAAGCTTATTATGATGGTTGGGCAGTGAATAAGGAAGCTTGTAGAAGAATTGATGCATTTGAATTATAGTGTTGGTGAAGAATATTGGCAGTACCATGGACTGTCAGAACAAACAAATCTGTCTTGCAAGAAATTTAGGCAGAATGTGCCTTAGAAGCAGTAATGGTGAGACTTCATGTCTTTTACTTTGGACATGTCAGGAAGGACCAGTCCCTAGAGAAGGACATCATGCTTAGTAAAGTAGAGGGACAGTGATAAAGAGGAAGGCCACCCACCCACACAACAAGATGGATTGACACAGTGTCAGCAACAGTGGGCCTCAAGTGTAACAATTAATGATGGCACAGGACCGGGACGGTGTTCTGTTTTGTAGTACATAGGTTCACTGAGTTGGAGCCACCCAATGACAACTTTTACACAAAAAGGGGCTTAAAAATATTTGTGAAAAAATGGAATTGAAAGATAATGGAATTTTTCTGTGAACTTTTTAAAGCCTTTTTATGTATAATCCTGCAGCAACAGTAATAACAACCATTAGTTTGTGAATGAATACACAAGATACATTGCTAACTAGGTGTAGAAGGTTGTATGGTACTATACCTGCATACATATATAAGTATGGCTACATACATATATGTAGCTTTGTACTGCTGTATGCATATTCATATATAACAAAGTACATAGGGGGCATAGCTATGGAAACTTCTTAGACATAGCTACTGGGACTGAAATACTGGGTCAGAAAGCTAAGGATCATAGTTTCGAGAGACATATAAATGAATTGGTGTAGCATAGTTCATGAAGAAAGTGTTCTGCATCCTAGATTAGTGAATAGCATTTGAGGTCTTAAAATCTTGCAAGTGGATGCCTAAGAAACAGCTATTGCTCCACTTGGAGCAAAGGAGAATGAAGAAAAGTAAGGAAACAATTAGTCTAAAGGACTAATGACCCACATGAGACCTGAAAACCAGAGAACTAGAAGGTGCCCAGCTCCCACTTCTGACTGCCCTGACCAGGAACATAATAGAAGACCCCAGCTAGAGGTGGAAAATGTAGAACAAAATTGACATTCTTAAAAAAGACCAGACTTACTGGTCTGATAGAGACTGGAGGACCCCAAGACTATAACCCTAAGTCATCCTTCTAAAATGGAACTGAAGCCACTCTTGGGGGCCATATCTCAACTCAATAGACTGACCTAGAAAAGAATAGCCACCAAAAAGAAGGTGCTTCATAGAGCATTCAACTATTGGAGACCTAAAGGGCAGTACTGGCCAAAGAACAAAGATGAGAAGGCAGGGAATGAGCCCAGAGGAAATGGGGAGAGAGGTGGCACACTGCGGGGATGGAACAATTTATACGTGAACTGTTGACAGGGAAATGAATTTCCTGTGTAAAATTTTACCTAAAGGACAATGAAATGTTTAAAAAGAAGAAGAAAATACACATGACTGTGGGATCAAATACTAAATTGTGTGGCTTAAATTATGAATGTTACATAGAAATTTAGAGATGGGAAAGATTAATGTGGGCTGAAATAAAGATCATGTTGTGAAGACTAGAGAAGTAAAAGTTGGAGCCTGTGTAGACAGCAGCAGGGTAGATCTTTCTCAGGGAAAATGAATAGCTGTTTTTGATTTGCATTGACCTTTCAACTCAGCATTGCCTGTTTAATCAGTTCAGAATGTTTTGACGGTCCCTCATGGTGTATTATTTAGCCCTTCAGTAATTTGAACAGTGCTGAGCATATAACAGATGTATCATTAATACTTGGATTAAAAATTAGTGAAGAAAGACTAATGTATACAGTATACTACTATTGAATATATGTAAGTCCCTGGGTGGTTTTAAAAAAGAGTTATCTGACCTCATATAACTTCACAAGGGAGAAGGAGAGTCAAACTCATCAGCGTCGGCCAAAGGCCAATTTCTGTGAGGCTGGGATCAGACATGCCCGCCCCCTCTAACCTTCTTCTCACTTCTGACATCAACCCTCCCTCTCACAGCACTCGACATCTCAGCAGGGCTTCATAATCCATTGCAGTGGTAACACAAAACTCACAGACAATGCTCA
>NW_006408549.1:2813193-2814333 GCF_000296735.1 Chrysochloris asiatica
ATAAATAAAACGACATACTGCATTAGGCAAATCTGCTGCATTAGGCAAATCTATAAAAGACCTCTTTAAAATGTTTAAAGAGCAGAGCTGTCAGTTTGAGGACTAAGGTGTGCCTGATCCAAGCCATGGTATTTTTAATAGCTTCATATGCATGTACAAGTTGGACAATGACTGCCAGAAGAAAAACAAATCTATGTTGGAAGATGTACAACCAGAGTTCTCCTTAGAAGCCAGGATGGCAAGACTTCATCTATAATACTTCAAGCATGTGATCAGGAAGTACCATTCCCTGGAGAAGGACATCATGCTTGCTAAAATGGAGGGTCAGCGAAAAAAAGGAAGAACCCCAGTAAGATGGATTGTCACAGTGGGCTCAAGTGTAACAGCAATTGTAGGGATGGCACAGAATTGGGCAGTATTTCTTTCTGTTGTGCATAGGAATGCTATGGGTTGGAGCCAACTTGATGATACCTAACAACAACAAGGAGATTGTTGTTCTTATTAAGTGCCATCAAGTCGGTTCTAACCTATAGGGTTTCCGAGAAGCGAGTGGTGAGCTTGAACTGCCGACCTCACAGTTCAAATGACTTTGTAGTCTGTTGCGTTAACCTGCAGCGCCACACCAGGACTCCACAAGGAAATTAGCAGGTTACATTTCAGAATTAGAAATGTTCAGTAGATAGTTCTTTGGTCAGTAAAGCCTCTGTGTCACATACATTGCTCTGCTCCCTTGGCTTTCATACTGCTGATAACTGCCCAAAGGGCACTCCACTCTACTATAAGCCTCAACCCAAACTCACTCAGCTCTCACTCTGGGGATCAGCAAACCTAGCTCCCTAAGTTCATGCCTGGAGGCACACTACTCTGCAAGTAAACCTCTGTACAAAGGCACTCCGCTTTGTTTGCCCCATGGGCCAGGAAGCCCACTTCTCCATCTCGTGCTCTGGCTATTGGTTCTGTTGCTTCTACTCCTCTGCCACTCCTCTGGTGTCACAACTCTGACCCTGGGTCCAGGAGGTTCAAGGCACAGGAACTTGGGATCTAAAGGCTACACGCCACTCCTGGCTCTTCTTTTTGTTGGTAGTGAGATCCCCTGATTCAGCTTCTGAGATGGCTCATTTTATGCCCATGTTAGAGTTC
>NW_006408549.1:2814823-2837384 GCF_000296735.1 Chrysochloris asiatica
AGTCAGTTCTGACTCATAGCGACCCATATATAACTTAATATAATATGCTAACTCATGTGGTTACAGATGACTGAAAACTCAAGGTAAATTTGACACATAGGAGACCTCCTTATACCCCAGAGTGAATGTTGCTCACCTTTAGCGTCATCGTCCTGGGAGCCTGTACGCTTTTCCATAATGCTGCCATTCCTCAAAATATTTTTGGAACTCCTCTTTTGAATTTCTTCTAGAGTCTATGACTCATGCTTTTCAGTGTCTTCAGTGGTGACAGATTCTTTTCTGTTGAAAGTCTATTTGATTTTTGGAAGTAGGAGTCACTTAGGGCCAGGTCTGGTGAGTAAAGTAGATGAGCAAGCTGAGAAATGTTATTTTTGGTTAAAAGTGAGATGTGGTTATAAAATAATGAGTGTTTTCTGGCCTAGCTTTTAAAATAACTCTCAGGACAATTATCTTCTAAAAACAGAAAATAAACTAAAAGTTTTATCATTTTAAAAACAAGTTTGGGATTGTTGTGTTAGTGGTGGTTGCTGTTAGGTGCCATCACGTTGATTCCAGCTCGCAGCCACCTCATGTGACAGAGCAGAGCTGCTCCTAAACTGTGATGTCCTTGGAAGCAGATCACCACTGGGTGGGTCAACTGCCAGCCTTTTCTGTTACCAGTCCAGTGCTTAACCATTGGGCTGCCAGGGCTACCTGAAGTCCAGACCTTGCTTTGCCTGGTATTTGGGGCCCACTAGGCCTATCTTGGAGTCCTGGAGTGGTACTGTGGGCTAATGCGTCAGACTGCAAAGCCATTTGAACTGCAAGTAGGGTGGTTCAGACTCACCAGCTGCTCCTTGGAAACCCTGTACAGGGTCACTGTTGGTCAGAATCAACTCAACGGCACTTAACAACAACACAGCCTATCTTGAGAAGTGCAGTGTCTCTGTAAGATAAGTGCTGGAGTTGAGAACCACAAAGTTAGCTGTTCAAGCCCACCAGTCACTCCACACAAGAAAGATGAGGTTTTGGATTCCAGATGTGGCACTGTAGGATAAGCAGTGGACTGCTAACTGAAAGATTGGCAGTTCAAACACACCAGCCACTTCTTGAAATCCCTGGGCAGGATCACTGTGAGTTGGAACTGACTTGATGGCTTTTAACAGCAAAAGGCTTATCCACCCCACCACTGCTCTCCTCCAGAGAACTGCCAGAGGGTCAAGCCGGATTCAGAAGAGGCCGTGGAACCAGGAAGATCATTGCTGATGTCCGATGGATTTTGGCTGAAAGCAGAGAATATCAGAAAGATGTTTACCTGCACTTTATTGACTATGCAAAGGCTTTCAGTTGTGTGGATCATGACAAACTATGGACAACATTGCGAAGTATGAGTATTCCAGAACACTTAATTGTGCTCATGAGGAATCTGTACTTGGACCAAGAGGCAGTTGTTCAAACAGAACATGGGAACACTGAATGGTTTAAAATTAAGAAAGATGTGCGACTGGGTTGTATTCTGTCACCATACTTAATTCAACCTGTATGCTGAGCAAATAATCTGAGAAGCTGGGTTTTATGAAGAAAAACGTGGCATCAGGATTGGAGGAAGATTCATTAACAACCTGTGATATGCAGATGATACAACCTTGCTTGCTGAAAGTGAAGAGAACTTAAAACATTTACTGATGAAGAACAAAGAGCACAGCCTTCGGTATGGATTACATCTCAATGTAAAGAAAACAGAAATCCTCACCACTGGACCAATAAACAACAGTCTTATCAATGGAGAAAAGGTTGAAGTGGTCAAGGACTTCATTCTTCTTGGATCAACTATCAGCACTCAGAGAAGCAACGATCAAGAAATCAAACATCGTATTACATTAGGCAAATCTGCTGCACAAGAATTTTAAAGTGTTGAAGAGCAAAGATGTCAGCTTCAGGACTTATGGTGCCCCTGACTCAAGCCATGGTATTTTCAATAACCTCATATGCATGCGAAAGCTGGACAGTGAATAAGGAAGACTGTAGAAGAATTGATGCTTTTGAGTTGTGGTGTTGGAGGAGAATATTGAAAGTGCCATGGGCTGCCAAAAGAACCAACAGATCTGTGTTGGAAGAAGTGCAGCCAGAGTGCTCCTTGGAGGCTAGGATGGCCAAACTTTGTCTCTCATGCTTCAAACATATTGTCAGGAAGGACCAGTCACTGGAGAAGGATATTATGTTTGGTAAGGTGGAGGGTCAGAGATAAAGAGGAAGACATCCCCCTCACCCCCCAACGAGATGGATTGGCCAAGTAGCAGCATTGATGGACTCAAGCATGGCAACACTAGTGAGTTTGGCCCAGGACCGGACAGTGTTTCGTTCTGCTGTGCATAGGGTCCATATGAGTTGGTACCAACTCGATGGCACCTAACAACAACAACAACAACCACTCTCCTAGGAGCCATTATGTCTCTGATGTCCTCATCCTTCCCCTTCTCCTCAAAGTGACACCTTTTCTCCTTAACACTTCAAAGAGGTCTTCTACAACAGGCTTGTGCAGTGAATGTGTCATTTGATTTTTTTGTCTGCTGTTTCCCTGAGCATTGATTGTGGATTCAAGTAAAATGAAATCCTTGACAACTTCAGTCTTTTCTCCATTTATCATGATGTTTATTTATTTGGTCCAGTTGAGAGGACTTCTGTTTTCTTTTTATTGAGGTATAATCCATACTGAAGGCTGTGGTCTTTGATCTTCATGTATAAGCAAGCTGCGTTGTCCTCATATTGCAGGTTGTTAATGAGCCTTTCTCCAATCCTGATGCCACATTCTACTTTGTATAATCCAGCTTCTCAGATTATTTGTTCAACATACAGATTGAATAAGTATGGTGAAAGGATACAACTCTGACACAGCATAGTTAGGATAAAATGGTTAATTTAGTCTGTATTCAATCATGCCACATTTTGAGATGATCTCAACAGGCGTTTGTGATGAGTGAGTACTCATAGGCAGTTACCCAGGCATACCTTGGAGATACTGCAAGTTCAATTCCAGACCACCACAATAAAGCCAATCTCAATAAAGGGAGGCACGTGAATTTTTTGGCTTTCCAGTGCATATAAAAATTATATTGCACTGTTCTGTAGTTTATTAGGAGTCCCAGAGTGGCGCTGTGGGTTAATGTGCTAGATCGCAAAGTTGGTTTGAATTGCAATGTCGGCTGTTCAAGTTCACCAGTCCAGTCACTCCTCGGAAACCCTTTAAGGGGTTGCTATGGTTCAGAACCAACTTGAAGGCACTTATCAACAACAACAGTGATAGTTTATTAATTGTGCAATGTTGTTGTTGTTAAGTGCTGTCGAGTCAGTTCTGACTCTTAGTGACCTTGTTTAGGGTTCAAGAAGCAGCTAGTGGATTTGAACTGCTGACCTTGTGGTTCGCAGTCCAGTTATGATCCTACAGCACAGATAATAGTCCACAGTGTGCAATAGCATTATGAAAAAGTTTGAACTATTGCAAGAATTTACTAAAATGTTACTCCGAGACATGAAGTTAGCAACATGCTTTTGGAAAATGACCCAAGAGATTTGCTCAACAATGTTGCCCAAACCTGCAGTTTGTTAAGAATACAGAATCTGTGAAGCACTGATTCTGTGTAGAGCAAACCACAGTACAATGAGGTATGCCGCTGTCCTCAAAGTCTGCGAGAGTGCTGCTGGACTTGTCTTTCTGCCTTTATTCAGCAATGTGTTTCATCAGCAGACGTGCTTTTTCTCATTTGCTGAGGCTCTGATTATCCTGCTGCAAATTACTGGAGATTCTTACAAGATGTCCTCCTTCAGTGGCTGTGTTACAGTCCTGAATGTTCATGAACTCCATTTCCAGGACAGTGTAAAGAATCGCAGGAACACTCATGCTGGCATTTATTAAAATTTAAGCTATGAAAACCCCAGTGCTATCCAGTCAGTTGTGACTCATAGCGACCTATATAGGATTTTGGAAACGATAATTAGTGAAGATAACTTGAAAGTGAAGATACTTCATTAATGTTTTCATTTTTTTCTATCTCTAGTTAAAGAATCTAAGTTTAGAAGAACTGCAGATGCGGTTAAAAGCATTGGACCCCATGATGGAACGAGAGATAGAAGAACTTCGTCAAAGATATACTGCAAAAAGACAGCCCATTCTGGATGCTATGGATGCAAAGAAAAGGCGGCAGCAAAACTTCTGAACCTCCATTCTTCTGTCTCTGTAGCTCTTCCGGAGATCAAGAAACCACTAAGATATGAAGGACTAGTATGTTTTTTAATCCCTAAGATTTATATTCTACAACTGGGCAAGGGTCAAAAACTGATGGTACATACCCAAGTGAATTCCCAAAAGGCAGAGTGTGCAACTGTCTTTACTATATTTCCATTTTTAAGTGATGACAATAGCAGAAATGTTTTCTTCTCTTCACCTGTCAGCTGTATACCAGCAATACATTTGTGTTAAGAAGCATAGGCTGTGTTTCAGAGACCTTAGAACTCCAAAGTTATTGTTTAATTGTACAGCACCAAGGGCTTTGTTATGGTGTCTGTAGCCTATTTATTGTATCCCCTTAGGTAAACTTATTTATTTATGCTATTTCACTTTGTTTTGTTCATTAAGGACAAGATCAGGATAGCTTTAGTGAGGGTTATTGTTAAGTGCTGTCAAGTTGGTTCTGACTTCCTGCAACCCATAGGGTTTCCTAGGAGCAATTGGGGAGCTTGAGCCACTGACTTTGTGGTTCAAACCAACCTTGCAGTCCAGCACATTAACCCTCAATGCCACACATTCATAGCTGATAATGTTCAACCAAATTATACTTCAAGCAGGTTGCTGTGGGTACATTCCTTGATTTCTAGGATAGTTTTCCAATACAATGCAATAATAACAGTAGCACCCACCCGGGCCAGATCTCTTTTATACTGAAGCAGTAATTCCATTTTTACCTTTTGAAATTTTGTTTAATGCTTTGAATTTTGATGTTTGGTACAAATACAGCTATGAGAGGGCTAGAAAAGATTCATGGAAAACGAATTAAAAAGAATATAATTTTTCCATGAACTTTTTGAAGTCCTCTTGTGTGTGTGTGTGTATATATATATACACACATATACATATATATGAATATATGTATATAGGTGTGTGTGTGTGTATATATATATATATATATATATATATATATATATATTGTCAGTGACTATAGATAGAGTTATAATGTTTAAAACCAAAGAAATCAATGGAAAACTTGTGCGCACACACAAATATTGTGGTAATTATTTTAAAGTAATTGAAATTCTAAGATTCCACTTGTTAATTTTCATGTTTCATGTATCGGTCTGATAGCTAAGCTGCATCGAACTGTAATAACCTCACAAATGGGTTTCTTGACAATGTGTTCTGTGGTCTAAAGACTTTTTTGTTGGGAATCGGTAAACATCACGTGCCTGATGATAATGAAATAGCAGAAATGTTCATACTGAGCTGTGCAAGCCTTGGGGACTGAAAAAAAAATAAACCATTACAAAGAAACTCATCTCTAAGTTGAATGAACATTTGTGTGATTGCACCGGGACCAGCCATTACCTAAGCTGCATATGACCATCTTGACAGTGTTTGTTCTTTTGTGTGCTCAGTTATAACATGTAAATCATAAAGACAAATAAATTTCCCTGTGCACCCAACACATTTTGTCTCTCTTGTCTTTTCCAAGCAAAGAAGATGGATTCAATTGTTCCCCTAAAATGTCAGTGGCTTTGTGACATAGGTTATTCCTCACACAGGTTTCATGCCCAGCTCAGGCCGACAGGCACCCAGCTCCTGCCTCCCTCACCCTGGGAGCCCGCTTTGAAGTTGCCACCATCTGTAGCATCAGTGGTCACAAAGGGGTAAAGAGAGTCTCATACTAGCTCCGTCCAGCAGTGACAGATCTGTCCACGACCCATGGATGTTGTTGTTGTCAGGTGCCATCGAGTCAGAACCGACTCATAGCGACCCCATGCACAGCAGAACAAAACAATGTCTGATCCTGGGCCAACCTCACTATCGCTGCCACACTTGAGTCCATCAATGATGTCACCTGGCTGATCCATCTCATTGGGGTCTTCCTCTTTTTCTCCGATCCTCCATCTTACCAAGCATGATATCCTTCTCCAGCGACTGTTCCCTTCTGACAATATGTCCAAGGTATGAGAGACGAAGTTTAGCCATCTTGGATAGTTGAGAACAAGTCAGATGGCCATGCCTAAATTCCAGGGAGAAGCAGCAAAGCACAACCCCAACCCTGGAAATGCTGGAACATTCACTCATGTCTGCCACCACAGAAGGTAGAGCATATCTGGAAACCTTGCAATCCTCTTTCAAATGGTATTTGTGCCCCCAGGAATGCTTTGGTGTAGCATTTGTCTCTGTTGTATTCAGTACTTACAAACAGTAAATTGTGTGGTTGACTACAAAATTATAAGATGGTATCTACCACCAACCACTCACTTCTATAGAGTTGATTCTAACTGACAGCCACCTATAGACACAGTAGAATTCCCTGGGGTTTCCAAGGCTTTCTTTACAGGAGCAGACAGCCTCATCTTTTTCCTGTGGAGTAGCTGGTGGGTTTGAACCCTGGACTTTGTTGTGGTTTGTAGCCCAACACCTACCCCACAGCACCACCAAAGCACCATATTACACAGTATAAATATTGCTAACTATTTTAAAAATCTTTAAAGCTTATGAAAAATGAAGATCGAATTTGTAATACCTGCTTCAGTTATATTTTTATTAGGGTCAATTTGGGGCAGTCAGATAAGCTAATCAGTTCAGACACACTATTCTTTTTCTTTGTTTCTTTCTTGTTTTTATATATCTATTATTACCTTGTCTGATTTGGTCAAATGACTAGTATGCTTTCATCCAAGTAAAACCCCTCACGGAAAATGAATATAAGAAACCTATAAAGACGAATTTTCTCCAGTTAGTGAAATTAGAACATTTATGCAAATAAGTTCAGTGAGACCTGTTAACCATTCTTGTGAATTCAGTCTCAACAATAGCCTTTCTTTCAATAGTTAATGTCAAATATCGCAATCACATTGTCTTGTTTATTTAAACAGACTTTGTACCTTATTGTTATATCTCTGTCTATTTAAAAACATGCCCCTACCCACACATAGTTACAAGAAGAACAATAGCATTGTTTTATTTTAGAGCCTTTGGAAACTCCAGAAGATTTTGAATCATCTATCTTAGTATTTTTTTAATTTTCCCTGTCTTCTCACTTCCCTTCCCTACCAATCAAAAAAAAAAAAAGGAAATGCTGATAATAAAGAACCAAATGCCATGAAAGGAATCCTCAGGTGTATTAAATCTTGATTAATCATGATGCTTAGGAAAGAGTTTTCCAGTTATTTTAATGAGTCTAAAAGAAACCCCTTATTATTTTAACCTTGGTTGCTGAAAACTTCCCCAGAATAGACAAATGTACTTTGTGCACACCCCCGTCCCGTAATCAATACAGCATTATGAATGTAACTGATGCTGATGAGTCAGGGTTTCATATCTCTGAAAAGCCAGCATCATTGTATATATTGTCCTGTAGAAGAGAATATGTGTTTGATTTAATGAACTTAGATGACTCATTTCTACAGACTTACAATACACTTAAACAGCTTATTTTAACATAAATAGCCTAATGTTCAAAATATGAGCTAATTAAGCCAATACAAATTAGAGAAAAATCTAAGTAGATTTCAAAATAATAACACCTATTATATGAGGCACTTACGTGTGTCAGACACTACTAAGTAACCTTGTATACATTACTTCCATGGTTTTATATTTGTTTCCCTCTGCTTCTTTACTGAATCACATCTCCAGGGATTATAATCATGCTCTATACACTAGAGGAGAACTGTAGCTGCTCTAGTGGAAATTATATAATACATTGGTGAGATGTTTTTAACTTAGTCACAGGAAATCTTTTAAAATTACTGACACATTAGCATTCAGTAGGAATGCTATTTTCATTTCCTATCCTACATGTAAAGATTAATGATTAAAATTAATCCTTAAAATACTAATGATATAACCTTCTAAATAGAACACCATTTTTAAAAAGTACTGGAGTTACACTGCATTACTAATCTGTTATTAGCACATAATTAGATACTTCATCAAAATGTTATTTTGGAGTTCTAGATACTTTGTTCTGGGCACAAAAGGCTAGGAATCTGAGATTTAATACAAATATTTTTATCTGCTATTTGAGCAATCTGATTAGACCTGAACACAAGCAAGTTTTGTATATAGCATCAGGACTAGAGGAAAACTCATTAACAACCTGCAATATGCAGTTGCTACAACCTTGTTTGCTGAAAGCTAAGAGGAATTAAAATACTTACTGATGAAGAACAAAGACCACAGCCTTCAGTATGGGTTGCTCCTCAATGTAAAGAAAACGATTCTTACCATTGAGCCAGTAAATAACATCATGACAAATGGAGAAAAGATTGAAGTTGTCAGAGACTTCATTCTGCTTGGATCCACCATCAGCACTTACAGAAGCAGCAGTCAAGAAATTAAGCAACATATTACATAAGGCAAATCTGCACAAGACCTCTTTAATGTGTTGAAGAGCAAAGATGTCAGTTTGAGAATAAGGTGCACCTGACCCAGGCCCTGATAATTTTCAATATCCTCATATGCATATGAAAGTTGGGCAGTGAATAAGGAAGCTGTAGAAGCATTGATGCATTCGTGTTATGGTATTGGAGAAGAACATGAAAAGTACCATGAACTGCTAGAAACACAAACACATCTGTGTTATAAGTACAGCCAGGATAGGATGCTCCTTAGAAGTTAGGATGGCAAGACTTCGTCTCATTACTTCAGACATATTATCAGAAAGGGTCAGTCCCTAGAGAAGGACATCATAGTTGCAAAGTGGAGGGTCAGTGAAATAGTGGAAAACTGAGTGCCCAGTGAAATGGATTGGCACAGTGGCAGCAACAACGGGCTCAAGCTTACCAATGATTGTGATGATGGTGTAGGACCATAGGTTTGCTCTAAGAACTGACTCAATGGTACCCACCAACAACAATTTTTCTCCTTTGCTTCTGGGTAACCATGGTAACAGCAACAATAATATGGAGTAGTTTTGAGGGGCTATTAAGCCTTGCATTGTTGCTGCATTATCTCTAGCGTTCACAAGATGCATATTTCTGGTCTCTAAAAGATGTGTTGAGATTAAAGGAAGTCACACAGCTGATCAGTGCCAGCAGGAGCTTTAAAGTCCTGCCTGTCTGTCACCAAAATCTATGCTGTTTCTTCTAGACAGCATTGCCTAATGAATATGGGAGGTCTGGCTTGAGAATGGTGGGCAGGGTACTAATCCTGCCTGCAGATGCAGAAAGAGAACCAGCCACTCCTTTTTCAGTGAAAACTTAGAGCAGGACCATTGCTGGCTGATTTGTACCTTCATCATGTTTCAAAGGAAACGTAGTTTTTTGAAAGGGTATCTTTTCTGCTTGTAGGGGAAAAAAAATGCAAGATACAATACTTACACTTCAAGATGAGGTGCACAAAAAGATTTTCCCCCTTTAGGATTATTATTAGGATATATGTGTAGATCTTCTATCTTGAATGCTATGTTTTTTGCAAAGCAAAGTATGTTCTATTCTCTCCATTACCAAAAGTTTTCCATGATAATGAGTACATAAAAATACATTGTCATCAATTCCAACTCAGTAGTAACCTTGTGTGACATGTCAGGAGGGACCAGGACCTGGAAAAGGACATCATGCTTAGGAAGGTAGAGGGTTGACAAAAATTGAGATCGGCACAGGGCTGGGCAGTGTTTTTCGTTCTATTGTGCATATAGGGTCGCTATGAGTCAGAACCCACTCAACAGCACCTAATGACTGTAGAACTGTATCACAGGGTTTCCAAGGTTGGTCCAGGATCAGGCAGTGTTTCGTTCTGCTGTGAATAAGGTCGCCATGAGTCGGTATCAACTTGATAGCACCTAACAACAACAATCTTTACTGAGTCCTGGTGTGGTGCTTCAGGGTAAGCACTGGACCACAAGGTCAGTTTTGACGTCAAGGTTGGCAGTTCAAACCCACCAACCACTTCTCAGAAACCCTGTGCAGGGTCACTATGATTGAATTGGAACTGATGGAGTGGAATTTACCAACAACACCACAATCTTTACTGAAGCAGAGTGCTGTATCTTTCTCTTTCAAATCAGTCGATGAGTTAGAATCTCCTACCTTCCAGATGAGTTAAAATCTCCTACCTTCCAGTCAGGGGCGGATTGCTTAACCACTGTACCTCCAGGGTTTCTTAATGAGTGCTTTAGAGAGAGAATCAGTACAGTGGAAGGAGGATGCCCTCCAGAGACTCGCTAGCTGTTGTTGTTAAAGTGCTTCTGAGTCAGTTCAGACCCTAGACACCATCCTCACAATCAGCATGTTTCAGCCCATTGTTGCTGCCACTGTGTCGGTCCATCTTGTTGGGTGTCTCTGCCTTCAACCATGTTGTTCATCTCCTGATGCTAGGTCCAAACTACGAGAGATGAACTTTCACCATTCTTGCTTCTAAGGAGCATTTGGCAGCCCTTTTTTTTTTAAACTTCGTATTTTTTTGTTTTTTGTTTTTATTGTAGAAAAATATAGATATACAAGAAAACATTTGCCATTTCAACCGTTTTTACATGTACAGTCCAGCCACACCAACCACACTCCCATGTTGCACAGCATCACCACTAACCATGTCCAAATCTTGTCTTCTCTCTCCTTTCTTTTTCCCCTCTTCTTTCCTTTTCCCTTTTTTGTTTGCTTGTGGTTTCACGAGGAACTCTGGGTTTCGTAGTTTCGTAGTCATTACAAGTCAGGCTGCTAACATCAAGATCAGCAATTTGAAACTACCAGCAGTTCCGCAAGAGAAAGATGAAGCTTTTTGCTCCCATAAAGATTTACAGTCTCAGAAACCCTGTGCGGGGTCAATTATTATGAGTCAGAACCGACTCCATGGCACATAACCACCACCACCATCAATAGTTTATCCTAATGAGAAATATATATACATTCTTTCTCTTCCAGTACCTGAAAGGGGGAAAAAAAGATTAAAAAAAAAATAAAGCAATTACCTTTTTTGCTTCTTTTTTCCTTCCTTTTCTTTTTAACTGTCTTCCCAAGTTAGTACATGTCTGAACTCTACCCAGTGAATAATCCTCACTTCTCTCCCACCCTGGTAACTATCAAAGAATATTTATTATAGAGTGAAAACCTTTTCTTGACTTTTTACAGTAGTGGTCTCATACAATTTCTGTCCCTTTGCAACCAACTAATTTCACTCAGTGTAATGTCCTCCAGGTTCTGCTATGTTATGTGGTGCTCTGCAGATTCACCATTACTCTTCAATGATGTGTAATAGTCCATTCTGCATATGTGCCATCTAAGCTATCTCCATCTTTTTACTATTGTTCATAATGCTGCAACGAACATGGGTGTGCATGTATCTATTTGTGTCATGGCTCTTATTTCTTGAGGATATGTACAAAGTAGAGAGATTGCTGGGTCATACGGTATTTCTAGTTCCAGCCTTCTGAGAACGTGCCATATCATTTTCCACAGAAGTTGTCCATTCTACAGTTTCACCAGCAGTTTACAACGGTCACATACTCTCTACACACTAGCTGGCATTTGTTGTTTTCTGGTTTTGTGAACTTTGCTCTGAATGCTGGTGTAAGATAATATCTCATTGCCATTTTGATTTGCATCTCTATGGGACTGTAGGATAAGCACTGAGCCACAAGGTCGGTTTGAGCCACAAGGCTGGCAGTTCAAACTCACCAACCACGCCTCAGAAATCCTGTACAGAGTTGATATGAGTTGGAACTAACTCGACAACAACTTAACAACAACACAATGGCTAGTGATTGTGAGCATTTCTTCATATGTTTGTTGGCTGCCTGAATGTCTTCTTTGGTGAAGTGTCTGTTCATGTCCTTTAACCACTTTTTAACTGGATTATTTGTCTTCTTATTGAGGTGTTGAAGAGTTCTATAAATTTTAGACAGTTGCCTGATATGTCATTGCCAAAATATTCTCCCACGGGCTTTACTCCATTCACGTAATCACGGTCAACTCTACTTTGAGGAGGCAGCTCTTCCCCAGTCTCATTTTGAGTGCCTTCCAACCTGAGGGGCTCATTTTCCAACACTCTATCTGACAGTGTCTGGTTGCGTAGTGGTTACGAATTGGGCTGCAAACCTCGAGGTCAGCAGTTCAAAACTACCAGCTGTTCTGCGGAAGAAAGATGAGCCTTTATGCTCCCATAAAGATTTACAACCTTGTCATTGTTGTTGTTGTAAGTGCCATCAAGTCGGTTCCGATCCATAGCAACCTTGTATAGGGTTTTCAAAGACTTGTAGGGTTTCCTAGGAGCATTTAGTGTATTGTTTTTGTGAGAATGAAGAAAAGGGCTCTGATCTTCTTTGATAAGCATGTTTATTGTGGTTTCTAAAGGAGCTCTGGTAGCACAGTGGTTACAAGTTAGACTGCTAATCTCACGGTCAGCAGTTCAAAACTACCAGCCATTCCACAGGAGAAAGATGAGGCTTTCTGAGCCTGTAAAGACTTACAGCCTCGGAAACCATATACAGGATCAGAACCAACTCTATGGCATACCACCACCACTACCAAAGTGCATTAGAGTCTTCTAGAACCCCAAGATGTCTTTCTTTAAAGACCTAACCTACTCACAGACAGTGGTTTGCATTGAGGAGAGTCTATCATATCCCATTTGAGAAGTATTGCATTTCTACCTAGAGGAATGTAAGTTGGTATGGTAAATGAAACTTTCTCCTTCTTTCTTTAAGAGTGTTATTTCTATTGTAGGGATATCACTAAGGCAAAGATCTATTGTCTCATTTGTGAAGACCCATCAGGATCTTTCTGATTTATTTCTGTAAAGTTTTGTTTCACTAAAGGTTTAGCTTTACTAATTCTTAAAAATACGAATCATATTGTTGACTGGGTTTCTCAGTTATTTTGGTTCCATGAAGCTTGAAAAAAAAATTATGTTCCAATAGCTTTACAGGATTCTTTGATCCACATATCTATAGTTTTCTGCTCCTGTATTCATACCTAAAGAGGTATGAATCCTTTCACTATGTTTAACAGGACCTGGTTGCATATCACATGTGATCTTTTTATCTATTAGTGTTCTTGTAAATGACAAATATGATAATATGTGTGATGCTGATTGGTTGTTCAGGGCCTGGCCTAGAACCCTGCTGAATCATTCCTATAGGTAACAATCACTGGGGAGGTGTTCTAGGGCAGGTAGAGACCTCCACTGTACCCTTGGTCCTCACACCTCCTGTCCTCACCAATCTGTTGAGACTGAGCCAAACCAGGTATAAAAACAACTCTGACCCACACATGCAACATCTAGTGTAGACATTAAAACACTGTCAGTGGTTATGAGTTTTCAGTCCAGGAAACCAAACAGCAGTCCCTATAAAAAGGAGCTTCCTTAGTTTTAATCCCTGCTTCCCAGTTGGAACCCATCAGAGAAAGTCAAATCTGCTCCCCTACCAGTCACATCTGTGTCCCTGCTCTAGCTCACCCCGGTCCAGTCTCCCAGCCAACCACCTCCAGTCAGGGCAAACCTGAAGCCTTCCTTAGGTCCTCTATAAAGTGTCTGGCTTTGAGTCTCCGCCAAATGCAAGTGATTGTGGCTGACTCCCGTTTTATAGCAAGCTCTGACTAAATATCCTTTGTTTGTTCTTCTTCATCTATTTCCACATTGTTCAAATCATATTTACACAAATACTGATTTGTGCAAAGCACCATGCTTTCTAGCCCAGGGGAAAACCGGCCAGAATCCCCAAAAGAGCCTGTGTATTTTCCCATGTTTATGATTAAATGCATGAGCCATTTCATATTTCCAATTAAAAGACATATGCTAAACAAAAAAGAAAAATAGTAGAGCAGAAAGAAACAGGTGTTTTTTTTTAAAGCATAATAGAAATAAGTTTTTGCCCCAAATTGTAAAATGCTGTCATACCTTACATTTCTTCACCAGAAAAGCAAGTCTATTCCATTTTATGTGCAAGCACTAAGAAACCTAATTTTCTAGTAGAAAATTCAGAGCCTGCCTATGTTAAACCAAGCAACTCGTTGTCTTAAATTTGTATAGAAATTTCCAAGGTGAACTATAATTAGTTGTTTGGAAGCTAAATAAAACCTGATACTAAAGATCCCAGCTTTTAAATATTCTGCTTCTTATGTCCCAGTGTATACAGAACCTACTCGTTGTTGTTAACAGAACATACTAGAAGGGGGCAATCCTGCAGCTGTGCAATTTTCAGCCTTTCCATTTATTCCACAACAGCTTGCTTTCTTTCTTCACAAAGAAAATATTCTTGGCAAAAATTTTCAAATGAGAAGACATGATAGCACTTGGAGCAGAAGTCTTTGATGTTAAAAAAAAAAAAAAGAAGAAGAAGAAAACTAGATGCATTGAGGAATCTGAAACATAGAACTGTTTCATTATTAATGAATCTGTGTGCGAATGTATGAGTTCATTCTCTGCCGACCTTTCATAAAGTATAGAGAAGTTTATTTTAGAAGCATACCAGATACTAACCTTAAATCAATTTCCATGCTTAACATCTGCTCCTTGAAAATTATACCAAGTTTGATAACCTCATATTAATGAACTAATGAACCTGAGCCTTTAAAAGTTTCAGTAAGGCTTTTTAAATTTGAGGGTTCATTAATTGTGTTAACAAATAAATGCTGATTTGGGATATGATCTGAATTTGAATGTGGCAGACAGTCACAGAAGTCCAAGTAGAATGTTTTTAAAGTTATTAAAGAAAAATTATCATTTCACACAAATCTAATAAGTTGCTGGTTTTCTGTTCTTCAGTGAATCCTGATGTCTTACATGGTCCCCTGACATTTCGCCAAAGCAATGATGTTAAGTGCTGTCACGTCAGCTCCAACTCATAGCCACCCTGTGTAGGGTCTCCAAGGTTCATCTGGTGGGTTTGAGTCACCAATCTGAAGCAACAATAATCATATGTATATACAATATATAAAATATACAATGTTTATCTGTTACAACTATTATGGATTGAATTGTGTCCCCCCAAAAAGATACTTTGAAGTCCAAACACTTGTATCTGTGAAGGGAACTATATTGGGAAATACAGTCTATGTAGATGTTGTTACATTATCATGAGGTGATACTGGAATAGAGAGGGTCCTAATTTGACTGGTGTCCTTTTAAAGAGGAGACGAGAGAGACGCAGAAGGAAGCCAGTCATGTGGAGACAAATGCAGAGACTGGGATGATCTATAAGCAAAGGAATAAATGTTAAGGTTCACTAGTGATGGTGGCCTGTCACCAGAAGCTAGAGACAGGCATGGACCAGAGGCCTCAGAAAAAATCAGCATGACCCTTAGCCCGATTTGGGACCCACAGCCTTCAGAATGGTGAGACAGTACATTTCTGTTCTCATAAAACTACCTAAATGATGGTGGTGCTTTGTCATGGTGGCTCAAGGAAATGAATATAGTAACCATGTCTGTTGTTGTTATTAAGTGCCGTCAAGTTGGTTCCGACCCATAGTGACTTTGTATAGGGTTTCCAAGGAGCAGTTGGTGGGCTTGAACCACCGACCTTGTGGTTCAAACCAACTTTGTAATCCAGTGCATTAACCCACCGTGCCACTCCAGGACTCCTAATCATGCCTAACTTGGCTGAAAAATAACAGAAATTGCTTTTGGCAGAAAAGATATATTCCTTACTCTAGTCCATTCTGAAGCAAATGCATTTATTTAGTTTTTAAGGTTGTTATAAAAAGAAAGCTAATCTCTTTTATAGACTGGAACATGCTGTGTGACCTAGTTGTTGTTGTTAAGTGCTGTCGAGTTGGTTCTGATCCATAGCAACCTGTTAGGGTTTCTGAGAAGCGGCTGGTGGGCTTGAACCACCAACCTTGAAACTGACCTTACGGTCTAGCACACTATCACCAGGACTCCCATAAGTCTCAGGTCTAAATCTACTGAACAGAGAAGATAGCTTCAGAGGGTTGTGAAAAAGTAGTGAGCTGGACATTTGAGCCCTTAGCTCTCTGGTATACTATGAACACTACAGCTTGCACTTTCTTTGCTCATCAACAAGCACCTCTTTTGCATCAGTTAAGTGCCAGCTTCTCTGTTGAATATTAGAAATACAAACTGAAGACACCCTGGTTCCTACCCAAGAGTCTGTGCTTGCAGTCTGGCCCCAGACATAGATAAGTGAGTATGATTAAAGTACATTACAAAAGATACAAACAAAAGACCATGGCAGCAAGAACTGGGGAAGGTTTCATTGAATCTGGAGGCTTGGAAAGGCAGTACAGGGAGAAGAGCACAGTGGTCGAGCATCAGCACAGGCAGAGGCCTAGGGAAGCTATTGGGAGTGGACATTGCGATGTCTCCAAAAGGTCATTACATAATAAAAGCATTTAGTGAAATTGCATTAAGGATCATTTGTATTGCTTGGTTTCTACATCCTGCTATTTAGGAGAGGTCCTAATATAGAGCTTTTTTTGTTCTTTTTGCCAACTCACTGAATGTTTTCCAGATAAACTAATTCCAAATAATATCTGGCCTACTTCCTGGAGTTCTGGTATGGCACTGTGGGTTAATACGCCAGTCAGCATAAGCTGTTTGAACTGCAAGGTCGGCAGTTCAAGCTCACCAGCTGCTCCTCAGAAACCCTATACAGGGTCGCTATGGGTCGGAACCGACTCAACAGCACTTAACAACATTATCCACCAGTCAGATGCAACTGTACTTATTTCTGTTCTTTCATTTACTAGGCATTTATGAGTGATTATATTTTCAGAGACTAGCTTGCTGAGGTTAGGTGTTGGGGTGAGGGGGAGAGAAATAGGTAGAGGTTTGGTAGCAGTCTCTAAGGAAACAGGCTTAACTTCAACTCCTCATATCCCCACCTGAGTGCTCCCAGTGCAAAATTGATTTTTTTTTTCCTAGCAGTTTTCATATCAAAGTCCTCAGCAGAGTTTTCCAACTTGAATTAAGGCAGTTTATAAAGGAGGATGCCTAAAGTAAATTATTTCTTTATACTTAAGGAAATAACGTAAGTGTAGAGAAGTGACACACAAAAGAACAAGTGAGAAAGATGAAACAAAGGGAAAGCAAAAAGTAGGGAAGGAATCTGGAATGTTGGAATCATGGAATAACGTTAAGGGAAAAATCACTTACCATGAATTGGTCATAAGCTTCCTAGAAGCCAAAGCAAAGAAGAAAACGAGAAACAGTTCACATTGTCTATGTTGTCCAATATGGTAGTTACTAGAACTTGAAATGTAACTAGACCAAAACAAAATTGGCTCTGAGTATAAAATACACATCATATTTCAAAGACTTAGTACAAAATATGTAAGCTTATCATTAATAATTTTATGTTGAAATGATAAATATTTTTATGTGATGGGTTAACTATATAATTAAAATTAATATCACTTTTGTTTTCTTTTTTTAAAGATGTGACTGCTAGAAAAGTTAAAAATGTCTAGTCCTGGTGTGGCACTGTAGGATAAGCACTAGACTGCCAATCAGCAACAAGGTAGGTGCTTCCAACCTACCAGTTGCTCCTCAGAAACCCTTTGCAGGGTCACTATGAGTCAGAACCAACTCCACAGACTTAACAACAACAATAACATGTGGCCTCCACATTGATGGCTTCCATTGTATTTCTACTGGATGGCGCTGGTCTATAACCTATGGACTGATGCATACTAGAGTATCATGAACCTTTGAAAGCATTATGCAAATTGAAAGAAGCCATGCACAAAAGACCACATAATGGTTATTTCTAGTATTGAAACAAGAAATTGCTTTTCAGTTCAATATCAGTACTCAGCGCCAATTGCAGTGTTCAATATCAATACTCAGTTATTGATATTCTCATTAAAGAAAGGGATTCATTCGTTTTTCCGGTCTGGATTATATGGTGTTTTAAGTATCTATCAATGGCGATGACACTCAATTCAATAAACACTCATTTGCTAAAGAATCCCTATCCATACCCATGTATATTTAGTTTCCCATGTGTACCTGAAGTTCAGCTAACCCTAAACACTGTTCTTCCTGTATTCTCTACCCAGTTGGGCCACCATCTTCCATCTAATCACCAATACTAGAAGCAAGGGAGCCCTTAGCTCTCCACTGTCTTTCACTCCCACTCCCCATGCAAATTCAGGCTTCCAAATCATTTTGGAAGCTCTAGCCTCACATCCACTGTTTTCCTCCAGGCCCTTACCATCTTCCACTGAAATGCCTGCAGGCCGTTAATTAACTTCTCTACTCCAGGCTGATTTTCTTTTCCAGTTCCCCAAATTGCTGGCACAATCAATCTGGAATGCAATGGATTTCCTCCACCTGCAGGATGAAGCTCAATAAAGCAAGCATGGTCTTTTATGACCGTGCCATCCTCAATCTTCTCATATCACAGCGCTCTTTGCAGACTTTGAGTAGGCTGCACACCTACCTGCTCCTCTTGAAACGGAAGTGACCATCTCTTCCCCAGACTGTCAGCTCTGGTCAGGAATACCTCCTTGCATGCTTTGTCACTCTTACCTACCTACCTTGTTGTTGTTGTTAAGTGCTGTTGAGTCAGTTCCAGTTCATAGCGACCCTGTACAGGGTGTCTAAGGAGCAGCTGGTGAGTTTGAATCGCCAACCATGTGGTTCAAACCGACTTTGCTGTCCAGTGCTTTATCCCTCAGCATCGCACCAGGACTCAAATAATGCAAGCCTTCTACATTTGTTTGCTGACGGTTCATTCCCCACCGCAGGTACTTTGGTAGGCAGAGCTATTCTGTTATTAGTATGTTGTTGTTGTTAAGTGCCGCTGTGTTGATTCCGACTCATAGTGACCCAGTATAGTGACTGGTGAGTTTGAACCACCGACTTTGTGATTCAAACCGACCTTGCAGTCCTACACTAATCCTACAGCACCACAAAATACCTCAGAGGGGGTGGACTGAAACCTAGAAGGCAGGTATGATACTTGTCTTTTCTGCCTAGGGGACAAGACCACCGTACCCATATTTTCCTTATATCTAGTGCCCACGCAGACCTCCACTTAACAAGGTTTAATAGAGAAATGCTTGTTGAATGACAGGAGAGCCACAGGAAAAAGAAATGTGGTTTAAATTTTGGATCTAAGAAAATGGTTAAGAAGTCCTAATAGCCCAGTTTGTTAAGTGCTGAATGTCTTTGTGTGTCTCTGTGATGACAAGAATCACATCGACCATTCTCACCGTTATGTATCCAGTGTTATTCAGTGTTTCCGGAATGGGTGGATGGGAAGATAAGCAAAGGAATGGATAGAGATACAGGCAGAGAAATGGACTGAAAGCAAACTGCTTTCATGAGAATAAGGCCTGGCATTCACAAAGCTGTCTGGCATTTCACACTCTGGTTATATCACTCAGCATCCAACACCCTGAGGACTTGGGAAACATTTACTTTGGCCTTGAACAAAAAATAATTATCCAACTGAATGTGAAAATGCAGGTGACAAATAGAGCAGTGTTTATCCCTGGACCCATCAACATTGTAAGGCCTGTTTCTAAAGGGAGAGCTATGGCCTTCTTCACTGTCACTGTGGAGTGAAATTTTCACGTCTGGAGAGTTTCAGAAATCATGTCTAGACCCTTTGATTCATACCAAACAGACAGATGGGTCACAGCAGCACAGCATCTTCACAAGAACAAAATAATGTCAACGGTCTTTTTTTTTTTTCTTTAACTAAATAACAGTTTCATTTTTTCCCTACAATCCCATTGTCATTAGTACAAAAATCTGTACAAAGCATCACAAAGATATTTGCTTTTTCTTCATAGTCTCAGGGCTTCCTCCAATCGGAGGAACCAACCACAATACTAAAAAGTGCTTTAGAAGAGAAAAACACTCAGATGAGATGCTGAGAAAGTCAAAGCTTATTTGCATACAGTGAAGTTAGAGCAATAAGGTAGATGTTCTACCAGTACTATTTTTTATTTTATAAACTTGTTATATGCCTGATTATTAATATGCAAAATTTATGATAGAACATCAATCCCCATCACACCAGGACTGGGAATCATTTTAAATCTGTTATTGAAAATGCTCCCAAATTGTAAAATTGAGGCATGATTTTAACAATAAGACATTTTTAGTACATATAAGTATGTTGTTGTTAGGTGCCATGGAGTCAGTACTGACTCATAGCAACCCTATGTACAACAGAAACACTGCCTGGTCCTGGACTAACCTCACAATCGTTGCTGCGCTTGGCATAAGTATAGGATCCAGAAATCTTGCTGCTAGTCCTTACTCCAGAGCTTTACCCAAAACCATGACTATAGATGTTGAGGGTCCTAAGCAAAGCGTCTTGGTGGTTTGGTTGAGCATTTCTGAAAGTGTCATTGGAGGCAGTTGGGAACATAAGTCTGATGCCGGATGAGAGACACAGCCTGGAAATGAAGATTTTTGTTGTCAGGTAGCCGAGTAGATGCAGTCTAGGAGCAAAGGTCCCTGGAACCATCAAGGGAGAAGAGTAGAGAGCGGGACCCTACCCTGAGAGCAGTGATGGAGGCAGAGATGATGACATGGACAGATGGAGCAGCTGGGAGGGAGAGGGGCTGTGTGCTGACGACTAGGGGCAGGCTTGTAGGGTATATCCTTTGGTTGGTTGATGATACCTGGAAGGGATTGTAACCATGGCAATGAAATGATATACGATAGGATGAATGTAAAACTAATATTCTCCCATGTAAACTATCACATAATTCACAATAAAATATTTTTAAAAAAGAGCATTTCAAGATCTATCTTGAAGTACAATACTGTCTGTGATAGGATAATATCCATATGCCTTTGAGGAAGATCACAGTTGTGGTGTAGGATAAGCACTGGACTTGGACTGCTAACCACATGGTTGGTGGTTCAAATCCACCAGCCGCTCCACAAAAACCCTATGAGTCGGAAATGACTCCACAACATGTAACAACAACAAGGAAGATCAATTAATACAACTATTATCAAATTTATACACCAACCATTAAACACAATGATGATGAAATTTAAAAATTCTACCAACTTCTTCAGCCTGAAATAGATCTTGAGTATATCCTACATAAATTTGGAGACCATTTCAAGAACAGATTTGATGCATTAGTCACTAATTAGCAAAGACCAGAAAAGTTGTGGGATGACATCAAGAACATCATGCATAAAACAGGTCATTAAATAGACAAGAAAGAAAAAAAAAGACCAAAGTAAATGTCAGAAGGGACTCTGAATCTTGCCCTTGAAAGTAGAGAAGCTAAAACAACTGGAAGAAATGATGAAGTAAAAGTGCTAAAGAAAAATTTTCAAAGGCCAATTGGAGAAGACCAAGTAAAGTGTTGTAATGAAATGTGCAAAGACCTTGAGTTAGAAAACCCAAAGGGAAGGACATGCCCACCATTACTCAAGCTGAAAGAACCGAAGTAAAAATTCAAGTTTCATTTTGAAATATTGAAGGATTCTTAGGCAAAATATTGAATGATCTAGGAAGCATCAAAATAAGATGGCATTGGCAAAAAACAAGGCTCCAGGAATTGATAGAAGACTAATTGAAATGTTTCAACAAATGGATGCAACACTGGAGGTGCTCACTCATCCACGCCAAGAAATTTGGAAAACAGCTACTTGGTCAACCAATTAGGATCAATCAATATTGTGTGATTTCCAAAGAAAGGTGACTGAATGGAATACAGAAATCATCTTTATCATGTGCAAGTAACATTTTGCTGAAGATAATTTAAAAATGATTGCAGCAGTACATTGACAATGAGCTGCCAGAAATCCAAGCCAGATTCAGAAGAGAGCATGAAACTAGGATTATCATTGCTGACACCAGATGGATCTTGGCTGAAAACAAAGAATATCAGAAAGATGTTTACTTGTGCTTTGTTGACTATGCAAAGGCATTTGACTGTGTGGATCATGACAAACTGAGTATAACATTGTGAAGAATGGATATTCCAGAACACTTTATCGTGCTAATGAGAACAGACCAAGAGGATATTGAATGGTTTAAAATCATGAAAGGTGTGTGCCAAGGCTGCTTCCTTTCACTATACTTATTTTATCTGTGTACTGGATTATACTCTGAGGAACTGGATTATATGAAGAAGAATTTGTCATCCGTATTGGGAGAAGGCTCATTAACTCGTGCAGATGACACAACCTTGCTTGCTGGAAGCCAAGAGGACTTGGAATATTTACTGATGAAGATCAAAGACTATAGCCTTCAGTATGGATTGTACCTCAATGTAAAGAAAACATTTACATTGGACCTGACAACTGGACCAATAAGCAACATAAATGGAAAATAACATCATGATAAATGAGAAGTGTTATTGCTGACTACTGTTAAGTTGATTCTAACTCATAGTGACACGTGACAGATTGGAACTTTCCATAGGATTTTCTTGGCTGGCATCTTTTTTTTTTT
>NW_006408549.1:2839956-2892531 GCF_000296735.1 Chrysochloris asiatica
GGCATTTCCAAAGCCTGCCCATCTTCCAGTATGGAGTGTAGGTCTACTTCCAGCTCATTTGCCTCAGTCACTTTATCTCATTTGTGGACATGTACAGATATGGTCATCTGCTTCTGTTTTTTGGGCATATTCAGGGATTATCTGTGGCCTTAATACTTATATGAGTATGTATTTTGGTATTTTTTATGCTTTCTGATTGCCTCCAAGTAGATGTGACCAGGATATGGGCCTCCCTTTTCAATCTTCTTCTTGAGAAATTTCAAGAAGCCACTGTTGGTTGTTGTGATGTAACTTAGGATTTAATTTTCAGCCTGTTTCCTCTTTTGTCTGCTTGTCCCACTCCACAATCCCCATTCAGGCCTTTTTTCTAGTTATAAACAGTTCAGGGCTGGCTGTGGCCATTTGGCTGTAAGTGGAAACTGTCTCTTTAAATTTCGAGGAGATCTGTGCACATGAGCAGTAGAATCCTCTGAGGGTGGGTTGTAGGGTGTCCAATAGCTAAGGCACCCCTATAGTCACCAGAATGGAGGTACACAGACAACAAGGGACCAACGAAGAGATACAAAAAAAAAAGAATGTCCACACCTCTATCTCCGTGGCTCTGCCAGGCGTCCGTGGCTGCTCTGATCCTTCCCCCGCTTGGCCCCACACAAGATGGCGGCTCCTGGAACAGCTGAGTGTCCCGAACCAGAAAGCAATGGATTTCTTGCTTCTGCCACAAACTCCCCCAGCTGTAAGTCTTCCAACCTTCTAAATATTCTTTTATATGTGGTTCAGAGTTCTGGGACCATCCCCTGAGCTTCTTTGGTCCTGTACTCTGCATTGTTCCCGGCGGAGCTCCTCACTGCACTTTCACCCGATCTGTCATCTTGTTTGTCTTCTCGGCTAGCATCTTTTTAAGAGTTGGTCACCAGTTCTTTCTCCTCCAGAATTCCTGGTGGGTTCAAACTGACAACTGTTTGGTTAGCAGCAGAGTATTTAACCATTGTGTAGAATAGTAATAGAACATTTAAAACTGTGGGCTTGTCAGAGAGGCAGTGACACCAGGGATGGAAACAGAGATGATGATGTGGACAGATGGAGTGGCTAGGGACACTGGACTCAGGGAGGGAGAAGGGCTGTGTGCTGGCAGCCGGGGGGGGGCGGGCCTGTGTGATGTACCCTTTGGTTATTTGATGATGCATGGAGGGGATTGTAATCATTACAATTAAATGAAATACAATAGGATGAGTGTAAAGCTGATGTTCTCCCATGTAAACCTCACAATAAAAACTTAAAAAACAAAACACAAAACTGTGGGGTTGTCTTTGAAGAAGTACAGCCAGAATGTCCCTTAGAAGCATGGATGGCTAAACTCGGTCTCTCATACTTCAGACATATTGTCAGGAGGGACTAGTTACTGGAGAAGAATATTATGTTTGGTAAGGTGGAGGGTCAGAGATAAAGAGGAAGACCCCCAGCAAGATGGATTGGCAAAGTGGCAGCATAAATGGGCTCAAGCGTGACAACACTAGTGAGGTTGGCCCAGGACCGGACAGTGTATTGTTCTGTTGTGCATAGGGTCGCTATGAGTTGGTACCAACTCGATGGCACCTAACAACAACAAATACTTAAACAGGAGTTTCTTGGTGTTGAATATGGCTAATGTGTTCAGCTACTAACTGAACAGTTGGAGGTTCAAGTTCACTCAGAGGTGCCTCAGAATAAAGACCTTGTGATCTACTTCTGAAAAATCTGCCACTAACAATTCAATGAAGCACAATTGTACTCTGACACCTATGTGCTCTGTGCCAGGCACTGTGTTGGACACTAGTGGGGGGAAGTCACTTGGAAGCAACTGGAATATTTAAATGCTGCATAACATACCACTGTTCCCAACCAAGCTCAAATCCTTGAAGCCAATTTTTAGGTCAGCGTGAATTTGCATGACTTCACTTGCAATGAGAAAGAGCCTGAAAATGTATTTCTGGGGCTCTCTTGAGTCCCACCAGCTCCTCATTCCAAAAGCATTCTTCACCTTTCAGACCCAGAAGAGGCATAAAGAAAGCTGCCTGAAGTGGGAAAACCCAGGAACACCCTTGGTTTTGCTCATTGTGTTGTTCCTCCCCTTCTCCCACACTTTCCGTAAAAAGAAACTCAGGATACAATCCCATGACAGTGGTCTTTGTACTAATTGACTCTGAACACAGTGGGTTATAATTCAGCAGTTCCCAGCAAAGTCAGACCCACAAAGTTTGCCAGAAAAATCAATATGAAGCTGACAGATCAAAAGTGAGTCATGCCAGCTCTCCTGTTAGGAAACGGCTAGATGGGTGTCTGACTGTTAACACCTCAGTTCTTTTCATAGTAGGTCTGAAAATAGCTCAGAATTCTTTAAATGTCTGGAGATGCAGGAAACAGGGAATTTTGAGTAGAAAAAGCTTCCCAAGAACCCCAAATCAGTTCTTACCATAGTTCCTCTGGTCGCCTGCCTCATCCACATCCCTGAATAAATGCCCAGGGACCATCCAGTGCTGTCCAAATTCACAGGTCTCTTTCAGAGACCATTAGTCTGACACTCAGAATTGGCAGTCCCAGGTCAGGTGAAGAGCCTGGTCATCCAACACTGAGACCACCAGGTTTTTCTTGCTGTCAGTTTGGTATAGTATGTCCCTTACTGCAAATCTCTTCTATCTCCACAGCCTGCCCATGGGTACCATTCAAAGGCAATGCCTTCCAATAGGAGCCCTTTCTCTATCTTTGGACCATGCTTAATTTTCACTTCCTAAGTTGACCATTTGTGAGCACCAGTAGTGGCCACAAAAGTCACCAATATATCAAAGACACAAGAAGGAGAAAGCTGAACCTGGTTGGTTGGTTGGTTGTGGAAAAGGATGGATTTGAGGTGAAAACTCTGGGAATAAATCTGTTGGAAACTAACAAAACATGAATTAACAAGACCTCAAGTGGGATGGGAGTCCTGGTGTGGCGCTGTGGGTTAATGCCCCAGACAGCAAAGCCATTTGAACTGCAAGGTCAGCAGTTCAAGCTCACCAGCTACTCCTCGGAAACCCTCTACAGGGTCTCTATGGGTCAGAATTGACTCAATGGCACTTAACAACAACAACAAAGTGGGATGAGAATCTTTAGAATGCCTAGAAAGAGACCAATGTATGAGATACTGTGAGGGGAGAATTGATAAAGCATGGTGTCCAACTGATTGGGTTTGGCTTCTTGTTGTTGTTAGGTATTTTGAGTCAGTCCCAATTCATAGAGACCTATGCACTAAAGAACAAAATACTGCCCCATCTTGTGCCAGCCTCACAATCATTACCGCATTGAGCCCATTGCTGCTTCCACTGTCTTGTTGGGGGTCTTCCTCTTTTTTGCCGACACGCTACTTTACCAAGTAGGATGTCCTTCTCCAGAGACTGGTCCCTCCTGATAATCTGTCCAACGTATGAGCGAAGTCTGGACATCCTGGCTTCTAAGGAGCATTCTGGCTGTACTTCCTCCAACACAGATTTGTTGGTTCTTTTGGCAGTCCATGGTACTTTTATTATTCTCCTCAAATGCACCAATTTTTCTGTGATCTTTGTTATTCACTGCCCAAGTTTCATATGCATATGAGGTTACTGAAAATACTATGGCTTGGGTCAGATGAACCTTAGTCCTCAAGCTGATATCTTTGCTCTTCAACACTTTAAAGAGGTCTTGTGCAGCAGATTTGTCTAATGCAATACATCATTTGATTTCTTTTTTTTTTTGTCTCTACATTTTATTTTTTTGCTTTTATTTATTTATTTATTTAAGGTTTTTATTGTGGATTGAGTAAAAGTTTGTCTCTGCATTTTAATACTTTAAGACATCTTTTGCAGCAGATTTTCCCAATATAATACATTGTTTCATGTCTTTATTGTTGCTTCCATGGGCAGTGAAGTGTGGGTCTAAGTAAAATGAAATCCTTGATGCATTCAGTATTTTGTCCGTTTTTCATTATGTTGTGTATTAGTCCAATGGTGAGGAATTTTGTTTCATGTTGAATTGTAATCTATACTGAAGATTGTTCTGTTTGAACAGTGTCTCTTGGTATATGTATGAGTCCCTATGACTGCAACTAAGTGTTCTGGATTTTCAGTTCTACGTAAGGTTATCTATAACATGCTATGATCCACATGATTGGATGCCTTTCCATAGTCAATAAATCACGGGTAAATATCTTTTGTGTATTCTCTGCTTTCAGCCAAGATCTATCTGACATCAGTAATTATACCTCTTGTTCCATATCTTCTTCTGAATGCAGCTTGAATTTCTGTCCATTCCTGTCAATGTATTGCCACACACATTTAAAAATTATATTCAGCAAAAATTTAAACACAAAAGATATTAACAATATTGTTCAATGATTTTCACATTCTGTTGGATCACCATTCTTTGGGATAGACATGAATATGGATCTCTTCCAGTCGGTTGTCCAGGTTTCTTGGCATAGCCTAATGAGTGCTTCCAGTGCTGTATCAGTTTATTGAAACATTTCAATTGGTTTTCCATCAATTTCTGGAGACTTGTTTTTGACCAGTGCATTCTGTGCATCTCAGACTTCTTTCAATACATTGCTTCTTCTTTTTTTTTTAAATGTTTTATTGCGAATTATGTGGTAGTTTACATGGGAGAACATTAGTTTTACATTCATCCTATCCTATATCGTTTCATTGCCATTCATTTAATTTCTTGATTGCTGCTTCAGTGAGCGTTGATGGCTGATCTGAGCAAAATGAAGCCTTTGACAACTTCAAACTTTTCCTCATTTAGCTTGCTGTTGTTTATTGGTCCAGTGGTGAGGAGTTTTGTTTTCTTTACATTGAGGTGTAATCCATACCAAAGACTGTGTTCTTTGATCTTCACCAGTAAGTATTAAGTCCTTTTAGTTTTCAGCAAGCAAAGTTGTATCATCTGCATATCACAGGTTGTTAATGAGTCTTCCTCCAATCCTGATGCCATGTTCTTGTTTATATAATCCAGCTTCTCAAATTATTTGCTCAGCATAGAGATTGAATAAGTATGCTGAAAGAATACAACCTTGGCACATGCCTTTCCTATTTAAACCATTCAGTCATTGCCCCTAGTTCTGTTCAAACAACTGCCTCTTGGTCCATGTACAGGTACCTCATGAGCACAATTAAGTGTTCTGAAATACTTATTCTTTACACTGTTGTTCATAGCTTGTCATGATCCACACAATTGATAGCCTTTGACATGTAATCACCTTTCTGGTATTCTCTGCTTTCAGCCAAGATCCATTTGACTTCAGCAATGATAACCTTTTTTTCACATCCTTGTCTGAATCTGACTTGAACCTCTGGTAGTTCCCTGAAAGGTACCGCTGCAGCCATTTAAAAATTATTTTTAGCAAAATTTTGCTTGCGTGTGATATTAATGCTATTGTTCAATGATTTCCTCATTCTGTTGGGTCACCGCTCTTCGGAATGGGCACAATATGGAGCTCTTCTATTCAGTTGTCCAGGTGGCTGTCTTCCAAATTTCTTGGCATAGATAAGTGAATGCCTCCAGTTCCTCATCAGCTTGGCAGTGAGAGAGAATCCCTGAGACAGCATTTCTCCATGAGTGGTCTAAAAACCACCTAATCAAAATCACCTGGGAGCTTTTTAATAATGCATATTCCTGGGATCCACCCCCAAAAGTCTAATTTCATAGGTGGTTGGTTTCTAGATATCTGCATTGTTACAAGCTCCTCATATGATTTTGATACATATTTAAGTGGCTCTCAAGTCTTGGTGTAGCACTATAGGATAAGCTAACTGCTAACTGCAAGGTTGGTGGTTCAAACCCACTTGCTGCTCCTTGAAAACCTTATACAGGTTCACTATGGGTCAGGACCAACTCAATGGCACTTAACAACAACAAAAGTCTACACTGTGTAAGAGTCGTGCACAATGCCCTTCACTTTTATTCTCCTTAATCCTACCTTGCACTTGGTCACCTGTCAAGAGATGATTGTTATGGTGAATAAGTAGATAAATAAATGGGGAGGATACAAAGACAACTGAAATCTCAGCCTGAGTGGTTAGGGCAACTGTGTTTCCATAAATAGAAATGGGGAAGACAGGGGAAAGGGCAAATGTGTATCAAAAGTATGAAGTTCAGTTTTAGGCATAATGACTTCCAAATTCACATTAGTAACAGTGTGTGGGGCTCAGGAGTGACGTAAGGTTGGGCCAGGAGACAAGGGAGTCATATGCATACTAATTGGGTCTAAGGTGTGAATAAAGGGTGATGCAGGCTGCTAAGGACAGATGAGGAAGGAAATGCATGAAGGAGAGTGAAGAACCAGCAAGGAAATGAGAGGAGAGTTGGAGCCTGGGAGCTAGCAACATGTGGTATCCAAAACCTGAGGAGACAGAATGCAAAGACCTTAGAAGTGATCAATGAGGCCAAAGAAGCTTGGAGAACTCAAGGACTAAGAAAAAAGTACTAAATTTAGTTAGGAGCATACACTGAAGACCTTCAAGACAGCAATTTCAGAAGAATGGTAGGAACAGACATTGAGTTGTAGAGATAAAATAAAGGAAGGGGTGAAAAGGGAAGCTGAGGCCATCAGTAAAGATCCTCATGGAAAGAAGCAAAGCAGAACAAGAGAGCATGGGGCCAGCAGAGCAAAGCAAGCCTCATTCCTACAAATGACCCTCAGAAGCTGCACCATTTCTATTCTTTGTTTCTTTCTTTGTACCCTTCCTGGGCAATATCTCCCATGGTTTCAACTTCCATCTCTAAGCTAATGGCTCCCATCCCAGATTGCCCTCTGCCCAGTCTCTGTCAGTGAGTCCCATGGAAAGGGGTGTCCCTTATCTCTGTCCTGGCATCACCATCCACCCAGTTACCACCCAAGCTCTTTAAGTGAGGCACCAGACTGCTCTGAACTGATTCTGCCCCATGCTTCTTCCACTGGACTCACATGGCGTTCCCCACACGTTAGACAATTTTGCCTCTTTGTCTTGGCTGCTGCAAGTCCCTGTTCATACAGGCCCTTCCCTCCACTCCATCCCAACATCATCACCCTCTGGACTGGTCCTCTTTCTGCTTGCAACTCAGAAAAAGGAAGCATTTATCCTTCTTTTCTTTATGTCCTCACTGAAAGTCTTCATCCAAAGGGCCTTGGCTGTTATTGTTGTTAAGTGCCATCAAATCAGTTCCAATGCACAACGACTCTGGATAGGGTTTCTGAGGAGTGGCTAGTGAATTTGAACTGCCTACCCTATGGTTAGCAGTCCAGTGCTTATCTCTACAGCATCACACCAGGGAACCTTTACAAGTCTACATGTCCCTATTCTATCAGATTGCGAAACCCTCTGGTGGGGGAAGGGGAAGAATGCAGGTGGAGAAGCTAAGTTTTGACACCAGCATTAGGTATCTTTCAGGAGGTCATGGTATCTTTCAGGAGGTCATAACAGCATGATATGCTTGGCTGAAATAAAATACATTCAACAGAAGGCCTAAAATAAAGTCATTAAACAGTTCCTCTCTTATCCTGCCTGCTTTATGCCTTGCTTGCTTTCCCTTCATTCCTCTGCTTTTTTCTCTATTCGATCTAACCTATATCTTCTTTCTTTTCTCCCTTCTTTTACTTTTTCTCTGGACTTCTCCCTGTAGGAACTGACTCTGGCTCCAAGGCCCACCTGCTGCTTTCTCCTCCTCTAATGTATCTGGCTCCCCTCAGCCAGGTCTCTGAGGCTCGTTTTTGTGTGTGTGTGTTCTGAGCGCACTGACTTGGTACTGGTAGACACCTTCCCTTGCTTTAGAGGAATGGAGCCAGCAGAACTGTGATACTAATGTGAGGAGCATAGAAAGAGGAAAATGTTAATTTTCAAATCCAGATCAATTGGGTGTAGCAGAACTCTAGAGAGCATGGGTAGAAATGTTAAACATTCTCCTAACAATAAGATAATAATCATGGAGTGCAGTATTTAAGTTCTCCCCTCAAGAAGAGGTACTTATTTTACATTTTAAGATGCAAGGCATCCTGACCCTAAAAATATCCCTTAATATCCAGGGAGAGAGGCTGTGAGAGGGAGAGAGGCTGGAGGGAGGCAAGGTGTCGTCCATCACTAGGTGGGAGGGTGACCACCACGGGAACCTTGGTGCCTTTCTTCATGCTGCTGCTGGTCACGGTCCTTCTCCAGTTCAACAACCCCATGGGCAAAGGTCACGCAGGCCCCTGCACCCTTACACAGGTTACTCAGAAGTGGATACCTGTAGGCACCACCCCGCTTCAGTGTGAATTGTTTGATGGCACAACGAGTACACATTCATCTGCTAACAAGAAGACTGACAGTTCAAATCCACCAAGAAACTCCACAGGAGAAAGACTAGTGACATGCTTTTGAAAATATTACAGCCAAGAAATCCTTAAGGGGCCATTCTATTCTGTCACATTGGGTCACTATAAGTTGGAATTGACTCGATGGCACTCAACAAAGGAACATCAAATGGGGAAGATTCATCTGTCCTTGTAGACTTAGTTCCCTACATGGGACCCCACAACCTCATGAAAGCAGATTATTTTGAAATTCTATTCATCTGAAGCTGACACAAACCTACACATTTCTCTGGTTGGACAAATGTGGCCAAAGACCTTGCTTTGTTCATTGGCATATTTGAAATCATTCTATATCTCTCCTTCCCCTTGAGAATACTAGGGTGTGTGATCTCTACTGTGGTGGACTTCTGAAGGGAAAAACCACATGAAACACAAGCCTGTTGGTAAGTAGCTCCTCTGTTTGTTTAAAAATAAAGTACAGCCATTAGAGTCTATTCCCTGTTATAGAGGGAAGAGAACAGAGAAGGTACTCAGGAATTCTGATTTTTCATTGACCTGAAGAACTGGGCAGGGTTATCAGGATTATCTACTCCAACCACTTCATTTTGCAACAGTGGAAGCTGAGGCTCAGAGATGCCCATGACACACTTAAGACCATGTAGTTGTTGTTGTTGAGTGCTGTTGCGTTGGTTCTGACCTGTAGTGACCCTATATAGGGTGTCCAAGGAGCAACTGGTGGGCTTGAACATCCAGCCTTGTAGTTCAAACTGACCTTGCAGTCTTGTGCATTATCCTGCAATGCCACACCAGGAATCCTAAGATCATGTAGTTGGAGACAAAGACAGGAGTAGAGACCAGTGAGACAGTGAGCCTCCCATCTTCCCATTGTAGCTTTGGGAATGGTTCACATACTAGGATAGATAGGTGGTAGAGCTGAATCCATGTTATCTCCCAGTGATAATCATGCCCAAACCAAGCAGAACACTCAGGGCCACTCAGCACCTAATTTACTGTCAGGGAGGCAGGCACCTCAGCAACAAGGAAAATGACACCCTGAGGTGGGGCGAGGGACCAAGTGAGCTGCAGCAAGACAGCAGGGAAGAGGAAAATGCTGTAGGGTGTTGGTTTCGTGGGGGTTACAAGAATAAATGACCACTACTTCTACAAGCAGGCTGGTGGCTCTAGATCCTCTACATGCCTGCAAATAATAAATTACAGCTTTTCCTCTCCATCAAAGGTCCAGCTTGTCTCAGGAAATCTGAATACTCATGTTATGTTTGTCATTCCAAATGTAACTGAAGTGCCTTAAAAATGTATCCATGTATATATTAGAACATACAAATGGCAAAGTTCTGAACACTTTTTAAACATAACCAAACACCTTGAGGAAATGGGCTAAGTCCGGGGACTCAGGATCATAGTCTCAGAGAACATCAAGGCCAAATTTTTGTGGTATAACATAGCCCACAAAGACACTCTTCCACACCGTACTTAGATGAGTAATGACTAGGGACTTAAAAGCTTGTGAGTGGCATCAAAGTAAGATTCAACTATTGGTCTCTCCACATCTGGAGCAAAGAAGAGTGAGGAAAAGCAAAGATGCATGAATACAATTAGTCTATTGTAATTGTTTTGGACCATGGGAGACATAGCTTCCACTACCCTGGGAACTAGACCGTGCCCAGCTACCACTATGCGCCACTCTGACTGGGATTACAATAGAAGGTCCTGGATAGATAAGAGTAAGAGAAAAAAGTAGGACAAAACTCAAAATCATTAAAACAGACCAGGCTTACTGGTCTGATAGCATTTTGTGAAACCCTTGAGACTATGACCCTTAGACTGCCTTCAAGTCTGGAACTGAACACACCCTGTTAGGTCAACTTTCAGCCGAACAACAGACAGACTTATAAGGTGAACACTAACATCAGGGAAGTATATACATTGATTGGAACAATCAATGATACAACAGCAAGAGAGATGCATTTGTCCCGAGACAAAGCTTAGCAGTCAGGAAGGAGCAGGAAAGAAGGACAAATGAAACCGGGAAACACAGGGAGGAAGTGTGAAGAGTGCTGTTACGTTGTGGAAATCATAGTCAATGGCACACACACACAAAATGTATGTAAACTGATGAACGGAAAACGAATTTGCTCTATGAACACTCACCCAAATCACAACAAAAAGTTAAATATTAAAAAAAAACCAAAAACCTCAGAGTGCTTTAAACAACAACAGAACAACATTCAAAACAAAACATATGCTGTGGCGTCAATTCCAAATTAAGGTGGCCCCAAACCAGAGCAGAATTGTGTCACATGGCTGCCTTTTCTCCCAAAGCACCGCTGGGTGGACATGAACTCCCAGCCTTTGAGTTAGCAGCCGAGTGTGTTAGCCATTTGTACCCCTCAGGTACCGAAAGGGAGTGTACTCACTTTTCTTCTATTTAATATGCATACTTTTCCAAGCTGAATTCCTGAAATGTGTCTATGTTGTTTCTTATTTCCCAGCCAAGGCATGGCGATTAAAGTGTAGCAATCAGACATAATGGCTCAGCGAAGTCTGCATCAACGCGTTCACAGTAGTGTGTTAATGAGTGTTAAAACTGACATCGCAAATACAGCGTTCTCAATTTTTAAAATTACAACTCTGTAGCAAGTCATGCTGTTAAAACAGAGAAGAAATACCAGTAAGCCTTCAAGTAGATAACACGTAGCCTGTACAGATCACTGCTATCCCGAAGTGCATAACAAATACTTTTCTATGAAATGAGGCAAGAATTAGAAGGCAGTTCAATTATTTGAGTAATAAGATAAGTAGAAATAACAAATCCAAATATCAAATACCAATTACTATCTTATGAGCTCCCAATCAGCTTGGCATTACAACATGCCCCTCGTCAGTAGCAAACCCAGGAAATGTGTGGGGTTTGGCGGAAAAACACAAAACTATAACCAATATTAATCTGTGCCATAAAGACATGGTGTCATTTCAAACATAGCACTTTCAAAATGCACATCATTTATGCTGTGGGAAAAAGTTGGCCCATATATTTATCCCAGTGTCCTTGAAATAACCACTTTCACATGTTGGGAGTGAAGTTACCCTCCAACCAATGGTTGGGAGTATGTGATGGGCAGCTTCTGCTGTGTCCCCTATAGAAAGGCAGTTTATGGCTCAGCATGAGAGTCAGGATGGTCAACGCTGCCATCTCATGCATATATTCTTATTCTTCAATCCAGAAACAGCCTTCCCACTTAGCATCAGGTACTACAGGAAATGGTGCTACATCAGTGTTACCTAGCAAGGTCAAAGGAAGACCCAACTAAGTGCAGGGTGAATGTCACATCTTGGTGGTGCTTTGGGGGACAAGAAGATGACTTCTCCCTGGATCACAGTGCAGTTTCCATGCTTTGAGAAATCAACTCCAGTGTGCAAGCCAGCAGGCTGATTCTCTCTCCCTTTTGATTGAAGCCACCACTTGGAGAATTCGATGCCAGGCCATTCTTATGCTCAGAAGTGACTGAAGTTCTAGGATGGACAAAGTAATGTTTTATACAAGTATATACATGTTCAAGCGATGTTCAAAAGACAGTCTCTAAAGCACTTTGGGATTCCCCCAATGAAAGGCACCGGATAAATGCAAGTCATTAACAAAATGAAAAAATGTCAAGTTTTCCAGCTTTCACATCTGCAAAAGGGTAACCGCTAGGGCTACCTCATTTTTTGTGTGTGGTAAAACCTGGTTATTTAAAAAACGACTCATGAGAGTGACTAAGTTATTCTGCCTCCTTCCTTGTTTCCACTTTTCACAGGCTTTACGGTCAGTGACTTGTTGCCATCAGCCCAGGCAAATGGAACAGCCCTCCCACGTCAGAATTATCACCTGGCTTTAGCACAGACAGGGATGGTTTTGTAAAATTTTGGTCCCATCGTGCTAGAAACATCAGCCAAAGCCAAAAGGGGTCCATGTGCAAATTCTGAAAATTATCCTGCACCTCTGACTCAGTGGCCAGAGACCTCTAAGCCATAGACCACCAGGCACCAGGAAGAGGCTCCAGTCTGATGTAAACATCTAGACTAGGGCATAAGTGACTAGTGCATTCATCCAACAAATCGTCTGTGCAGTAGTAGTCATGGCAACTACACATACACATAGCCCTCTGACAAGATCCTCCCCACATCCCTGTGAGACATGTATTATCTGCAAAATGGACCTCTTAAGGGAAAACTTGAATCAAAAGCCCACCTGACTCCACACTGAAATCTCTGGATTCTACATCCTTTCCAAAGACTGAAGGATAATGGAAGTCAACTGGAAAACCATCTGATTATCTAGAAGATGATGGAGAAGAATGATCTTACAAAGGGACCCACGTTTCCCTTCACAATTTTATGTTCTAAGAAACTGGAGAAAATTAGGGAGGGCATTCTGTGGAAGAAAACAGTTCTCCTTCAACACAAGCTTAGAAGTTGAAATGTCTTTTGGATAGCATTCAAGTTTTTGATTCTACAATTCTTTACAACATTGTAGAAAGTGTACTTTTCTGTGTTACAACTCTCTTTCCTTTCTTATGATCTCTACCCCTTCCCTGACACACATTAACAAAAGGCAATTGAAATGGATGTCAGAGCTGTAATGCTTCCATCCTGAGTAAGCCACATTGCCTTCATGTATATCCATATTTCGAGTTTCCATGTCACCAGGTTTCGATGTCACAATAGGAACTCCAGGACAATCAGAGCATCATATCAAACATACTGTATTCTAGAAGCAAAATTACCTAAGACTGGGAAATAAAGAAGCTCCCATTTTATGAGCTTTCCGAGTACGAAACAAGAGCTTTTAAGCTACTATCCTTGCTAGCAACTCAACACTGTTCATTTCAGGGAGACAATACAACAGCAAACTCTTTAGCCAAGAAAGACAACAGAATCTTATTCCTAAACATCTTTTTAAAAGAAATATTTTGAAAACATGCTATTATCTAAGACCCTATGGTTCAAAACAGTCAGATCCCCTTGTGCATGGGGGTACCATGAGTTGGGGAGGTGAGCAACTTGAAAGCAGTTAACAACAATATCTAAGACACAGCAAAGTTTGGTCACATGACCTAAACTAGAATCCTCAAGCAGAAATAAGTGACTCTATGATCACTCTAAGAAAGACAGAGGATTGGCCATGAAAGAAAGGGCTCAGTGCAAAAGAAAGGACCCAGACGCACTGACTCTGCAGGAAGCATCCTGGGATTAATTAGGCCTGTGTTTAGCTGAACCCCTGTTGATAATGCATCCGTTCTTGGGGTGGGGGGCAGTCAACTTTCACTACATGTTTAACTGACTAACATTTTCTTTTAAAGTGCAACATTCGTAAAGTGCAACATTTAAGAAATGAACATCAGCACACATCTTTATAAACGGGATCAGTGCACCTGGGAAACCCACAAAGCTACAGCTCATTTATAAAAACTACTTGCATTGGTGATGTGTGCTTAACTACATATTCTCTTTGTTTGGGTATTAAAACTAATGAAAGCAATGGATAAAGAAGTGAGATTTTGGTTTTCCATGATTGTGACCCAAATCTCATCATGTTTTTGATGACTTCATAGACAGACTTTCCACTGGACAGACTTGTGGGGCCTTTTGGTACAGAATGCACGTGGCAACGTTTGAAACAAGAGCACAGACAACTTACAGACAGCACTAGACCAAGAGCACTACAACAGTGGTACACAGTGAACAGAAAAATCTGCATTCTGAGTGGTACTCATCCGGCAAAAAGGTGAACATTTTATGTCCACGACCCAAAGACCAGTGAGTGTCTTTTCATTGAAAGGTGCAAAGGCATGGTGTCAAACACACCATCCTCTAAAAACAATTCTAAATACTGTAAAAGCAATCTGGGGTGCATATCTCATGCATCTCTCCCCTTTGGGCTTGGGCATACTCCTGATGCTGTAATACTAAAGTGCCTGGGCTGTGCCAGAGACACAAGAGGCAGCTCAGTAATGGGGTCTGAGGGTGTCAAGTTCTCCCAGCTAATGTAGGGAATCATTTAAACTTAGTTCACTTGGTGAACTCCTGCTCATGTTCGTCAGGCTTGCCATGAGGGATTTAACTTTATGGGCATAGTAGTCCCTTAAATTGATTGAGGGCACCTCCTTCATTCCATCTCCAAAGTCACAGCTGCGCATGGCACTCTCAAGTTGCTTTTGGCGCCTGTAAAAATGAGAGAATTTATTGAAGATCAAAGTGATGGGCAGCACCACCACTAAGATACCTGCCAAGATGCAGGCAGAGGCAGTCAGCTTTCCGGCTGTGGTCCCGGGGACCACGTCCCCATACCCCACAGTGGTCATACTAACAGTGGCCCACCACCAGCAGGCAGGAATGGTGGCGAGGCCTTCATTCTCCTCTTTTTCAATGGTGTAGGCCACTACTGAAAAGATGGAAATCCCCACAGAGAGGTAAAGCAAGAGCAGTCCTACTTCTTTGTAGCTGTATTTCAAGGTGGCTCCCAGGGAGCGGAGACCAGTGGAGTGTCTAGCCAGCTTCAAGATGCGGAAAATCCGCATCAGTCTCAGGACCTGGGCTACCCTGCCCAAGTTGGCCAAGGTAGGTGTGCTCTCCACCACCAGATTCACTACCAGAGTGATGTAAAATGGAACAATGGACATGAGGTCAATAAGGTTTAGAGCATTCTTAAAGAACTTCAGGAAGTCCGGGGCCACAGCGAACCTGGCGACCAGCTCGAATGTGAACCATGCGATGCCAAAGTGCTCCACAATTTCAAACCTGGGGTCCTCGCCAGGGTTGCCCTGACTGTCAGGGATTTGGAAGTCTGGTAGGCTATTGAGACACATGGTGATGATGGACCCCAACACCACCAGGATGGACAGGACACTGAAGACCCTACTCAGGACAGAGTAGCCAGGGTTATCCAGCGCCAGCCACAACTGTCTGCGGAAGTTGCCCAGGGGCTGGCCATCAAACTTGGAGGCATCATTGTAGAAGGCTAGAATCTCATCGAAGGAGGACGTGGTGCTCTCTTGGTCGCTCTGCTCGTCCCATTTCTCCTGCTCGGGCTCCACTTTGCGGCCGTGGTAGCTGTAGCTACAGCAGGAGTCGATGAAGAATTCATTGATGCCCCAGTACTCGATCTCCTGACTGAAGGAGAAGACGCACAGCTCCGCCATGACGTGAAGCTTGCCAGTGTGGTAGAAATGCAACACGTAGGGGAAGAGCTCAGGGTTGCGGTCGAAATAGAACTCACGCTGGACGTCGTCGTAGTCATCACAGAGCTCCAGAATGGCCTCGCGCGAGTGGCAGAGTAGCAGGCGTCCCAGGCGCGTCTCAGGGAAGCGCAGCAGCGTGTGCGAGCGCAACCTCCTCTTGAAGCCGCCCACGTTGACACGGATCTCTCCATCTTCGACGCTGGCCTCCGACATGTCCCACAGACTCTGGCGGGTCATGCTGGAGACACCTGGCCGTCGGTGCCGCGCAGGGGCGCTACACCTGGAAGTGGAGGAACCCGGTCGGCGTGAGGGTGGGGCGCCTAGGGCTGGGCACCCTTTCGTTTCTCCCCAACCGTCTCTGGGGGTCCAGCCCTCTGCAGGAAGGTCTCTAGGTGCTGAAACCGTGTTGGGAGCGGGGAGGGGTCTGTGGGATCCGGCCCCCTCGGAAGGAAGGAGTGGTTTCCACTAGAAAGGCCGCGAGCCCACCCCCACCCCAGGGGTTCTAGCAGTCGCTTCTTCCGCGTGGTCCGATCGCGTCCCAGTGGCTCTGAAAGCTAAGGGGGCTTGCGCGCTGACCTTGCCCGTGGGCGGGCGGAGGAGACGCCCCCGCCCGCTCGCCGCAAACAGGCGGGACCGGAGCTGGGATGTGCACCGGCAGGGCTGGACTGAGATGGGGGGCGCGTAGCTCTGGGAGGGGGCGGGGAAATTCACCACTCGGGTCTGTATACCAGGGCTGGAGGTAAGGGGGCCAGCTTGGCGCTCCTTGTGTCCACCCACCACGACTAGAGCCCCCTCATTCCTCCCACTTGGGCCTCCCCGCCCGCCTGGCGCCGTGCCCCGGAGCCGCGTGCGCCGCGCCTTAGCCAGCAGAGCTTCCCGGACTCGCCCTTCGCGTTCTGGAAGCGCTTACCTGGGAGCGCGGGGGCCCGCGGCCGAGGCCGGCGGGAAAGTTCCCCGACCTGCTGGCGAGCATCTCGGCGGCCGCCACTGCCGACTGGTTGTGCGTGTGCGCGCGGGTGCGAGTGTGTGTGCGCCTGGCGGGCCGGCGGGCGGGGTCCGCCGAGCGTCTTCTCCGGTCTCAGGCCAGGGATGCAGTCGCTGCCCGCAGTTGCAGGAGGCTCACAGGTGGCTGCGTGGCCCGGACGCACGCAGGTCCCCTTTATCCCTCTGGCTGCGAGAGGGGCAAGAGCAAGCATCCGCGGGAGCGGAGCCTGTGCGTCCTGGCGCGGGCCCTGCTCTGGAGCTTGGCGCGGTGGTGCTGAAAGGATAGCTCCGCGCGCCCCAGCTCCGGGCGCGGCCGCCGCCCAAGACACGGGAGAGAGATGCTGCTGCTACCGCCGCAACTGCCAAGGCTTGTCTGCGCTCTGGCGCGTCACGGAGACCCCTTTGCGTCCCCGGCTCGGCGCGGAGACGACACCTTTCCCAACCCCCACCCGTCCCCCCGTGACAGATGTTATTGGTACCACCCCCGGGGGGCAGGCTGGGGGCTGCCTACCGCTGACTTTCTCCCACTGGGTCTCAGGCGGGAGACTATCTGGCGAAGAACGGGTGCTTTACGCGGTCTGAGAGCAGGACAAGACAAGAGGAACTCGGGGTTTTTCGTTTTAGGGACCTGATGAAAAGTTTTCTGAAGCCCTGGGATGGTGGTGGTAGGGAAAGGGGGAGGAAAAGGAGAAGAGGAGGCAGGGGAAGCCTGAGGTCGAGTTGAGCTTTGCTTTGGGGGGGGGGGGGGGGGAGCGCCAGCCCCACCAACGTGGGAGGAGGGAGTCACAGAGTTCTGTTTGGGAGCTCTGTGTGGGCACCGTGTGTATAGGCCGGTGTGATGTGCAGGGTGCGAAGGAGTGAGTGCATGGAGCGCCCTGTGAGTGTAGTCTAAGGACAGACGGAATATTTGAGGCCTGTGTGTACAATGTTGATAGAGTTGGCCCCTTACTGTGGTGTGCTGAATGCCTGTAGTGTGTCAGTTCAGGGTTCTGGGGAGACGTGGGACGTGTTAGTGTGGTGTGTGTACGGGTACAGTGTCCTGAACACAGTGACAGGATCAGTGTGACTGTTTATAGAATGAGAGCTGTGTGTATGTAGACTCAATGGGGTCCGTTGGATGTGGGTCCAGCATAAATGTCCTTAGTACCTGTGACCTCATTCCCAAGAAGACTGTGGCCCAGATCTGAGCTTGGGTTCCCTAGGATAGCCCTCGAGGCCCTGCCGCAGGGCTGAGGTGAGAAATGGAGCCATGGTCCTTGGAGACTCTCCTCCCCTGGTCTCTCAGCCCCTTGGCATGGAAGTACCATACCATTTGCTAAGATTTTCTGAGATGCCATGAGGTGTGTGAGCTTAGCAGGAAGCAAGTGCTAAGAAGTCTGGGAAAACGGATTTGTGGGTGACTTTGGACTGTCAAGGCAGCTGCCTAGGCTTTAGTGGGAAGCATATCTCTTCTTTACATGGCCCCACAGGGCCATCCCCGCTGAGCAGGTGCTCTGCATGGCTCTGGAGGGCTGTGGGCCTCCCTGTAGGGTCTGGGGAGGGCCCTTAATCTGACTATATGGGAAGGCTTCCCTTAGAGGAGACCCACCCCTGCAGCAGGCTCTGCCTCGGGTATGTATGTGGGGGGGCGGCGGTTGTGAGCTTGCGCAGGAGTGTTGCCTACTGAGGTGGCTCCACACTCATGCCCCTGCAGATGCTGGCGGTTCCAGGGAGGAGAGAATAGGCCGAGGGCCACAGGAGCTTCCTTTCTCTTATGTTTCAGGGTGCATATGTGTGAGTGTGTGTGTGTGTGTGTGTGTGTGGTTTGCTAAGCATGGTTATTCCCTCCTGTCTCGATCTGCTAGATCTATTATGTGGAATCTGTAGGACTCTTACACCTGGCTGGCAGCAATCTGGAGGCCCCTGGGTTCTCCTTTATTCCCATAGGAGTACTACTAAGAGAGTGCTAGCCCTTGCTGAGGGTGTGTGTGTGCATACATGGAATCCCAGTGTTCCTGCTTCCTTCACTGTTTGCCAGATGCCTCTCCACTCCTTGGATGGGTGTTTGGGGTCTCTCTGCTGCAGGTGCCCTTAGCAGCAGCACCTAGGGGCAGGCTTGGTGATCTCTCTACCCCTTAGCCCATTCTCTCACTGTGGGTGCCCCCAACTTCTGACCACTCTAAGGCTCCCAGTCTCCCTCTGCTTGGCCTTGGCATGTCTGCGTGGTTTCTGCTGCATGCCCACCCTTCCCAGGCCTTTCTTCCCAAAGCTTGGGCACCTGACTCTTCCTGCTAAAACTGGGTAAATAAACCATCTCTTCCTGCTGCCTTTGGAGGGTCCCCAACAACACACTTGTCCCTCCCACCAGAAATGCTTGGATTTGAGGATTCGCTTTGGGGATTTTCCTCCCTCCCTGCTGTATTTATCTGCTTGCCTCCTTCTGTTCCTGTCTGTTTTTGTTCTTGCTCATTCCTTCTTCCTTTGTGGTCATGGAAGATTTCACCCATGGAGACAGAGCCTCCTCTGCCTTCTGCTTCTCTTTGTTTCTCCCATGCCTACCTCACCCTGCAGACCACCAGCGTTCTGCTGGGGTCCCTGGAGTTCTCAACACTCTTCATTTCTCTAATAGGGACCACTTCAGCCCTCCTCAGTTCTGCCCCTGTTCCTGACAATACCCCACTGCATCTTTTGCATTTCTTCCCACACTCTCTTGCCTCTGCCTCTGCCTCTGCCCCTGCCCCATCAGAGAGAGCTGAGCCAACAAGCCTATAACCAGGCTGATGCCCAGTATCTGTGTCTGCCCTTTGCTAGCCTTTCTTGTGAGATTGGTGCTGGAAACAAGTCCCCATGTCTGCCTGTCTTTGAACAGAATAGTGAACTTGGGGCCTGCAGGGGGAAGCCTGGGTTTGGAGCCCATCAATTATTTCTTGGAAAGGCTGAGGCAGAAGCTCTGTAGGTCTGACAGATGCCTTTGCAGAGGGTTAAGTGTATGTGACAGGCAGCACCACTTGTTTATTTCCTAATGACTGCACTGAAGAGAAATGGAGCCATCTCCCTTCTGTATCCAGGAAGCTGGCTTTGTTTATGGTCTATTTAGAGGTCTGAACCCTGATCTTAAAATACAGCCACCTGCTCCGGATGCCTGTGGAGGCCTACCCCTGGGTTGGAGGGCCTGCTGGTGAGCCTTGGAGGCAGTGAAAGGAGGGTAGAGGCACCCTGGGAGGGAGATGCAGGGACTCTGGGTGGTGGCCCAGATCCCTGCACCTGGGCAACTATTATCTCTGCCTCCCCTGCCAACGCTGATCTCTCAGCTGAGCCCACACATCTCAGGCTCAGCTTTTTTCTCTGTTAGGAGAGGGGGCTACATCGTGGCTTGGTTGAGGGAGCCCGGCTGCCTGACCTACATACCCCACTGCAGGGAAGATCTGCATCCCTGGTCTTCTCCGGAGGTGTGGGCACAGGACTGCCTGCCTCCATGATGGAGTGGGCTGTTTATCCTGCGTGCACTCTGCCTCCTCACCATTCACCCTCCCTCCACAGCCAACGTGTCTTTTAAAGACACAAATTAGATCACATCATTCCCTCCTGAAAGCCCTTGAATGACTTCTTATTACACGACAAATGAAACCAAATTCCTTACACAGTTTCTAAGACCTTCTAGGAAGGGCCTCTGCTCACCTCGCTGAGTTCTCCTCCAAGAAATATCCCGTAACCACATGCCAACACTGCTCTCTGCACAGGGCCTTTGCACTTACTGTTCTCACCGCCTCTCTTTTGGAAGCTTCAGATGGCAGGTTTTGTTTTGCCACTAAGTTCTCACTTTAAATGCCACCTTCTCAGAGAGGCTTGATGGCCCAATCTCAACTGGACCCATTAGTCAGTTTCAACCATTTTCTTTGCAGTACTTACATAAAATATTTATTGGATACATGTTTACATAATGAATTTAATGAATGACTACATGAAGCCACAATTGCTATCTTAGGCTAATCTATGTCAGTCAGGATGTTGGTGCCCCCGCATCCTGCTTTTGGTAGACCAAAGAGGGAGCTAAAGGAGCTGGGATTACTCGGCCCAGGACTATGGCTTAAAACTTCCAGGTTATGGGATGCTCTCTTGAGCGATGGATTAGTCTACTGAATCTCATCACTGACTACACATTAGAATCAGCTGGGGGACTTTTCAACATGCCAGTGCCCCCAGATGCCTTGGACCCCACCCCAGACCAAGTAATTCAAAATGTTTGGTGTAGAGATTGGCATCAGTGTTGTGCTAAAGCTGCTTGAGCGATTCCAATGCGGAGCAAGAAGGAGAGCTTAGCAACCTGTCTTTAGGGTGTGGACGCAGAGCTGTGTGCTCCTGAGTCTGCAGCCCAGCGGTCAGCACCAAGGACAGGAGCTCACTCTTAGCTTAGAGAACCCACTTTTGCTGGCTACAACACTTGGTGTAGTGCCTGCCCAGAGTCAACCATTAGTCAGTTGCTCTGGAGCAGAACCCAACTCATGGTGACCCCACGTGTGTGAGAGTAGAACGGTGAGTGGTTTTCCAGAAGTCTATCATCAGTCAGTCCTTTTTTTCCAAGACAACTCTGGGTGGACTCGAGCTTCCAACCTTTCAGGTAGCAGCTGAACACTTTAACTGTGCTTGTACCACATAGGAACGCCTAACTCATCATGGAGGGTCTTGAAAGCTGCATAAGGAATTAGATCATTCAGGGTTTCATCCATGATGCTTTTGAGTCGATAGCCATTAAGTGGATGCCGACTTATAGGAGCCCCATAATGGTTTGGTAACCTCCACCTCTCTTGAATCTCAGACTCTCCAAAGGGTCCCTTGTGCCTGCCCCCTCAGAATCTTTGAGATATTTGTGATTAGGAGTAGCCACAGTTTCTTTCCCTCCTTGGACCATTAGAATGTTGACAGGGAAGAGGACTGCCTGGGTGGATTTACAGTAGAAAGGACACAGAGAAGGTGTTAGGGGGGATGAGGGAGACCACTGAGCCTGGGAAGCTGCTCTGAGTTTTGGGAAGATGGGGATGGGAGCAGGGGAGTAATGGAGTTGGGAAAGGAGGAAATTGAGAGAAAAGTTGGGGGTGGGAAAAAAAGATTTTAAGTTTTGCTGCACATTCTGAATTCATTTCCTCATTAAGTGTTTTCTACAGAGGCAGCCATGCATATTGAAATAGTTTTTGCAGCATTTCTAGATGTTGGACTGAGTTTTTATATGCAATCCTTGCCTGGGCCAGCCAGCTGTTTCCAGAGGTCCCCTGACCCTAGGAGGCTGACAAAGGAGAGAGGATTGTTGTTTCTGAAGGGCTTCCTGAGGGACTGCCTGTGAAGAACTTCTCTGAGTCACTTAATGAAAAGAGACTGGGTCTTGCAGCTGGTATGCATAGATTGCTCTTGAGGGAACAGTACTATCAACACCTCACCTCCTGTTTCAAGTCCTTTCTCATTGGGGATCTCTCTCCACTGGGCACTGCTACTGTGGGACCCTTCTCTTAGTTCCCGCTGGACTCTGGAACAAAGCTGGAATAATGAGGAGACTTGGTTACATTTAGGCTTAGGAATGTTGTTGTTGTTGTTGTTGTTAAGTGCCGTCGAGTCGGTTCCGACCCATAGCGACCCTGTACAGGGTTTCCGAGGGTCAGATCAATTAATCAGAGGACAACATAGCCATGTTAGGAAGGGCCCAGCCTCACTGTCGCCTGCCTCAGGGTCTGGCCATGTTTCCCCTCTACCTCAGTTCCTCCTTACAGTTCCAGCGACCTAAGAGGCACCATCTCATCTCCATCTACCTCAGGACTGCCACTCCTCTGGTGACTGACAGCAGGGCTGAAGTGCTGGATCCCCCACTGGCCCTGCTCTCTGGATCCCATAAGACCCTCACCTGGGCTCTATGAATCGAGGTACTGCGTTCACCAGCCACCATGGCAGGTGGTTGCCATGAAGAGAGCTAAGAAAGAAGCTGAGCGTGACGACAGTGGCCGCAGCAGGGAAGACTGGCTGAACAGTGTGCCCTGGGGCTTGTCTGAATCCCAATCCAGCTGTCTAACCATTTTTCCTTCGGCAAAATGTTTACCCTCCCCATGCCTCATTTGCATCCTCATGAAAAGTTATGATAGTCCCTAACTCATAAGGTTTTTGTAAGGATTGGTATATATATATATACAAGAGTTTTTAGCAAGTACTTAAAATAGTAACCATGACTAGTACCAATTACTGAGTGCTTACAATGTACTTGGCCTTGTGCTAAGTTTTCTGCTTGCCTCTTGGTACACCTTGTTGTTGTTGTTGTTGTTGTAGGTGTCACTAAGTTGGTCCTGTACCATAGCCACCCTGTATAGGATCTCTTAGGATGTTCATCTTTATGGGAACAGAAAGCCTTGTCTTTTTCCCTTGGAGTGGCTGGTGGGTTTGAATTGCTGATCTTGACGTTAGCAGCACAGTGCTTATCCCACAGTGCCATCAGCTCCCCTAATTGGTGCTAGTCATGATTACATGACCTCACATGGGTACTGTGATTGTCCTCATTTGACTGTTGACCCTTATGTTGGGTCTCTCGCTACTCCTAAAATCTGCCATCTTCATTATCTCAGGTAGGTGCAGGATTAGCCAGGCTATGCTAATTGTATATACATGGAGTCAGTTCTGACTCATAGCGACCGTGTATAGCATTTCTGAGCCTATAAATTTGGTCCCTCTCTTCTGGAAAGGGCTCTGTGTCCCTTTGCTCAGCACACTGTATGTAAAGAGGGTGCCAGGCCAGGCTCTAGGTTGCAAGCAACAGAGACTAAGACAGAAGGAAAATGTGATAAAGGGTATCAGGTGGGACAGACTCTGAGGCCAGAAGCCAGACTTGGCAGCTACAGAGCCAGGACACACATGTAGTCAGTAGCAGGATGGACCAGTAGAGCCACAGAGCAGGGTGTGACACCATGCACTTAATGCATTTCTGTGTCTATGGTTGTAGCAGAGTGGGGCACAGTGAGTGCTCAGTCAAGCTAATGGCCAAGAGAAGGGAGCTGGTGGCAGAGTTTTAGTGTGCTAGGTGAGGCAGGGTCCCCACAGACATGGAATGGAAGCACACCTACCGCTCTCTGAAAACCTACTCCCCTCCTCCTTCCTTAACCAATACTCCTTTCCTAGGGTGGGAACTTGGGAACTCTCTCAGAGAAAGCTTTGTTTCTATCATGGCCAGCTGTCTACCCTAGGACCCATTCCCAGCTCTGCAGGACTCCCCTAGTTCAGAGGCATTCATAGCTGCTGCCCCCAGGCACTTTTCTATGTGAAAGTCACATCCACCCACGCATCTACCCATCCATCGCCCATCCATCCATCCACCCAGCCATCCACCCATCCCACACCCTGGATGTGGCTGAGGACTCCCGTTTCCATGGTTACTTCCAGGGCCTGAGTCGGCTCTGGGTTTGCTGTAAGATTCTCCAGCTCTAGGCTGCTCCCTTTGACATTCTTGCTGCTAGACTCAAATCCTGATTTCTTCTGGGGTCTGCCCATCTTGTAACTTTCCCTACTCCCAGGCAACACTGGGCTGTGGCCCACCAAGCTTGCTGGATTTAAGTATAATCAAAAGCTCTCCACTTTTTGAATGGAGAGGCCTTCTGCAAGGAGACCATCTGGGAGGGTGCTCCAGGGACCAAAGTGGGAGTTTCCAGAGGTAAGAAAATGCTCAGAGGGTGTGGACCTTTGTAATAATAGCAAATGCTAACATTTCTTGAGCATGTACTCTAAGTCAAGGTGAAGTAGTGGCGTACTCATTGGGCTGCTAAACAAAAGGTTGGTGGCTCAAACCCACCAGCTGCTCTGCCAGAGAAACATGAGACCGTGTGTTCCCTTAAAGATTTCAATCTTGAAAACCCTTAGAAGCAGTTCTCTGTTCTCTAGGGTCACTGTGAGTCTGAATCCACTGGACGGTGGGAGGTACTCTTGCAAGGATTTAACATCTATTAACAGGGGTCCAGGAGTGACTCTGTAGAGTCAGCACTGGACTGCCAACCTAAGGTTGGCAGTTCAAACCCATCAGTGGTTCCTTAGAAACCATGTACAGGGTCGGTATGAGTTGGAACTGATTCAACAGGACTTAACAACAACAACAGGGTAGTTCTAACAACAACCCTATGGGGTTCTATAATGGATTGATTTGTGTTCAACCCAATTATATGTTAAAATCCTAACCCCTGTGCCTCTGGGTATGAAATAGTTTTGTTATGTTAACGAGGTCAGCTCAGAGTAGGGGAAGTGCTAAATCTATTCAATTTTGAGATATCAACCAGAGAAGAGTTCACTGAGGTGCACACACTCAGAGAAAAGATGCCATATGAAGACAGACATACATGGTAGATGCATGGACAGACCCAGGAATGCCAAGGATTTGCTGGCTACTAGGAGCTCTGGTAGTGGTTACGAATCAGGCTACGAGTCTCATCAGCAGTTTGAAACTACCAGCGGTTTCGCAGGAGAAAGATGAGGCGATCTGTTCCCGTAAAGATTTACAGCCTCGGAAACCCTGTGTAGGGTCTCTATGAGTCAGAACCGACTCCATGGCACATAACAACAACAAAGGAGTCCTGGTGTGGCTCTTTAGGATAAGCACTGGCCTGCAAGATTGGTTTGAACTGCAATGTTGGCAGTTCAAACCCCCCAGCTGCTCCTCAGAAACCCTATACAGGGTCACTATGAGTTGGAATCGACAGCTCTTAACAACAACAACAAATTAAAATGGATTCTTAGTGTAACACTGTAGGATCAGAACTGGACTGTGAACCACAAAGTCGGCAGTTCAAACCCACCAGTAGCGCCTCAGAAACCCTATACAGGGTAACTATGAGTCAGAACTGATGCAATTGCACTTAACAACAACAACAGAAGCTAAAAGTGACAAAGAAGGACCACCAATGAGAGCCTTGCCCTGAATTTAGGCCTGTAGCCTCCTGAACAGTGAGAAGGACATTTCTGGTCTTTAAAACTACTCGCTCGTAGTGCTTGTAATACAGCAGCCCTGGGCACTGAACATAAGGATACCCCAGGATTATCTGAGGAGGAAGCAGAAAGGCTGAGTGACATGCTCATGGTATAGAGCAAACCAAGGACAAGCCTGGGGTTTGAAGCAATGTGGGCTGTGTTCTTAAAGTGTTGTGTACACGACTGGCTGCCCTCCGCCGTTTGTCCTCACGCAGGCACCTGGAAGGCTGTTCTGATTCATTTCCTCATGACAGGCAGTTCCTGAGCATGTCCCCAGCACTCAGCCCTGCTCTTAGAATAAAACCCCCCATATGTGAGAAGCACCCTTTCCACACTGACACTCAGAAGCTTGGAGGGGCCGCTGACATTCTCAGTGGGAGTCCCTGGCCCTAGCCACCTTGAGCTGGTCTGTCTGTGGGCTCTCGGGTTTTCTCCAGAGCTGCAGCTTGTCCTCAGGGGGCTTTAGAAAGGAAGGAAGAAGCAATCCCATCAGAGAAACCCAGCTGAGGGAACACACAAGATGTTCCCCACGAGTGACAGAAAACCAATTCACACTTTTCTCTGCAGCCAAAAAATTAAGCTAATTTTTCATTTCTCTGCTTACGTGCGACTCAACTAAACATAGGCATCTAGGAATGCAAACAATGACTAGATTTTCTTAATTTAGGGCAGTTTTAATTAAATCTTGCTAAAATGACAGAGACTCTGGATATTTTTATAGCAAGAGAAAGTTATGTGATTTGGGAAGAGAAGGGGCAGGGAACATGAAACATCTCCTCCCCTGCCCATCCCGCACACTGGCCCAAGTGAGCACAGCTTCTGGGAGAAGGTAGAATCTTTTCAGAATTCTCATTTTCTTTGTTCTTTTTAAAAAATTATCATTAAAGGAAACCAGTTGTCTTAAGGGTGGTACAAACTAGATAGTGTTACCCGAAAGGTTAACACCCACCAGGTACCTCAGAAGAAAGGACTGACAATCTACTGCCAAAGATTCAGTCATTAAAAACCCTCCCTATGGGAGAAAACAAACAGGCAAACAACTACTGTGACACATGTGAATAAGGTCTCCATTGAGTTAGAACCAATGCAACAGTAACTGGTAACTTTCCCTAAATTGGACTATTTTAACTAGCTAGGCCTAGAAAGAAGTCCAAATGACACAGAAAAAAATTAAATTCCAGAATTAGTTTTTAGAGCAATTTGGATTAACCAACTATTCCTGAAATAAATACTTAAACTAATAAACCCAAATCAAAGGTGTCAAAGGTAGTCTTTTAGTGTTTACCATTCACCCACATCCAGTTCTCCTCTCCCTCTGGACATTTGGAGGGACCATGTAATTTGTTCTGGCCACGGGCTGTGACTGGCAGTGATATCACACTTCATGGTGTGAGAGCCACCAGCATTCTCTTCCTCTGACATACTGCAATGATGGTGTCATAGAGCAAAGCAGCCTGGATCACTTAGCTATCGCAACAACCCTTGCTGTTGTTGTTAAGTCCCATAGCAACGGTTCCAACTCATAGCAACCATGCTTAGGGTTTCCAAGGAGCAGCTGGTGACTTTGAACTGCCAACCTAGTGATTCAAAGTTCAGTGATTATCCTACAACTCCACACAGTGGCCTGCATTGTTGTTGTTAGGTGCCATCGACTTGGTTCCAATCATAGCGACCAACCCCCTATGTACAAGGATGAGTTAAACACTACCCACACTCTGGATGTAGAATTTCTTTAAATCAACTTTTAGAAAAAACAAATACATCATTTTTCAACATAATCCCCTGACTTTTCAATACACTTTATCAATCTGTCAACAAGCTTTAGTATTCCCTTATTTTAAAATGTTGTAGGCTGAGCTGTAAGCCATGAACACTTTCAGTGAAGACAGCCACGGTGTCTTCACTTCATCATCAGAGGTGACTCTTCACCCTCTAATGACTGCTTTGCAGGGGACCACACAGGTAAAAGTTTGATGCAGCAAGATTGGGACTATAGGGAGGATGCTTTAACACCTCAGAACGAAGTTTTTACAGTGTCAACAGTGTGGGCAGAGGTGTGTGGAAGTGCATTGTCACACAAGATCACAATGCCTTGTATAGCAGTCTTCTGCATTTAATCTGAAGTTTAGGCTTCACCTCTTCAGTGAACATTTCACTGTAATGAGCACTGTTGATTGTTGAACCTTTTTCCTGATTGTGTTCCAATATTGGCCCTTAAGAATCCCAGAAAAATGAAAGCATTAATTTTCCAGCTGAAGGTTGACTTTTGAACATTTTCTTGGTGATAAGGATGTTTCCATTCCATCTACTCTGTTGCTTACTCTCAGGCTCATAGTGATGAATCCATGTCTTCTCACCAGTAATGATATTTCTAAAGAAATTGGAGTATTGGTCCAAATTTTATTTGCAGATATCCTAACACTTCTGTTTCTGCTCTTCCATGAGTTGTTTTGGTTACCATCTCGCACAAACTTTTCAAAACCCAAGTCTGTCTCAGATTATTTCATCGGCAGAGCAATGACTGATTTACAAATGATTTGCCACATAATTCACTGTCACTCATCTATTCAACAGAATCATTTCACATGCATGCTCAATGTTGTCATCAGCCGTGGACGTGGATGGGCGTTTTAGTAAACTGGAATGCAGATCATTTTATACTTATCCTCGCACAACCTGGTCCTGCAGCATCCTCATGATTGCTGCTATGCTTGAGTGCTTTGCTGCTGCCACCGTGCCAATCCATCTCTTTGGAGATCTCCCTCTTTTTCACTGACCCTCCACTTTATCTAGCATGGTCCCTAATGATAATATGTCTGAAGTATGAGAGACAAGTCTGGCCATCTTGACTTCTAAGGAGTATTTGATCAATTGTCTGTCAGTTTGTTTCACTTTGGTGGCTTGCATGTTGCTGTGATGCTGAAAGTTATGCCACTAGTATTTTGAATTCCAGAAAGGCCACCCATAATAGACTGGTTTCAGCTGAGCTTCCAGACTAAGACAGACTCGGAAGAAGGAGAGACAGACTATTTCAGAACGTTTAGCCTCTGAAAACCTTATGAATAACAATGAAACACTGCCAGATAGCACCAGAATATTGAATATTGAAACATGATGAAAAGCACCAGAATATTGTCAGGTATAATGCTGGAAGGCGAGCCTCTCAGGTTGGAAGACATGCAAAATCCAAGTGGGGAAGAGCTGCCTCCTCAAAGTAGAGTTGACCTTGATAATGTGAATGGAGTAAAGCTTTTGGGACCTTCATTTGTTCATGGGGTACAACTCAAAATGAGGAGAAACAGCTGCATACATTCATTAATAATTGAAACATAGAATGTATAAAAAGTATGAATCTGAGAAAATTGGAAGTCATCAACAATGAAACGTCCATATCCTAGGCATTAGTGAGCTGAAATGAACTGGTGTTGGCCATTGTGAATCTGACAGTCACATTGAAGAGGAATGGTGTCATAGTCATCATCAAAAAGAACAGCGGTCCTGGAGTCACCTAAATCTGAAGCCGACTTTGTGTGTTTTATAGAGAGACTTTGGCTAGGTTTTACCACTGAGAATTAAAGACTGGTTATTTTCCATAACACAATCTTTCCTATTCTGAAGAACACAAGTAATACCTATCTGGCAATCATTGTACGATAAAGCCATTATTATTTTTGCTTGTTTGTATTGTTGTATTGTTGAATTTCAACAATCATTTATTGGCTTAGTCTGAAATGGGATGAAATGTACTTTTTCTGGGTCTAAACAAGATTTTAAGAGAACAGATTTGACCCATTTAAGCAAAACATGTGTTAACTGGAAGGCTTTTAAATTCACCAAAATTATAAGATAGAGGAAATGGCAGCTCCTTAAATCAAAAGGGGAGCTAGGTTACATCTTGGGATTGTAGGTGTGGGCAGTGCATGAGTGGAAAACAGACTTTGAGAAGTACACAGTAATGTCTGAAGAAGTTAAGGCATTTTGCTGGGTGGTTTGATGTCCTATTAATCAAACCCCTGGAAAGATGTAGTCATCAAGGTAATGCTGATTGCTATAATGACCAAATGTATTGCAGCTCAAGCATAGCAGAAGCTTATTTTTTTATTCACATAAAGTACAAAATGTTTGTTCTGCACCCGTAGGCAGCTCTGTGGTGGTGATTCAGAGAATCGAGCTCCTTCCCATTTGTAAAACATCCTCCCAGTGTTGTGGGGCTCATCTGTAGCAGCCAAGGGAAGAGGGTAGAAGATGGTTGTGGTTACTTCTCTAGCCTGGGCCTAGAAGCAGTACACACAATATCCATGGACAGAACTCTGTCACATGACTACCTCTTCTTACAAGGCAGTTTGGGAAATGGAATACAGTTTGTGGCCAAGAGGACAGGAAACCAGGTTTGGTGAATAGACACCCACGCAGGGTATGTCACAGAAGTTCTTCATTCTTCAAAGCTGGATTTGAGAGTGCTTTCAGAACGTGACCCCATTGTGAAAGAGCCACATGTGAACCTAACTTAACATGGATTATACATATTTACAAGGGGTGGCTGCAGGATAACATTTTGCCTATGGCATGATTCTCTAATTCTTAAGTTAAAAGAATAAACACCGACCTGAGTCACAAAAACACCTTCACTGATATTGCCAAATTGTTGGAATTACAATGAAACAAGAGCAGATAAATCAAGCACAGGTATTGAGTTGCATCTTAGAGCCCAAGAGAAATGCTGGAAACCATCTGACATCAAAATTACAATGTTAAAGAAGAATGTGATTTTCAGCACAGGTTGTACCACTCAATAACCAAACAAATACAGGCCTAGTGACCAGATTCCATTGACTATGCCTACAAAAACTCACAGTTACAACCTGGACTTTAGCATTCAAGCCAATCTTGATAGACATCCAACTTGGTTTTAAGAAGCAAGAATTTCTCCCGCATGGAGTGAGGATGTCAATGATGAGCAGACGTGGGCTCGTTGGAGGTTGCTGCCTTCCTCTCACTGTGGCCAGCTTCCCTAGAGCACAACTGCTACTGTGTGGCTTGTAATCAACTCGGCTTTGAAATTGTTTATACAAACTGATTGCTACTAGAAACAAGAAATTCACAGGATGTTCCATGGAAGGAGCCAGAGAAAAGGACTTTGAGTTGTGTTGAGTTCTGCCATTGGAGGGTCTCGGAGGTGATAAAAACTGAAGACAGAGAAAAGGCATTGTTGAAAGAAGTACTGAACAGTGGAAATTATTTACAACCACAATTTTACTAGAGGTCAAACTTAGTGGCTGACCACCTCATTGGCCTAGAAGGAATCGATGAGAGGGTAGCGTGGGAATTATATTTTCCTATGTTGGGATAGGAAGGCAGCACTGGTAGCGTAGTGGTTACAAATCGGGCTGCGAAACTTAAGGTCAGCAGTTCGAAACTACCAGCTGCTTTGCGGGAGAAAGATGAGGCTTTCTACTCCCGTAAAGATTTACACCCTCGGAAACCCTATACAGGGTCGCTATGGGTCGGAACCGACTCGATGGCACATAACAACAACAACAACATGTTGGGATAGGAGTAGTTGCCCCAGCAAGGCGTTCCCGAAGGAGCCATAAAAGGTAACTTGAAAACTGAGAAGCACTTGGATCAATCCTTGTGGGAGACAGCAGAGTAAATTTTAGCAAAGAGTGGCTGACCTAATTTGAGACCTAATCTTAAACTTGAGGGAGCGCCTAAATTCTCTGAATTAGTGTGGATTGAATTGTGTCCCTGTCTCGAAAGGTATTTTAGTTTTCAACATTGAGAAGATGTCTGTCAAGACTATCAAGAGCAGAGACTGTAGTAGGAGAGACTGGGGGAGGTGGGCTCAGATGTTGACAATATTAATGCAGTGTGTCCCTCCCCTCTTAAATCCCAACAATGTCAACACTGTACACAGGCGAAGGAGAAGAAAGGAGACTGTGGGTTGAATGGAGGGATGGGTTAAGTATAAGGCTCACTCAATATATCTTGGCTTCTCTTACATACTCTGAAACAGTTATTCAATTTATTTGTTGACTCTAGAAAAGTTGTAGCAAGATGGAGGACTTTATTGACTTGATCTCAAGCATGCAGGCACAGGTGAGTGGCATTATCATAAAAACAGTTAGCCCATTGCAAAATACTTATGCCACCTCATCCAGGAAATCCATCCCCATTATTCTTCAAGGAGTAAAGAAGTAAATGGATTTTTTTGTTGTTGTTTGGTTGGTTTTCATTTTTTAATTATGAAAGAGTTGAAAGGACTGAGGGCACTCAAGTTTGTGTGGGACACAACTAAAGGGCACATTAATTTTTCATGTATAAGTGGGTATGGCTAATAGTTCATTGAAAATAAGCCTCATCTAAATATTAATGGATAAACCCACCAACCAATCCTTGGAAACCCTATACAGCAGGGGTGGGGACTGTCCAACCCATGAGTCATATAAGGCCCCCGAAATCAATTGGTCTGGCCCTGTGAAGGTTTCTAAAACAGGTGTTAAGTGCCGTTGACTTGGTTCCATTCGTAGTGATCCATTATGGGGTTTCCTAGGAGCAGCTGGTAGACTTGAACCACTGACACTGTGGTTACCATCCAGTGCTTATCCTACAGCACCGTACCAAGATATTTCATTATCTCTAAATTAGTGGTTTTTAATTTTTCCCCATTCTAACAGCCCAAATTAGGTAGAATGTGGAAAAACTTAGGAAGCACAAATGCAGAGAAAAGAAATAAGGTTTAAACCAACAGTTTTGTATACTAAACTAAAAATGGGATCGTGGAGCTTCTGATTTGAGTCGGTTCTTTACTCCTGGATGCATGGCTTTCTCCCTGCAGAAGAAGGGGCCACTCAGGTGTTAAAGAGACCCAGGCCTTCCATCTACCACCCAGCCTGGCCTAGAAGGCATCTGGCAGACAAGGTGCAGGACATTTTCCTGAGCTGAGCATGTGTTAGATGGGACCTCAGCGTAGTACAGAGCCCCAGAGCCACACTGACCATACTTTTCAAGCCTTAAAATGGAAACTTTTGATTTGAGACATGGGTTGCAATAGGACAGAAAATCTAGAATAAGAAAATTCACATTGTAGGGTGTTGTAGCTGAATCCATGGTGGGATCTGTAGGCTTGCTGTTGGACAGATGGTCAGTGGTCCAGATGGTACCTGTTGACGTGATGTGGTGTTCACAGGACTTGTATTTGTTGGAGGGTATGAAGGAGTTGGCACAGGGACCTTAGGGGAGAGGGAGGGTAAGAAGGACAGGTGATGTCAGAGGGGAGGTCCCTCACTGGTCCCCCTTCTACAACCACTGATGGGTCACAGAGCTTAGAAAGCCAAAGGGACTGATTGTGTGAGCAAGTTGAGAAGACTTTGGGCCTACCAGGCTGCTTTGGGCTCCTGGACCAAACACTGGCCAGAGTTGGGAGACACCAGTCTTCTTCTGACTCTAGACACCAACCTTGAGGTCAGCAGTCCTGAGCACCACACCAGGACTCTAATAATAGGATAGATTATCTGAATTCAGGACTGTTCCAGAAAAATTGCCAAAACAGAGTCAAATTAACTTGATTGAAGATTTCATTTGATTAGCTCTCTAAACCCTGGTTATGAGTGCTTACTTATTGTTTGAGCATAAAAGGAACCCATGGTGGATCAACTTCATAAAGCCAGCAGGAGCCCTGGCTTTGGATTTTTCACTATTGAACATTTTAAGGTGGTTGTATCAGTGAGACCCATTTAGCATACAAATGATTGCTTACACTCTCTTAAAAGCTCCAAGGATATATTTTAATCTTTGAGGCTTCCCCGAAGCCCAGCAGTTACTCATGAATAAATTGTTGTGCCTTTAAGTCAATAGGAATTGAGTAGACTTACTGAATTAATGAAACTTTCTCTTTTTCTGGTCTTTCTCACGATAGTAGTTATGTGCATTTTTACGAGTTTTGTGAAATGCAGATGAAGTGTAATTTTCCCCAAATTTATCTGTTTTACAGTGTTAAATTTCAGCTATTTATATTTTAATGCCATAATCAAATTGAGCTTATTATTATGATTATGGAAAATAATTATAATTCTTTAATTGTCATGGTACTTGACAATTTAAAAGAAAATAAATGTCACAGATATGATTTCATTCCATCCTAAGCAGGAAAGCAATCAACATCTGTGCCTTCAATTCCAAGTAAGCCCCTTTTACAAATGGGTAAATTGTGGCTCATAAGGGTCAGGTGACTTGCTCACAGTCATGCAGAGATAAGCTTTGGACCAGGACTAGAGATTGAGTGGTAGTCAATGCCTGTAAAGTAGGTTTATAGTCTTTACCTTGTGAGGTTACTGTGGGGATGTGGGTGCATGACTGTTCCATTTCTCCTCTACCTCCAAGTGATTGCAGGCTCTAAATGCAGGTCTTGAATCCCACAGGAGTTGACATGTGAGTGCAGACAGGTTTCCTGTCAACCAACCTAGAGGCTAAGGGGCCAGTAATCAATACATACACACACATACCTGCCCACCTCCTCACCAGCAGACAGGCTCCTCTGAATTTCAAGTCCATAGCAGAGTAAGAGGAAGATCCGTCTCCCTCATCTGCTACTGTTCTGGTTTCTAAAATCAGCCCTGTAAATGCCCCTCCTTCTCCCGTGCCCCCACACATACACATTCATGACAACCTACTCCTCAGAGCTGGACTTTACCACCTCTCGGAGCCTTGGCTTTCACTGCCACTGAGTTCTCACACACACCTGCTGATTGTGCACAGCCCCCAACCTCCTCCACTCCCAGCACTTTTCAAGGTGGGTCCTCCTACCCACCTGTTCAGTGTTCTTCTTGCCAAAAGTTTGGTGGGGTTGCAACAATAGCCTGGGCCCATCTGCTTGGGCCTTACCCTCCCTAGTCATTTAGCTGGAGCAGAGAGACAGACTGGAATTCTTAGGATGTCACTCTGATGACCTCTTCTTCCAGCCTGGCCTCCAGGATTGGAACCAACCTTTGCCATCATCTGCCCCAAACGCTTCCTTTTAAAAAGGGGAATCTTTGTCTACTCTGAGCATTAGACTCTTTTCAAGAATTACCTGCATGGGGTCACATTGAAAACAACAGTCATTTGAAAGGTGCTTGGGCAGGGGCAACGAGAAAAGGAGGGTCCAAATGGTCCCATAAGTTGGAGAATGCAATCCTTGTCACTGAACTGTGCATGTAGAAATTATTGAATTGGTGTCTGTTTTACTGTACATGTTTTCAACGATAATTAAAAAAAAAAATAGTTAACAAAGAAAGAAGGGGAATTTCAGTCTTAATTCTAGACATGAGCTTCCTGATGTCTTCATTCATTTGTAGCAGGACACTAGATAAAGCAGGTCTTATTTTTTCATCTGCGGGCTCAGGAAAGAATCAGTTGTACCGACCTGATTTCATTGAGGAAACACAACTGTGAGTTATTGGAGACCTGACTGGAGACATTCTAACAAATCACCTGAAGGGAGATGTCTGCAGGCACTGATTGAAGAACAAATGGCTGGCTTCTTTGTGAAGTTTCAAACCCTACACAGGGTCGTATGAGTTGGAATGGGCTTGACAGCACTTAACAACAACAACAAATCAAAGCAAAACAAAATCAATAGGAGGAATATACCAAGATGTAGTCTTCACAATATAACATTTCTGATGACCAAGATGCCAATTAAAAGTATGTAACACACAAAGAAATAGATAAATTTAGCCCATTCTCATAAAAAGAAAGAAGCAGAGATGACCTGTATGTTAGGAGTTGTTGTTGTTTTTAAGTGCCATTGAGCAGGTTATGACTCATAGCAACCCTGTTTAAGGTTTCCGGAGAGCAGCTGGTAGTTTGAATCTCTGACCTTGTGGTTCGCAGTCCAGCTGATCCTACAGTGCCACATAGCAAACAAGAATGTTAAAGCAATTACTATAACCATGTTCAATGACTGTTGCTAAGTTCTGACTTGTAGCAACCCTAAAGTTAGGAGTTGGTTCCGATTTATAGCAACCCTTCACAGAACTTCCAAGGAGCAGCTGGTAGATTTGAATTGACAACCTTGTGGCTAGCAGTCCAGTGCTTGTCCTACAGCACTATACCACTGAATAATGTCACATGCACATACACCTCACCCCCCCACCCCTAGAGACATTCACATCCCTATTCCTGGAAAACTGAATATGTCACATTACATGGTAAAAGGAACTTTACAGATGTAACTAAGTTAAAGATTTTGAGATGGGGAGATTATCCTGGATTATCCAGATGGACCAGGTTCACTGTTGTTATAAGAGAGAGGCAAGAGAAGAAAAGATGCTACTCAACTGGCTTTGAAGAGGGAGGAAGTGGTCTGTCTTAATTTCCTACGGCTGCCATAACAAAATACCACAAAGTAAGTGGCTTTAAATAATAGATATTTGTTTTCTCACAGTTCTGAAGGCTAGCAGTCCAAATTAGAGCATAGGCCATTTTGGTTCCTTCTGAGGGCTTTGAGGGTGAAATTGTTTCACACCTAGCTTCCAATGGCGCCCAGAAATCCTTCTTTGGCTTGTAGATGCATCTTCACAAGATTGTCATCTCTCTATGTGTTTCTGTTTCTCTCTGTTATAGGCTTGCGCTTGGATTGGATTAGGACTACTCTGGTATGAGCTGATGATAAAGATAACGTCTTTAAGACCCATGCCAGACAAGGTCATGTTCACAGGTACTAGGTGTTACAACTTCAGCAGATCTTTCGAGGGGTACAATTCAATAAATAGCAGGGCCTTTAGAGGCAATAGTTGCTTACACTTTGATTTTAACCCCAAAGACTCATTTTGGTCTTACAACTTCCAGAATAAATTTATGGTGTTTTAAGCCACAAAATTTGTCTTATTTAGTTATAGTAACAATTGTTTTTTTGTTTTGCTTTTTGATTCTTCAGCTAAGACAGAAGAGATGATTTATAGTCCAGAATGTCATAGGTCCAGGATAAAGGATCAAAAGGAACTGAAATAGTATAGCAAGGTGGGTCTCAAGTGTTCCAAGCGTTCGTTCAATGGCAATGAAAGTTCTATATCTGAGTCAGAAGTTCTAGATAGACAGTAGCAACTTGCACCAGTGTCGCAGCCTCCAGCACTCCGTATTCCAGCAGCTGTGGTTTCTGTGGGTGCACACGCTAGTGTTTAGTCCACCTTATCTTTCTTCTTTTGTGCTTCAACAAGATGGTGCTAGGGCCAAGAGCAGTTATAGGAGCAATTAAAGACTGGTTTAATGACTTAAAGGAAAATATGATCACACATGATCAAAAAGATGGAAAATCACAACACAAAAAAGATCCAATTAGAAATTCAAGTAGAATGGAAAAATACACTATCTTAAAAAAAAAACCTCACTGGATAGACTGAAGAACAGATTGGAAAGGGAAAAGGTCATTCAGTCTGAAAATAGATTAACAGAAAGTATCTAAACTGAAGAACAGTTGGGAGGGGAGGATTGAAAAACAATGAACTAAATCTCAAGGGCCTGTGGGACAATATCAAAAGGTCTAATATGCATGTAATTGGAATCCCAGAAAAGAAAAGAAAGAATGTGACAGAGAAAAAATGATCAAAGATTCTCAAATTTTGTGAAAGACATAAATGCACATATTCAAGAAACTAAGCAAGTCCCAAATAGGGAAAAATATAACCTCCCAGCACTGTGGGTTAATGCACTTTGAACCGCAAGGTCAGTGGGTCAAGCTCACCAGTCACTCCTTTGAAATCTGATACAGGGTTGCTATGAGTCAGTAATGACTCCACTGCACATAACATCAACAACCCCAAGCAAACAAAACAAAAAACGAAAAGCCTACACCAAAACACTTAGTTGTCAAGTAGCTGAATCTAAATCTAAAGAGAGAACTTTGAAAGCAGTCGAAGAAAAATGGCCATCGGTACTTCTAACTTCTCATCAGAAACAATAGAGGTCTGAAGAGACAGCGCTAAAAGAATCACAAATCAAAACAACAACAAACAGCTCTCAACTAGAATTCCATATCCTGTGAAAATGTGTCCCAAGAGTGAATGTGAATTAAAGATATTTTTGGATAAGGTAAAAATAAGAATTTATTGGTGGAAGATGGCTTGTGGAAATTGAAACTGATGTGTTTGGGGCACTTCTTTGAGCGTCTCCCTTGAGGGTTACTTTCTAGCTATTAACAAATGAAGCGTGAGCCATAAAAAAGGAGGGTGCCTTACTTTGATCTTTGTCCTTTGGTTCAAGTCACCATTTCTTGACTATGACCACCCACTGCTGAGCACTCATTGTGCGCCCGGCCTTGCACTAAGTAGTCTACACACATATCCCATAACCACCCTAAGTAATTGGGATCATGTCCCTGATTTTAGAGGTGGGTGTAGCAGAGGTTGGCAGGCCCTGCCATTACCCCTTGGCACTTACTATTTCTTGCCTGACAACACCTGTGACTCTAAGTCAGATTCTGGATTCTGCCCCAAGTTATGGCCACATGGTCATTGACTCACTTCCCAGGAACAGTCCTCAACCACTGGCTGACAGGAAGTGTGGGTAAATACCCAGCTTCTGTTGTTAAGTGCCACCCAGTTGATTCTGACTCACAGTGACCCTGCATAGGATTTCTGAGGCTGTAAATCTTTGCAGGAGCAGAAAGTCTCATATTTCTTCTGAAAAGCAGCTGGAGGACTTGACCGACTACCTTGTGATTTGCAGTCCAGTGCTTATTGTACAGAACCACTGTCTCTTCCTTGTCCCTGGGGGTGGGTAATTGCAGGGTATTTGTTCTACATCATCTCCAAGAGTTCTCCAGTGGGATTAAATTTCAATTTTACCTGCAATGGAAGCTGGTTTAACAATACCTCTTTTATTATCTTACTTCCTTTTTCTGTCTGGATTCTCTGCTTCACTTCTGGTGTCCCCTGGGATTACCTCTGCTTTAACTACTGCACTAGAATTCAAGTTTCAGGGTCTGCTTCTGGGAGAAAACCAAACTAAGATGATAGGGAACCTCAGACTCAGAGAAGCAAATAGTCCAGGGTTGCCCAGTTAACAAATGAATCCCACAAACCCATTGCCGTCAAGTTGATTCTGACTCTATACAGGGTTTCCAAGGCTTTAAATCTTTACAGTCTTATTTTACTCCTGCTGGTGGGTCTAAACTGCTGAGCTTGCTGTTAACAGTTCAGTTCCTAGCCTACAGTGCCATCAGGGCTCCTTAATAAGTGGATAGCAAGATTCAAAGCCGAGGCTTATTTACCCAAAGCCTGCCTACTTAACTCCTACCCTGACCTGTGGCTGGCTGGTAGCAAGGAGGAGTTCTGAGTATATAAATGGGAGTTGTGAGTGTATGTGGAGCAGGAGGAGGGGTAGTGGTTCAGACTTTTCTTCACCTCCAAGTGTCAGCATTTTGTGACAGCTGGGGGACAGATTGAAAAGTGAGTTTTGAGTTCTTCACAATTAGCTCAAGGCTGATGAAAATGGTCACAGGAAAAAGGGTCAAGCTATCTGGAAGCTTTTCTGGGCTCTCCTACCTCAACCTTCCACTCAGGGTCCCTCTAGCAGGAGACAGAGCAGATGCTGATCTACCAAGGTTGTCCTTGGAAACTGTGCTCATCAGTGAAGGTTAGCAGGGAACACGCTGCATGATCCTTCCCAGGAAGAGCAAGTCCAAACTGGGAAAGTGTCTTCCAGGGTTGAGGGTACAAGCTTGGACTGCCCCCACATTATGTCCTCCCCCCAGCTGGCCCTACATAGTAGATGCAGCCCTCATGACTCAGGACAAATGCTCCTGGGAAGGAGGAGACATATGACACACACTGACTTCCCTGGAGGCCACCCACAGACACTGGGGACAGCAGTACCTTCTCTACTCCACCTACAAGAAGGAAGGGGGCACCTATCTGCTCTGCCACACAAGGGGCACAGACCTTCCTTACCCTTCCTGTGGGACCTAGACCTTCCCTTCTCTTGGAGACTCAGCCCCATCACGTAAATGAGCCAAGAGGCCTCTAAGCAGTTGCTATCAAATCACCTCTGACACAGGCTGATCTTGTGTGTGTCAGAGCAAAACTGTGCTCTGGAGGGTTTTCATTGGCTGACTCTTTGGAAGCAGATCACCAGGCTTTTCTTCAGTGCCTCCAGGTGGATTCAAACCTCGAGCGATTCAGTGAGCAGATGTGTGCTTTAACCATTTCCATCACTTATGGACTCCAAGAGGCCTCTCAAAACCAAAAAAAACAAACTCTGCCATCAAGTCAATTCTGACTTTTATTGACTCTGTAGGACATAGTAGAATTGTTCCCTTGCATTTCCAAGGCTGTAAACCCTCGGAAATATCTTTCTTCCTTGAAGCAAGTTGGTGGGTTCCAATTGGCAACCTTTTAGTTGGCAGCTTTAACCACTCCACCACCAAGATTCCCTAAGTGTCACTGAGTCGGTTCCGACTCAAAACGACTCTCTATAGGGCTTCCAAGGAGCGACTGGTGGGACTGAACTGCTGACCTTGTGGTTAGCAGTCCATTGCTTATCCTACAATGCCAATACCAGGACTCTAGAACCCCCCAAAACATACACCCCAATAATTCTGTGAGTTGACTACGAGATACCCTTGAGATCCAGAAGTAGTTGTCTATATGCCTTCCTACCCATCATTACCAGTAAGGAGTCCATGGTATAAGGAAGGACAGTGCCGTCTCAAGGTTTCTAAAGCTCCTGGAGGCCATGGTCCCTCTAGGAGTCTGCCTTTAAGGACTTTCTCTATCACATTCCAGTGTCCCAGATGAAAACCCCAACCTTCCATCCAAAACACTCAAAATCCCAACTCTCAGTAAGGATCTGAGTTTAGTGGACATTTCTAAAGATGCGGGATGAGAACTTGGGAGGGCTTTCATCGTGGCAGTAGTCATTTTGCGACCCCTGCACCCAGGGGCCTCTCTCTGATCTTTGTCCTCAGTAGTCCAAGCCTTTCTCCGTTTTGCTGATTCCTCCCTCTTTCAACTCTCTTCTGCCCGTGGAAAACATCAATTTTCAGGACCAAAACATCGATTGCATCCCTTGTTTCACATAGAGCAGCTACTTTTCCCTGTTCCCTGATGCCTGGGGTGTGTTGACATCAAAGCCTGGAGGCTTATTAAGGTGTTTTCCCAATGAAAGATCACATTTCTTTCTGAAGAGAAATGTAGTGCCAACTGTTAGCAAAATAATTTAGAAGAATTTTGGTTCCCAGGGCATCCTGAGAGGCAGGGTGAGAATGGGAAGAAATTGGGTATTTTGAGCCTGAAGAAGTAGAACCCATTCAGATTCAAGGGGAGGTGGCACAGACTCCATCTCTAGATGGGGAAGTGGTAAAGTTCTGGAGGAACATCTGGGATAGGAAATACTATTGTAGCCACTTTTGGAAAATGCAATCTGCCATGAGACATTTCATTGTTCTTGAAGGGCAGGCTAGGCCCCAGCTGATAGCTGAGTTCTAGTCAGGAAAAAAACAATAGAAGTATTTTCTTTATCTGGGGAGAAAATGAAAGCAAAGAATGAAGAGCAGTAGCCTTCAAATGAAATCTAAGATTATTTAAAAGAACATGGATAATGAATAGGGACTTTGAATGTAACAGATTTACTGGAATTAACTGTAAAGATCATAATGAAAATGAACTGGTCAGGACAAAAATGGTTTTCTTTTGTTCAAAACTCTTTCTGGAAATCGAAGGGGGAATGGCTGGATGAAAGCCCAGGAGTCAGAAGACTTAGCCTTTGACTATTGTCAGAGAATGCATAGATTCGTGCATGAGAGATTGCTGGGATGCTGCAGACAGGACAGAGCCCAAGATGGGTCAGGGAGGAAGCATTCACCTACATGTGTGTTCCCTCCTTGGGGGCCTAAGCATCTCCTGCAGTACTCTGGCATCCAGTAAGTGAATTCAGGGCATGTGGGGCTTTGGTGTTGATTGACATCAGACTCCTTTTGTCACTGAAGTCTCTGGACTTCAGCCTTAGCAAATAAGGACCCTTCCTCACCAGAAAATCACTCCCTTTCCCATTGGTCTAGCTTCTCACTGCCTGCACTCTGAGTCACTACAGCCAGACTGAGAATTCTTAGTCGGAGGTCTGGAGGGAGCCTCAGGGTTATTCAGGTTGGAGAGCATCTTTCTCTCTCAGCTGAATCTGATGGATGGGAAGTGGCATTTATGTTGTGAAGGATCATGGGGTTGCATTTGGTCTTAGAGAGAAGAAGATCAATTGACAGTGGCAGATGGAAAATTTTTCTGACTCAGTCTTAACTCTGGACAGCAAAATTGAAAGCAAACCTTTCAAAGCCTGTCCAAAGCCCTCATCTAGACAGCCTTTCCTCATGCATATCCAGGGCAAGCAACATCCCTGCTCTCATAAACCATATCTACATCTCTGAAACCTCTCGTTACTACTGATCTCCGTTGATGACATAGCCTTATTTTGGCTGATGATATTGAGCTTCCCCATCGTCTCTTCCCACAGAGTAATCAATTTGATTCTTGTATATTCCATCTGGGGAGCACAGTGGCTCCGTATGGTAAGTACTGGACTTCTAACCAAATGGTCAGCAGCTCAATCCCACCAACTATTCCATTGGAGAAAGGCAAGGCTTTCTGCTATCATGAAGATTTAAAGCCTCAGAAACCCTGTACAGGGTTGCTATAAGTAGGAACTGACTCCACAGTACTTAACAACAACAACAATAGTCCATCTGGTGAGGTCCAGGTATATAGTCACCTTTTATGTTGTTGAAAAAAGGTATTTGCAATGAATAAGCAATCCTGTCATGAGATCTCCAGCATCATTTCTATCGCCAAAGCCATATTTTCCAACTACTGATACTTTCTCTTTGTTTCCAACTTTCACATTCCAATCATCAGTAATTATCAATGCATCTTAATGGCATGCTTGATCAATTTCTGCCCCAAAAAGTTGTTGTTGTTAAGTGTCACTGAGTGTATTCTGACTGATAGTCATCCTGTATAGGCTTTCTGAGGCTGTGAATCTTTACAAGAGTAAAAAGCCTCATCCTTTTCCCTCTGAGTGGGCTCAAACCACTGACCTTGTGCTGTGCAGTCCAGTGTTTATCCTACAGAGTCACTGCTCTGAAGTTTGTAGAATTCTTTAGTTTCACCATTACTGGCTTTAGTGGTTGGTGCATAAATTTAATTAATAGTCATATTAACTGATATTCCATGTAAGCATGTGCATAGATCCTATCACAGAGAATATTGTACTTCAAGATAGATTTTGAAATGTTCTTTTTGACAGTGAATGTAACACCATTCCTCTTCAATTTGTTGTTTACAGCATAGTAAACCAGATAATTACCTGATTCAAAATGACCAATTCAAGTCCATTTCAATGCACTAATGCCTAGGATATTGATCTTTATGTGTTCCATTTCATTTTTGGCAACTTTCAATTTTCCTAGATTCATCCTTCATAGATCCTAAATTCCTACTATTAATGGATGCTTGCAGTTGTTTCTTCTCATTTTGAGTTGTGCCACATCAGCAAATGAAGGTCCTGAAAGCTTAACTCCATTCATGTCATTAAGTCAACTCTACTTTGAGGAGGCAGCTCTTCCCCAGTCATATTCTGAGTGCCTTCCAACGTGAGAGACTCATCTTCCAGCACTCTATCTGACAATGTTCTGCTATTGTTCATGAGGTTTTAGTGGCTAACCATTCAGAAGTGGTCTATCTCTCATTCTTTGTATTCTGTCTTAGTCTAGAAACTCCGCTGAAACCTGTGCACCCTGGGTGATCTCTCTGGTATTTAAAATACTGGTAACATAGCTCCAGCATGACAGTAACACACAAACTACCACAGTGCAACAAACTAACAGATGAATGGTGGGTGTATCTTCTAGTTAGTAATTTACCCTCTTTTTCTCTTTCATCTTGTGACCATCAAAAATACTCTTAATGTGAAGCCTTTTCTTGACTTTTTATAATAATAGTCTCCTGTGATATTTGTCCTTTTGTGATTTGTCTAATTTCACTCAGCATAATGTCCTCCAGGTTCATCTATAATATGAGGCACTTCACAGATTCATCATTATTCAATAATTATTTAGTATTTCATTGTGTGTATGCACCATAACTTGTTGAACCCTTCTTGCATTGATGGACATTTAGGTTGTTTCCATCTTTTGCTGCTGTGAATAGTGGTTCAGTGAACATGGATGTACATATATCTACTCATAACATGGCAGTTATTTCTCTAGGATATATACCAAGTAGTAGCATTGTTGTATGAGGGTTCTTAGTCTCTCCCTCACCAGTATTTTGTTGTTAGTTATTTTCAATTTTTTTAAAACTTTTCTATTAATGCTGGGGGGAAATGATATCTAATTGTTGTTTTGATTTGCTTCACTCTGATGGCTAGTGAGCATTTCTGATTCCTCCTTAAAGAAATGATTTTCTTGATCTTCTTTTGTAGATCAAAATGTACCATACATCTTAAAAGGACCTTGCCATTAGTTGTTCATTGCTGTCAAGTTGGCTCGATCTCATGGAGATCCCAGGTACAACGGAAGGAAGCATGGCCTAGTGCTGCACTGCCTTCAGCATTATTGAGGTACTTGAGTCCTTCATTGCAGCCACTGTGTATTTTGAGTGTCTTCCAACCTAGGGGGCTCATCTTTTAGCTCTCTACGGGACACTGCTCTGCTGTAGTCCAAAGGTTTTCACTGACTAATTTTAAGAAGTAGGGCACCAGGGTTTTCTTCTCAGTTTATCTTACTCTGGGAACTTTGCTGAAACCTGTCCACCATGAGTGACCCAGCTGTTATTTGAAATACTGGTGTCATCACATCTGCATTACAGTAAAATGCAGGCCACCACAGTATGACAAACAGTTAGACAGGTAATGGTAAAAAAAGATCCAGAGAGATTCTAATTCTCCCCCTTAATTTAAAAGTGGGGAAACTCAGGCCAAGAGAGGGGGAAAATGATTTTATGCCAGTCTCCCCACCAGCATCTCAAATCATTTGAAAGGGGCCTTCAAGGGATATGGTGTAAAACTCCTTCCTCATCACTAACATCTTCCCTCTGGTATCCTTCTTTGTAGTGGTCCGGCCATATTGAAGATCATGCCAAAGAGTGTCAAACAGGAACGTGTCTTCTTTCTTGAAATACATTGTGGATCAAGAGGCAGGCCCCTCAAGACCCCAACAACGTAGCATTCTCTGAGTCCAGCACACAGTAACCCAGAAACATATGTGGTAAGCAATAACACTCATAAATTTTATGAGATTATGTGTTCCTAATGTGAGATTTCAGGCTGATCTGTTTGTTAAGCTATGCCAAGCTTCAGCATGATTTAATCAAGTTGTGCTTAATCTTCACATATTTACTCTGGGTAAGGGTGACTCATGGAGCCTGTCTGTAGTCCAGTCTGCTGAACTAATTTACCCCAAGTATTTTGATGGACTGGTGATTTGTTTTTTCTGAATTCTCAGAATTTATTTACTTATATCATCAGCTGGGGTCTGGATTATATACAGTGAAAGTCTGTAGCTGGGTTGAGGATTAAGACCTCTTTGGCAACTCCATTAGGGACAGGAAACACCTTGAAGATAGTTGCAGCTTCTTTTTGGTCTAGGCCAAACCATGCAGAATGTTTTGTTACCTATAGATTAATTCAAAGAATTAAACGTTACGGTCTCTTTGTAATGGAGAAAGGCATTTTGGCCAACTGCCTGCCTCGCTGATACCGGGCCATGTGAATTTGGAATGATGGGGGAAATATTGCCATCTCATCCAAAGATGGAAAAGACTGGAAAATTTGCCCAAGGCTGGGAGTGAGTGCAGCTGCCAACCATCTACATTTCCCAGTGTCCAATTGTTTGCAGCCCCTGGGGAGATGGGAACATGCAGATACAATTTGGGGCCTTTGTCCTCAATGCCTTGTTGGGACAAACAGGAAGGAATGTCAAGTGCCCTGCACTAAGAACAGTGAGGATCCACCTATAGCCTAGCCTGATAGTGAGCTTTGGGGCCTCATGCCTTCTGTGGAACAGGAGAAATGTGAGGTCTTGACTTTGCAGGCTTGAGGCTAAGGTTGGAAGTTTGCCTTGATTTTTGTGTAGGTCAGGTGACCTATCTCCCAAGTGTTTTGGGGACAGAACCAATATCCAGGATGTGGGACATTGAGTACTGCAACTGGGAAAGTCTTGGGCAAACCAGGACAAGTTGGTCACACTAACTTTGGTATCCTGTAACTTTGGTAAATCAGGCCTTAAGATATAAGGCAGAGTTTTGGGTTGGGATGGGAGTGTACCTTTTTCTTCCCAGACAGCTACTATGAGACCTTGAGTACTGGAAGGAAAGATTTTCCACCATTAGAAGGGTGACCGTGTAGTCCAAAGTCCTGCTGCATGGAAAAGTCGAGGGAAAGCTTGTAAGGGGGAGGCAGCAGGCTGGTGAGGGCTGCTGTCAGACTCTCAGCCCCCGCTCAGAGCAGCACAGTCCTCATTTGGATAGCACAGTCTGCTTGGAAAGGCAACCTGGCAGCAGACAGTGCAAAGACAGTGAGACCCCATTGACACAGGGGCTTCTGAGGCTGGGCATCAACATCACTAAAATCCTGATCATCCGAAGCACTTTCACACTTGCAACAGAACTTGAATTTATCTCGGTGGTGGTGGTAATGGTGGGGGTGGAGAACCTGCTGTTTTTAGTCCTTTATTTTTCAGATTACTGTGGTGCTGTAAGATCAGCACTGGACTGCAAACCGCAAGGTCTGCAGTTCAAACCCACCAGCATCTCCTCAGAAACCCTATACAGGGTTGCTATGGGTCGACGGCACCTAACAACAACAATAGTGCACCATAGTAGAGTCCTGGTGTGGTGCTGTAGGACAAGCACTGAACTGCTAGCCTCAAGATGGTGGTTCAAACCCACCAGCCGCTCCTCAGAACCTTATGTAGGGTTGCTATGAGTTGGAACCAACTTCATGGCACTTAACAACAACAACAACATAGTCAACCATAGAACATCTGGATTCTATCTCAGCCTGATTAGCAGTGGAAACTCTGCTAGGACATGGCTTTATTTAATTTGATTTTGAGTAAAGGATGTCACCTTTATGGGCTTCAGTTTCCTAAACTGTGGAATGCGCACAAAGATAGGGTAGCTGTGAGGATTCAGTTAATTAATACCAATAAAGAATTTAGAATAGGGCCTGGTTCTTAATGATTATTCAAAATTATATTATCTATTGCAATTTTATGGAAGTGGAATGAAATGACTGAGCCAGAGAGATGCTAACTCACTTTGTACAATAGTGTACAAAGTTGTTTTTGCTGGCCTCAGAATTGCACACCAGTGGGAAGCTCTGCAAGGAGCCCTGGTGGTACAGTGGTTAAAGTGTTCTGCTGCTAACTGAAAGGCCAGTGTTCAAACCCACCAGCCACCCCACAGGAGAAAGATATGGCAGTCAGCTTCCATAAAGATTTACAGCCTTAAAAATGAAAACCACATAAGGTAGTTCTACTCTGTCCTACACGGTTACCACGAGTCTGAATGAACTCGGTGGCAGTGGGATGGATGGAAAGCTCTGCTCCAAGAATCGTGGTTGCTTCTCACCTCATCTCTCATCTCTGATGCCTGGTGGCTGTCTCCCAGGCTGGTGTGGCCAGGCTGCACTTCTTGCTTTGAGGATGGATCTATGTTCAAGCTGTGAAGTGTGATACAGTTTCACTGAAGGCCTGGGTTAGCCAACGATACAGGGACGAGAACACTGACCTTGGCCTGTTGGACATGAAAATTCCAGAATGACTGAGATGCTTCATTTGGAACCCCTCCTGATTGGTCTCTCATCTACCATGTTGTATGCAGACTCACCTCCTCCCAGAAGCCTCACCCTCTTACCCAGAGTCCCAGCTCCCACAGCCTTCTCCAGGTCCAGCAGAAGGAAACCCCCACACTTTCTCCCATCTTCCAGTCAACACAAAATATTTGCAGATATGCTGCTTTGGATGCTTATTAGGGTAATATGTTGAATTTCAGCTCCTATGTTATTTTGAATAAAGAACCTTGGTGGAATAATGGATTGAGTGCTAAGTTGATAGCCAAAAGGTTGGCTGTTCAAAGCCACTCCACAGGAAATAGATGAGGTTGTCTACTCCCATGAAGACTAAGGAACCTAAGGAGCTAACCTCTGTCCTAGTAAGTAGCTATGAGTTGGAATCAACTTAATGGCAGTAGAGTTTTCCAAAAAAATATTATTTTGGATATTGCATTAATTTTACTTAAAATACCTTGCCAAATTAATCCTGAGCAAATACACTTAACCGTAGGTATTTTGGAAAGCTAACGTTTGGCTTGAATTCTGCAATCTATGTCTTTATTAATACACCAACATTTTCTATAAAATAATTGCCTAGAGTCTCCATTTGAGTTTTTAGTGCCATCATGGCATAAACTCAACCCTCCCATCATGCATTTGACAATATTTCAAATTTATGTTTGGTAAATGTGTTTTTAATGCACCACAATGTTTCACTGGAGCTGAAAAGCAGTTGTATAGATCCTGGATGGTATAAAATAATTCAGTGTTGTCAGAAGAGAGTTTTACTGCATATTCACTACTTTATGATTAAAAAATCCACAATCAAGGAATATAAAATGCTCCATAATTGTTTTTAGAATCATGTTTCAATCTGCTGTTTTCCATGCATATTTTCAGCGTTGTGATATCCGTGGCTCCTCAAACGATTTTTTTCTAGATTGTTTTTGAAAGTGGTCTACTAACAACAATTTGTAATCCTTCTCCAGTTATGTCATCTACTGAAAAAAAAAAAATCCCCAAAAATGTTTACATATAGAAATATTTGCATTTTGAGAATTCACAAACTTAGCAAAAATTATCTGTTCTATACACAGCAGGGGTCATGTTTAAAGTATGAAAACATCAAGGTACGTAGTCAAAATAATGAGTAACATTTAATTCTTTTTTCCTTATATAGACTGATTTCATTCATCACATCTGCTATAACTTTAATTATTTAGTTTTATATTTCATTCCCTAAATAGGTACAATATAATTTCATATCAATATTTATATTTTACATAAATGTTCTGCCATAATATTATCGAATTTTTGTCTGGGTTCTGCCAAATGGATAAAATTCCCATTATCATGTTCATGCTCATAAAGTTTTTTGGATACTCTGCTGTTCACTAGACCTTGCTTGCCAAAAATTAAACCATGCATAATTTTCATTGAACAACAGCACAACAATTCTTTTCTCATTTTATAATTTATTTGCATCATTGGTAGTTTTAAAAGTCAAATTTCAAATTTTCTATTCTGTATTAATCAGAATAAGCCAGGTCATGCTTCACTAACAAGCAACACCAAGATCCCAGTAACTTAAAACAATGAAAGTTGACTTCACATTTATACAAAATCCTCTGCAGGTCTGGATAACTTCTAGGAGAGCACCCCTCCATGGAGCACCAGATTTCACAATCCTGCAGTTTTGCCATCTGGAACATGCTACCTCTTCATCATTGTGATTGTGGCAGGCAAGAGTAATGGAAGGTGTTTAGCAGCAATTAAATTCTTCAAATCAGAAATGATGTGATCACTTCTGCTTATCACCTATTGGTCTGAACCAGTCATGTGATCCCACTGACTGCAAGGGAAGAGATGTATAACCTTCATGCTTGCCTAGAAGAAGCGTACCAAACATGAATAAGCACTAGACTTTTCTGACATCAGCTAATGATAAATTCTTACTATTATCAAATGTTCCATCAGTTAATTTTCTCTTATCCTTACAAATAAATTTGGCTTGTTGAATCAAGATTTAAACAAGGTTCACACATTGAATTTATTTGATAGGTCTTTTAGATCTTTTTTCATCTATAGGATCCCTTACCTTTTTTTTTTTTTTGGTCTTTCTTTGCAATTATTTTCAACATTCTGGATTTCACAAACTTTATCCCATGGTGCCATTTAACATACTTTTTTGTTCTCTTTCCTTGTACTTCCTGGAAACTGGTGATTGGAACTTGAGGTTTGATTAGATTCAAGATCATTTCCGGGAGAAATAGTTCCTAAGTGGTGGTGTGTGATTCTAGTGGCATGAAATTAGGAGGTATGCAATGTCTGGTCACCTCTGTTTTCGTCATGTTGAGACTGATTATTTTATATGTAGGGATTGTCATCCTGACCCAGCCATTATGAAGTTTCTCATCAATTCTCCACCTAATGACTTTAGCAGCCAGTGATGTCATTGCCTATAATCAATTATTTCATTGAAGGCTGTAAAATGGTAATGATTAGATTCTACCATTTAAAGATCTTTCCCACGTCAACTATTTGGCTACCTAGAAATGTAGGATAAATGCTTGGTTTTTTTCTCTTTATGCTTTAGTTTTTAGGATAATGAATTAGTTCTCTAGCATTATGACAAAGTTGACCAATTAGTTTGTTTAATACAATTATTAACTCATGAATTTTAATATTTTGGACATGCTTCAATTTATTACAAATTTTATTCATTTTGATGTTGACATTGTCCCACTTTGATCAATGACAGTTGGCTCCTATTGAGCCTTTGATATCCTTGCTTTCCAGGCTGATTGTGTACAGTTCCTGCCCCAGACCTGAAAGCAGCCATTTTTTTCAAAAGAGCTCTGGTTCCTGTTAGTAGGAAATGGTATTTAAAGACACAATCTTCATTTTAAGAGATGCTCATTAATACTAAGGCTCCTGGTGTGGTGTTGTAGGATAAGCACTAGACTGCAAACCACAAGATTGTTGGTTTAAACCCACCAGCTGCTCCTCAGAAACTCTATACAGGGTCGCTATGAGTCACAGCTGACTGGACAGCTGTAACAACAACAACTAATACTAAGTGGTGGTCACACTTAGAGCTGCTAACTGAAAGGTCAGCTGTCAAATCAACCAGCCGCTCAGTGGGAGAAAGATAAGGCTTTCTGCTCCCCTAAGGATTGACAGCCTCCAGAACTCAACGTAGGGTCACTATGAGTCGGAACCAACTAGTTGGCACACCGCCGCCATTAATACTAGATTGGTCATGGTCTCTAGACTTTTCAAACATACAGAGCAAGGAAATAGTTGGTTTATTTTTCTTCTTTAAAAGAGAAAGTATATCATGGACTCATGATTCCAATTCAAATTTTAAATACATGGTTTATACTTGGAGTCCTAGTGTGGTGCTGTAGGATATGCACTCGACCATAAGGTCAGTTTGAACCTCAAGGTCGGCAGTTCAAACACACCAGCCACTCCTCAGAAACCCTATACAGCGTTGCTATGAGTGGGTACCAACTCAACAGCACTTAACAACAACAACAACAGTGCCAATTACTTACTTTTTTTATATATCTATACCTGTAATTCAGAATAAAATACAACTATTATTATTAACAATATAATTACTGAAAAAATTTAATGTATCTATGCAGTTTTTTTTCATCTGTAGCCAATATCATGCTACGGTTACACAATAAATTACATTTTAAAGTCATTTGAAATCATCTCTCAGTTATTAAGCCACCAAATTGATACACAGTTAGGTTTAAGTATTTTATTTACTTTCATTTTGTATTAACAAAATAATACAATGGCAATTTCCAACTTGGTTAATTTGTTTTCTAATGATATAAGTCATATACATTATTCCCTTGTAAAACAAGGTATATTCAGAGAAGTCTTGTTTCTGTCCCTATCTTTTCCATTCTATTTCCTCTCCACCTAGAAGTAACCCATTATTGGTTGATGTTCTCCTTGTTTATATATATAATTTGTTGTTGTGAAGTGCCGTCAAGTCGATTCTGACCCATAGTGACCCTGTATCGGTTTTCCAAGGAGCAGCTGGTGAGCTTGAACCACTGACCTTGCAGTCCAAATGACTTTGCAGTCTGACACATTAACCCACTGCGCCACACCAGGACTCCGTATTTTATTAGGAGCTGTATATTATTAGGAGCCGTCAAGTCACTTCCAACTCATACTGGTCCTGTGCCATCCTTACAGTTGTTGTTGCATTTGAGACTATTGACATTGCCACTGTGTCAATCTATCTAATTGGAGGCCTTCCTCTTTTTTTCAAACATCCCACTTTATCAAGCATTATGTTCTTCTCAAGGGACTGGTCTCTCTTGATAAAATGTCTGAAGTATGAGGATGACGTGTGGCCATCCTGGCTTCTAAATAGCATTCTGGCTGTACTTCTTCCAACAAAGATTTGTTTATTCTTATGCCAGTCCATGGTACTTCCAATATTCTTCTCCAATACCGTAATTCAAATGCATGAATTCTTCTATCATCTTCTTTATTCATTGTCCAACATGCATATGAAGCTATTGAAAATACCATGACTTGAGTCAGAAGCACCTTAGTTCTCAAACTATTTTTACTATTGAACCCTTTAAAGATGACTTTTGCTGAAGATTTGTCTAAAGTAATATGTCTTTGGATTTCTTGGCTGCTGCTTGATTGTAGATCCAAGCAAAATGAAGTCTTGGACAACTTCAATCTTTCCCCCATTTATTATGATGTTATTTATTAGCCCAGTTGTAAGGATTTTTTTCTTTACATGGAAGTGCAATCTGTACTGAAAGGTGATGTCTTTGTTCTTTATCCGTTAAGTATTTTAAGTCTTCTTTGCTTCCAGAAAGCAAGATTGTATTGTCCATGTATTGCAGGTTGTTAATGAGTCTTCCTCCAATCCTGAAGCCACATTCTTCTTCACATAATCCAGTTTCTCAGGTTATTTTCTCAGCAAAGTGACTGAATAAGTATGGTGAAAGGATACAAACTTTCCTAACTTTAAACTATTCAATATCCTCTTGTTCTGTTTTAACAACTGCCTTTTGGTCTATTTACAAGTTCCTCATGAGCACATTTAAGTGTTCTGGAATGAGCATTCTTTGTAATGTTACCCATAGTTTGTCATGGTCCACACAGTTGAAAGCCTTTGCATAGTCAATAAAGCACAAGTAAACATCTTTCTGATATTCTCTGTTTTCAGTCAAAATCCATCTGATGTTAGTAAGTTCCGCATCTTCTTTGAATCAGATGTCTCTTAGT